>NC_090437.1:1210416565-1210729179 GCF_031143425.1 Pleurodeles waltl
AGCTGTCAAAGAAGAATCAGAATCCCTGTGTCATTCTTATCGCTTATTAGCTTATGGATTGATATTAGTGCAGACTTGGTCCTCTGCATAGACCTCAAACCTATTTGGGATCGATCAAGCAGTATTTGTGTCATGAACTGCTTTTGCTTCAAAATGGTTTGTGAGCTGGTTGTAAGAATGGTGTAGTAGAGGTTTGTAGTTGTATTTATTATTTGTAAAGCACAGGGCCACTGTAGTTTGTTAGCACTGCACAGACTGTTGATAATGAGCGATAGCAGAAAAACAAACCTGGAACCTAAGACATGCAGATGAACAATCATCTTTTAAGGCTAAAAAGGCCTTGGGTGGTTTTCTAAATTGTAACCGGGAAGAGATATGAAGATACTTTGGGAGAGAGTTCTAAACCTTTGTTGCTGCAAAAGAAGTGATTTCTCACTGTGTGTGGCCGTGCGAACTTTAGGGATGTGGAGAAGGCACTTGACTTCTGACAAAACGTTTAGCTGGGAGTCCCTCTGCCTCCATACATCACCCCTAGAAAGTACTGCAGTCACTTCCCTATAATTTATGGGCAATGAATCTGCACTGTGGGCATATTTAAGACAAGGAGGCTAACTTATTGTAGTTCATCCGTAAGTCTCAGCGCTCTAGTTTGACACTCAAATGTGCACTTGCTCTACTACTCTGGTAACAGTAGAACTATGAGGGAGGGAAGGAGAAAAGAAAGAGGGGTGTATGCTGTGCTCCCATCCCCCTCCATTACTTTTGCCCTACCAATTTAGTAAAGGTTTACTGTTACTGGGTCTTCTGTTTGAGGAACCAAGAATGGTTTACTTGCAACTGTGGGCCCTATTCACAAAACCTTTTCCTATGAGTAAGTGTTTCTTAATTCTACCTTAGTTGTGAAGCACTCCTGAATATCCAGTGATGATTGACAAGGCATTTTCAGTGAGTACTCCTGTCGTATTCCAAGCTAAGGCTTGTTTATGAATTTTCATGACCAAGATTTGCTTATTGCCAAAAAAGGTTTATTGATTCACAAGTGTACTCATAGAAAAAGATGCATTGATTCACAAGTGTACTCATACAAAAACCGTTTATTGATTCACAACTGTACTCATGCTAAACGTTTTGTGATCCGGGCCATAGGTCTTAAAATGTTAAACTTTAACCTTAGAGGTTCTTTTTAAAGTGGATTTTATTCTTGCCATTCACCTTGTTTCTTACTTAAATGGATCAAAAATGCAACATTTTAAATCTTTGATGTGACTTGATTAGGTTAAAGGCACAATGATTGTGGGGGATTGTGGCACATCCTCCTTCCGTTTGGCTGCGAGAATACCAACCACTTGTGGAGTACCCCCCTCTAGGAAGTCACCAGACTGGCGATGAAGAACAGTCCTTTCCCATCTATGCTCCCCTGATCTGGAACAACATCCCTGTCAACATCAGAAGCATCTCCCCATCATCTGACTCAGTCAAACCTGAAGGCTCACCTCTTCCAAGAACACTGCATCTCAACATTATAAAACTACCCCGTCCCACCTGAATATTTTAACCCACCCTCATTCCCTTCTACATCGCTCGATCACTCCCAGCTAGGAGAACCCATAAAAGGTGAAATGTTAATGATATCAAATAATGACTGCAAACTCATCCTGGTATGTGGGATATGTTTTTCAGACATCAACAGTATGTGGATTTTTCCAAATACCTACATTAGAAATGATTGGTAAATAAATACCCTTATTTGGGCAATGGTAACATTTAGTACTTACAGCACTTCGAAATGGCAGTAATGCAGTATGAAGTGCTACATAAAAGACTTCAAAAAATTTATATTACTATGTTGTTTGTAGTGTGCTACTGTGTTTATATTGTTGATTCTGGTTTTAAACTGGCTAGTTTTTTAGGTTGAGCATAGAATTTTCCAACATGTTGGGCTTTTAACAACGCCCACCTCACGCCCATCACTATCACTCGTTCATAGGGTTGCCCTTAAAAAAAATCCTTTGATGACATTGGTAACTGGTTTACGTTTGTCCCTCCTCAGGGAGGTTTTGTTACCGCCTTGGCTATCGCCCCTGTTACATGGCTAATTTCACTTTTGCCAATAAGTTTGATTGCGAGCGAACTTCTTTTTCCTTTTGTGTCTCTTCTTATTGCTGATGCTAATGGCGGTTGTGGCACTGTTAATTGGCTTGCTTATGTCAACTGTTTTACTTTTGATTTTCAAGGTATGTAGCAAAAAAAGTCCGGGTAGCAGTTTACAACACTAATACCTCTAACTCGAGCAAATGAGAGACCCATTGCATTGCAAATGCGTGTTTTTTTTACTTCTGCTATCAGATTCTTAATGCCACACTCGCTCTCTTTAGTTAGACATCTTGTAGCCAGTCCCACTTTAGGTGTGGGTGGTGTCCAGAAACTGGCTATAAATACAACACAAAGGCACCACGTAAATTCTGAATGAACAGATTTTGAAACTTGAGCCAGCTACACTTTGTTTATTGTTTACTGTTGAGAAAGTGGAAAGCATCCATCAAAGTGAAATGTGCATTGCTGGGAACTTTCTCCATTTCTCTGAAAGAAAAGAGGAAACGTTTTCCTTTCCTCTGTTTCTGAAAGGCCGGAGCTCTGGTAATTGATGTTCTCCTCTGGGTTTATGTTCCAAGGTCCTTCGGTGTTTTTATTGACTCTGGCCAAACACAGGGGCAATTATTTGTGTTGGGTCTGAAATCTCAGCCTGCCCGGTGGTGTGAAGTCAGCATTTGTTTTTTGCGCGTTCGTATATATCCTCGTTAAGCACGCCTAAAGAAAACACAAAGGAGCGTCTTTTCCAACAGTATTAGAAAACTCCTTGACATGTTTTTCTCTCTCATTGGGGTCTCCGTGAGTTATGGGGGCCTGGAGATGAGGAGGAGCGCGCGGAGAGCGAGTCTGTGGGAAGCCAGACCAACAGGCCATTCATTATCTCACCATTTCCATCCCCTGTTGTGAGAAGTTTGCAGTGCACTGTGTGCGACAACTACTGATTAAACCTTTTGGAAATTAGAGCACATTTTGTCCTGGAAGTGCGTTTCGATTGCTGACTAAAACCTTGGCTAATGTTAATTTTGAGTGCTAGCCTTTTTTTCACTTTTGGCAAAACCACATGTATTTTCCTATTTGGGCTCGACAATTAACCCACGAGGAAGATTTTGTGCTTGTCTCTTTCAATTCATTACCATTATCGACCATAGAAGACATTAATCAAACATGAATACATATCTTAGACACCACAACATTGATGGACGAAAAGACTTGAACAGTGTTGATGAACCGCTCACAATTAATTTGTGAACATTCCATCCTGTCATTTTTTAGCTCATTAATGCCACTTCAGGCTTTGACAAACCAGATGAAGTGCCCCAACAGAAAAGAAAGAATCCAGTCAAAGCTGGTAGCCAACATCATGCCTTTTCGGAACAGAATACAAGCCACTGTGACACATTTTAGTCTTAACCTGTTTAGTGGGGGCGTCTGACACTGTCTGACGCCCACTGGCTGATGCCCACACTGCCTCCCTTGTGCAGGTCACGACCAGTGGCCGACACCAGGGAGGGGGTTAAACAATACCCCGGGAGATACAGAAGATCTTCCATGTCTCCCCCTGCCACCCCACCTGTCCCTTTGTGACGTCACCGCACATCACTATCTGTTTTCTCCATCGGAGCAGGAAGTGGCCTTGCAGCCGCTTCCTACTACAATGGGGAAAACAGCCCCAAACAGCCTTCCCGACGTTCAGGAAGGCCTCGTTTGAAAGGGGAGACTCGCCGGTTTCAAACGAGGCCTTCCTGAACGGACTTCCTGGCCCGATGGAGGGCCAGGAAACCCCTATTAGACACCAGGGATTTCACTTGGGGGGGCCGGCCCCTTCAGTAAATGAACCGCCCCCCCAGGGGCAATTTTTTTAAAAAAAGGTAAGTTTACCCCTGCGGGGGGGGGGGGGGAGATGCAATCACACCCGATTGCGTCCCTCCAGGGGTGGGAAAAAAAAAGTAAAAAAAAAAAACATTAAATGGACATGGGGTCGCCTGTGAGCAGGGCGACCCCCTGTGGGGGCAATAATTTTTTTAACAGCTGTATGGATTCCCTGGGGGCCACTACAGCCCCCAAGGAAATCATATCGCTGTTAAAAAAATATAGGGCCTCATTACAACCCTGGCGGTCGGCGATTGTACCGCCAACAGGCTGGCGGTACAATCTTACGGATTACGACCGCGGTCGCACTGCTTGGACCGGCGGTTTCCCACCATGGTTGTCCCGGTGGTTTTAATCCGCCAGGGCAGCGCTGCTTGCAGCGCTGCCCAGGGGATTACGAGTCCCCTTCCCGCTAGCCTGTCCATGGCGGTAGAGACCGCCATGGAAAGGCTGGTGGGAAGGCGAGTTGTGGGGCCCCTGGGGGCCCCTGCACTGCCCATGCACTTTGCATGGACAGTGCAGGGGCCCCCAGGCACAGCCCCACACTGCTTTTCACTGTCTGCACAGCAGACAGTTAAAAGCGCGACAGGTGCAGCTGCACCCGTCGCACAGCCGCAACGCCGCCGGCTCCATTAGGAGCCGGCTCCCATGTTACTGTCGACATCCCAGCTGGGCCGGCGGGCGGAAACCGGCCCAGCGGGGATGTCAAAATGGGGCCGGAGGGAGTGCAGCCGCATTGGCGGCCGCTCAGCAGTTAAACCTTGGCGGGCGGTGGCCATAGAGATCTATATATAGATATATCTATGTAGATATGTAGATATATCTATTATCAAACATAGATATATCTATCTATATATATATATAGCGATCACTTTTGTCAACGTGTGTGGTTTCCCTGGGGGCTGCGACCGGCTCCCAGAAATACCATACCATGCTGCTTTTAAGCAGCAATAAAAAAGTCAAGTAAGTCTTGTGATTATGTTTCTGCTAGAAAAGGATCTGGCTTTTGTCTAGTGGCAGTTTTGATGCCATAAAGTAGGGTAGAAGGTTTATATGCCTACTGAAAGGATCAAAACTATTATATGCGAATAGCTGAGTGGATTAGTAAAGCCAGCCATTACCTTCGCTATAATACAAATGAAATGTATATGCGGGGGGCTGTGAAGAGATGAAGGGCACTTTTGCTAGGTGGTAGTGAGGGAATCTGAGGCGGAGGTCATGGGAGTGGGAGCACCAATGATGATTGTTGGACTGGGCGTTAGAAATGCTAAAGACTGTGACAATTGGTATGTGACAAGGTGAAGTTATAGTGTATCTTTTGTTTTTTTTTTGAGTGTCTTGAGAGAACACGCTAATTGAGGGAAGAAGCGAAGGTAAGGTGACCTCTACCATTACAGGTATCACCCACCAGCAATTTAGCTGTCTACATAGGCTAGTGTTTTAGAGCGACAGTTTAGCCAGTAGCAGAGATGGCATCTCGTGTGATGACTTTTGCTCAACCCCTAACTCAGGTTATAGAGGACAGCTCTGACATAGGATCAGAGACTGAGACAGCAGATACTGACACAGCATCTGAGGGATAGGGCAACGGCGCAGACTCTGGGAGAGATTTTTCAGTCAGAGTCCTATTTGATAACTCCTCTTCCAGTGATAATGAGGGAGGTGATGAGATCAGTCCTGCTGTCCCTTTGCAAGCACAGTCTGTGCAGCGGGACAATGGGACAATAGCGGGTTAGCCCTGCCCAGAGAGCAGGTGCTTGCGGAGGCAAGCACAGAGAGAGTGCTCTCTTGGGAGCTCCCCAATTTAGTTCAGCCCCAAATTCCACCTCCCAAATCATATTGTGGAGACATCAAAATTATTTATCACAAAACAAACTGGTTTTGTAAGGCAGGCACCTGCGTTTTTGGTCCTGGGCTTGGCGGCCATATAGGGAAACATACCAAACCCAGACATTTCTGGAAACTAGACGTCCGGGGGAGTCCACAGAGGTGTGACTTGTGTGGATTCCCCAAAGTTTTCTTACCCAGAATACCCTGCAAAGCTGAAATGGTGAATAAAAATTCTATTTTTCTTACATTTCTGTTCAACAAACTACAGGAATATGCTGGGATCCACAAAATTCCTACCACCCAGTGTATCCCCACCTGTCGTGATAAAAACGCTACCCCACTTGAGTGCCTGTACCTAGTGCCTGCGTCAGGAATGGAACACCCTATGGTCAACAGTTGCCCTGATGTAAGGCCAGCATTGACCGTTGTGTGATCTATTCCTGTCACCGGCCCTAGGCCTACCCACACAAGTGAGGTACCATTTTTTGCGGGAGACTTGGGGGGGTGCTGGGTGGAAGGACATTTGTGGCTCCTCTCAGATTCCAGAACTTTGGGGGGGGAGGCCCAGCAGCTAGGGGGTTAATATCATCAGGTGACATACAGTAGGAGTTTCTATGAAACAGAGAGCTCAGGACTCTTGTCAGGTCCTACTTGTGCTTCTTAAGCAGCATAAACTAGGACATACCCCTGCTCCTTACTCAAAATTTAGATATGAAAATGTGTCAATAATTGTGAATCACTGTTAATTACACTTCAACTTAATGGGCCTTGTCGTTGTAGTATAAACAATATAAAACATGCTTAAATGGAATTCACATGGAGTAACTACCAGTGTTTCAGATTGTTTTGAGTGTTTCCAACCATTAATTTTATTCTACGTGTTCATGGTATAGTCTGACAGTGGTTCTGGTTGGCTGTAACATAGTTACTCCAGCTGCACTTTGCAGAATAGTCCATAGTCAGGCAGATACCAGTCAAAGGATGCTTGTGTTCCTACTCAAAGGGGACATGGCTTAGCAATAAGAATTTCACTATATTTTTAGGGATAGGGACAAGACAGCTTTACCTATGGTAAATCCATGTGTGTAGTGCCATAGGCAAGTTAAAACCGGTTGAATAGAAGGCACTCAGATTGTTTACCAGCATTTCAGAGAGATTCCAATTTGAAAGAGGTTTCCCCAAATGCCACTTATTCCTTTGTCATCTTCTCTTACATCTCTCCCATTTTGTTATTGCTATTTTAGTTCAACGCTGCTCATTTCCCCTTTCTTTTCCCATACATAGCTCAGGCTCAATGTGACTCATCTTTGAAGGTGAATTTGGATGGAAATACCATAATCCTCCATGAGCCTTTACAAAGACTCCATTATAGCTCAAAATCTACATTTTGAATCCTTGGCAAAAATAAGCATTACACTTAACCTTTGTGGTATGGCTTTCAGGTAACAGAAAGTATTGAGGATAAATTGAGATTTTCCTAGCCATCTTGCAAGATCAGCTATGGGCAGTCCCGCAGCAGTTCCTGAGGTCACTAGAGCAAGGTAAATCTGACACTAAGGCGCTTTCCTTAGTAAAAGATCTTGAGGCCCTCGGGCTCAGAATCCTAAATGGGATGTTTCCACAAGATACTCCGCCGGCGACTACCTGCTATGTCACTGGAACTCATGCCACAATTGATTACACTGTGGCTTCCTTATCCCTACTTGCTCTAATTACTAAGTACCAGATTATAAAGTCAGATAAAAGTGACCATGGTCAACAATGTCTGGAGATTGGCTGTGGCTTTCCTATATTTAATCCTGCCCCAACCGCATCAAGGGATGGCACTACAACGACCTATAAGAAACTTCAATGGTGATGGAGCAGTTATGTTAATTAAAGAAATTGCTAATGATTAATGTGTGTTTATTTATGAGAAAAATGCATAGAAAAATTTATATTAGAAAATAATGTGTATAAGCGAAAATGTGCCCTCGGAGAACGGTCACCATGTGTATTAACAGATGCAAAATAATGAAAAAGGAATAACAAAACATATTAATATATCATAACTGAATGTATAACCTATGTTTTATGTTAATTCATATTCTTAAATTAGCTGTACTACAGGGCCTGGTTTTTGCTGGGCCTTGCTTGCTCATAACGTGGAGACTTCGGAAAGCTTTGCGAGGACTGGTAACTGGAAGGAGAAACCTTGAACTGTTCAGAGTTCAGACAGCTTAGCTGGAACATTCTGCAATGTACCAACGGACAGGAGATGATGAAGACAATTTGATGCAATTATGTGTAGTGTAGGCTAAATGTCCTCTCCCAGGACTTGAACAAAAGAGGCACTGACTAAAGATTCGTATGCAACAATTTTGTTACCTGAAGAGCCGGATGATGTTCCCATCGCAAGAAGAACCAATCAGTTTTATGGGACATATAGAGTATATGCAGAATTAGAGACTTGGTAAACAAAAACTATAGGTTAGAGTCATAACTTCTGACGGACTGACCAATTAGCAATTAGTGGGATGGACTGGGAGACCCTAATAAAAAGTCATGACAAGGGGTGTAAAATCAGAACTGCGAGGAGAAAGTTGACATCAGGAGACGCTGTCCGAGGTGCTGACCATTGGGCTTATACTCTGTGAGCCTGATCCGTAGTTGACCATTGATGACCTGGGGACGAAGACTGACTTGTTGCTGGTCCATTCTGGATAGGTAGCTATGAAAATGTGACTGACTAATTTTGTGCCTTTTCTTCTAGGTACAAACTGCGCTGTTTTTATAGAAACTCTATCTTAGGTAGATTTTTCCAAATTGATGTTTTTCTCTAAATTGTTTTCGCATGAAGACCCCCATGCTAATGCTCATCTTAGTTAGGTAGGCTGTTAGGGGTGACGTGGACAGTGACAAATGACTGACAAACTTTATTGCTGAATTACATTGTTAATGCTGATATTCATAGCTTATGTTGTTGCTTGGTCGCATATGTTTTTTTTCCCAAGAGATAATGGCCCTCATTCTGACCTTGGCGGTCTTTTCGCAAGACCGCCGAGTTACCGCCGCGGTAAAGACCGCCGACCGCGGCGGTATGCCGCTGCGCGTATTCCGACCGCTGGGAGCGTTCCGCCGGAATACCGCCAGCAGCCACACTGGCGGTCGGCGGGAAAGTGGAGACTGGTCAACCTCCACCGCCACGCCAGGAGAACACCGCCCCCAGAATTACGACCCACATTTCTGTGTGGCGGTCTTCTGTTGGCGGTCTTCTGTTGGCGGTCACGTCCCTATGGCTCCCGTCGCCTCCCGGAGGACCAACGCACAAGGTAAGTTGATCGTCCGTGAGGGGAGGGGGTGGGCGGGTGTTGTGTGATGTGTGCGTGCATGGGGGTGTGCGTGTGAGTGTGTAGAGGGGGTGTGTGAGTGCGTGCATGCGGGCGGGGAGTGCTGCTGTGCCTATGGGCAATGTGTGTAGTTCGGCGGGTGCGCATGTCGGCATGTATGTGTGCGGGTATGTGTCCCCGTTGTGTATGTGTGTGTGTAGGGGGTGTGTATATGTGCATGTTGGGGGTGTGTGCATGTCGGGGTGCGTGTATGTGCATGTCGGGGTGGGGGTGGGGAGGGGGTTCGTACCACCTCTGGGGGGTGGCAGGGGGGTGGAGGGTGTGGGGGGAGGACTCGGGGGGGCAGTGGGGGGTGGGGGAGACCCCTATCAGTGCCAGGGAAGGAATTCCCTGGCCCCGATAGTGCCTACCGCCATGGTTCGCATGGCGGTTCCCGAACGCCAGAAACCGCGGCGGTAAGCAGGGTCATGATACCGTTGGCGGTCTTGGGTCGACCGCCGGACCGGAGTGCGCAGACTCCAGCCCGTCGGTCATGACCGCCGTGGCTGTCGGAGTGGGGAAGTGGCGGTCGGTCGCGGCGGTGACCGCCGCAGTCAGAATGCCATTTTTAATACAGCCGGTCTGTTCGCGGTCCGACCGCCGCCTCTCCGCCGACCGCCAAGGTCAGAATGAGGGCCAATGTCTTCTATCTGATAAATTAATAAAGAAGTGATCGAATAAACTTGAACTAACTAATGACGTAGAATTGTAATCAATAGGGAATAAAACTTGTTAACCTTTTCCATGAGTGATGGTTATTTCTGATTAATATGGTTTTCTTTTTGGTTTCTTAAGTGGTTGATATTGATTTATTGTTGTTGATTATTGGTTCAGTGATCATTGCGTGACTAGGATACTCCATGCGATTCAAAAGGTTCATCGACCTATACGCGTCTCCTTGTAAGTTTACTTACTAAGGACTGGGCGCGCTAGCAATGGAATGAAAAATCAATGGAGTCCATTGGAGAATGGTTAACTATGATATTTGACCAATGCCATAATGGTAAATCCTGTGACCCAATAACTATCTGGTCGACATTCCTGGACAGATTTGCAGTGGATCTCTTCATAGATAGACCACAAAAGAATTGTCAAAACCAGGAGCCAGTTAAAACAAAAAAGAATATAAAAATGTCAGCACATACAAGCAAACTAAGAAGACAACGAAACAGACTCTGAAGGCTATATAAGAAAAACCCAACTGACTGTTATATTAAGGCTGACTTAAAAAATGTAAATAATATCTATCGGAAACAAATATGGGATGATAAATTACAGAATAGTCATGACTTTTGGGCAAAGGCTTTATTTCTGAGTAAAAAATCAAATGCACAAGGATTCTGGAAAATGGTTAATGAACTGAATAAAGCCCCAATGACCCTGACTAGCTGGACCCTGAATAGACCAATATTTCGGAATCCACATGGTCTGATTCCCTAACTCACCATTTTGGTGAAAATAAGAACAACACTAAAAATTCAGACGAGATAACAAATGAGTTAAGCCAAGAAGGAGTTATATTAGAGTCCCCAACTCTCCAAAAGGAATCCGCAAATTTAACCTTCTCGATGTCAGAAGTTGCGAATTTAATAAAAAACAGCAAAAGCGTGGTGGCTCCAGGTCCAAATGGGATCCCAAATGCATTATTTAAAATAAACCCGGCCTTTTGGGGTGAAAAACTGGTCTTGACTTACAACCACTTCCAAAATCATGGAAGGGGGCTATAATCCATCCAATATTTAATATTTAAAGGTGGTAATAAAGTTAATCCTGAGAATTACCGATTGATTACCTAAATGGATGTAGAGGCTAAATACTATGCTGGGCTATTACAGCACCTTCGCGGCTGGGCAACCGAAAACAATTGCATACCCCCTAATCAGACAGGCTTTGCAACGGGCTCCGGAATGGCTACAAACATCTTAACTCTTTCCATTGTCATTGACAAATGCAAACAAAAAAGTCAACCTTTGTATTTGTGTTTTGTAGACTTCAAATCAGTTTTTGATTTGGTACAGCGAAGTCTTCTATGGGAAAAACTAGCAGCCTGGGGCATACCAGAGAAGTTGTTAAAGGCCATTCGGCAGTTATGTACTGATACATGGATCAGAGTAAAGATAGGGAACGGATCTTTCCTCTCAAGAAAAATTGAGACAAAACAAGGTCTGAAACAGGGTTTGTGCTGGCGCCGTATCTTTTCAATCTCTATCTATCAGATTTGGCCGTTAACCTTAATAAGGTGAACGCACACTCCCCTAAGGTTGGTGACATGCTTCTTTCCAATCTGCTGTACACTGATGATGTAGTACTTCTGAGCCAAACTAAAGTAGGACTCCGATGGCTCATCATCAACTTAATCAAATACGCTGAGCAGAATGGAATAAAAATCAATCAGAAAAAAAACAAAGTGATAGAAATCAGTAAAAAATCATTTGTAGATAAAAAATAGCACAAACAAAGGGTAGTCTTAAAACAAGTCAATCACTATAGATACCTGGGCATACTATTTGATAAACGGGGTTCCTTTCTCCCTCAGAAGCAGGATTTATGTAGAAAAGGAAATGTTCTACTGCTTGCCTTTCGCACTCTGAAAAAGTCGCTAAGCGGCCCTAGCTACCATCCCCTGCTACAAGTTGTGGCAGCTGAACTAAATTCAACAATAGTGTACGGTAGCGAAGCCCTGCGTGGGCAAGATGCCGCCATCCTAAATGGTATAGTTGGAAAAATATTTAGGTCTCTATTTCAGTTACCAGGGTATACTTCCCAAGCTCAAATTAGACTGGAGTTTGGTTACTTACACCAAATTATAGCAAGGGAATGTAGCTACATTAAAACCTGGAAACACCTACAGCTATCAAGGGGAAATCAACTCTGTCGGGCTGTTTGGAAGGAGATTAGTTTGAATCCTACAGTCAAATCCAGACAGTACTTAGATCAGGCATTAGAAGAACCTCTCCTAATATGCTTTCAAAAAAATCTTAAACCAAACAGTGAAGAAGAGATCAGTATTAATGGATAAGAATCTGTTAGCAGCCAGGTCGCACTCTTGGATGGTAATAAATGAGTATAAGCTCCTGAAATATCAGGCATATCTGGAGCCGGGTGGTGGAAAGCTGAGAAGGATCTTTTATCAAATACCGATTTGGCCTTATTCCTGGTAGTGTCCACCAAGCCCCATGGGAACATACTGCAACAATTCCCCAGTGTAGGCTCTGTGGCTGTGGTCTGGAAGACATTACTCATCTGATCTGCATCTGTTAAAAGCAGCATTCAATCAGAGGGAAATACGGTCCTGCGGAGAAGCGGTGATCACCTGCTTTAAACCTTCTGACTATATCTTGAATACCAGATGTACAAAGTTTTTACGTTTGACATCTAAAAAAACTATTGCAAGCTCATCAATTAGTATAAATTTAATATATGTTTCCGCTGGCTTACAAGGCCCCGCACAGTATCCAGGAAAGTATTTTTAGCTCCTGAGTATTAATTTAATTGTAAATAAATGTATAACTTATTTTAAAGAAAAATTATTAGAAATCTTTAAGATACCTCTCTAACATGCTTGGAATCGCATGCATAAGATGAGGAGAGTGGGAAATTGATGCACTTTATAGCAAAACGTATGTGGCTATGACTATAAAATACTCACTCCTATCAGGAGGTATTTTGCCAGTAAAAACAATTAACAACAGTAATATTTTATGAAATGTATAATTAGAAGAAAAATCATGGTTAGATATATTGATCTTACATGTTATAAATCTAAGAACAACTTTTAGACTATAATGGAAGGCACTTGCTTTTTATTTGTATGGGGTGAGTAGTATCTTAAAAAAATTTATGATGTATTGGTTTTTATTAACTAAGCATTTCAATAAACTTGACTTGACTTAAGATTTTCATAGCCTTGGTGTCAGAAAGGCTAGATTTTATGAAAGACACGGCGGCGAGTGTTATGCATTTCTTTTCTTACTTTATTAAACAGCAGCCAAGAAATACAAATCCCAGAAACCCTGGGAGAAAAAACTTCCAAACAACATCACAATGGGGGTGACCAATCCAACGTCGATCCTGCACATAACAATCTTGACTGAAAGCAACAAGCCCTCTTTCCTTGCGAGAGTCAGTCAAGAACAGAATCGGAGAGCAAAATTAGAACTATATACAGTCAGAGAGCAGAGGAGAAATCCTTGCAGAATTCCATGAGGAACTGCGAGGGCAAAACTGCCAAGGAAAGAACTTTGGCACAGAGTTACCAGTCCAGGAGAAACTGGAAGAGGATTAACCGTAAGCAGCAGAGCTGGTTGAAGGCGTGGCAACTGCAGAAGAAGAAACAGGGAGGGTTAAAGGAAATGTGGCGGGATAATACTCGCCTCCGTGTATTTAATAAAATCCAGCCTTTCTGACACCAAGGCTAGGAAAATCTCAATTTTATTACAAGACCGGAGGCTCATATTATGCTTGTTTAAAGCGACATAATAACAGTTTCCAATGGATGATCAACAGGTTTACAATAAAAAGTTCTAAACGTACTAACTTTTGACCAATCTGCAGATCTGAGGACATCCTGTAAACTAGCCCCTGCCCAAAAGGCTCGATAAGCCATAGCTCCTCTCACCGAATGAGCAGCATAAGAAAGAGTAGAAACACCAGCCAGGAACAAGAGTCATGTAACCCAACAAGCCAAGGTAGGAGCCGAGACGGGTTTGTGAGGTTTCTGAAAGGAAATAAGTAATTGAGAAGAGGAGGGAATCCTGAGATCTGCAGTTTGAGAAACGTAAGTCTTCAAACAATTACCAACACACAATTTAGGTTGAGAGGGAAAAAAGGGATAATGTACTGTAGATAAATTGGTCTTGGTACGCCTATTGACTTGAAAATAAACACCTAAGAGGAAAAATGGAAGGAGGAGACATCCAGAGCTTTAACATCTGATACATGTTTAATAGAGACTAAACACAATAGCATATTCAATTTTGCAGACAAGTGTTGCAGCGATAAATCAACATTATGCGGCCATACGAGAAATAATCGAAGTACTGAATCAACATCTCACATCACATTGTGAACTGGAGATTCAGCGAAACGTACTCACTTAAAAGTCGACAAACCAATGGGTGTTTACCAATAGGTCTTCCATCTACTCTGATATGTTCTGAAGAGATCTCAGACCGGTAAGTATTGACAGTACGATAAGCCTTACCTTGTGAAGCTAAGTAAGCAAGAAAATTCACCACTAAGGTGACATCTGCTGAAAAGGGATTTGAATCCCTGTCCAAACACCAGCTACACCAAACCAAAAGGTGGATCTACAGACCCTTGTTGTACCTGGAGCCCAGGATTGCTGAACGAACTGGACAGCTTCCTTCGAAATTCCTGGAGTTCTCCAGGAAGCCCTGAAATTCTCCACGCTACGAGATGAAGGGAGCCTTCTAGGATTAGACTAGGAGGAAGACCCTGAGGGTTCAAGAGAAGATCGGGAAAAGGAGGGATCAATACTGGAAGGTTTGAGGATAGTTCCAACAGGGTTGGATACCAAGGCTGGGACTGACAGAATGCAGTGATGAGAACAAGGGGGGAGTGCTGTCTGCGGGCTTGTGCTAGGAAGGGAGGGAAGGCGTAGAGGAGATAAGGAGGCCACAACTGCAGGAAAGCGTCCTTGGCCATAGCTAACGGATCTGGCCTCCAGCTGAAGAAGGCAGGAAGTTGAGAGTTGATTCAAAAGCAAAAAGGTCTATTGACATAGCACCGAAGAAAGATGATTGAATACGGAAGGATGAATTTTCCAATCGCTTGAATTGTAGGTATGCCTGGAAAACCAATCTGCCACCACGTTCAGTTTGCCTGGGAGGTATTCCGCCTTGATCGAAATATTCCTTAGGAGACAGAATTTCCACAAACTCCTGGCCAATAGTGCCAGAGGTTTGGATCTCGTTCCGCCTAGATGGTTTATATACCTGACTGCAGACAGGTTGTCCATTCTCAGAAAAACTGAGCATTTTATTCTGTCTTTCATAAAGGAGTGGATGGCAAAGGAACCTGCAAGCATCTCTAAACAGTTGATGTGCAGTGAGGACTCCTGCTCCTGAATGGAACATGGACCCCCAGTCAAGAGTTACATCTTGCGTCCCAGCCTGTCAGACTTGCATCTGACTCTAATACTAAATCTAGGGCGGCAGAGAAAATCGTTCTCCCATTCCAAGCGCCTAAGTGACTTATCCACCAGCAAAGTTCTTCCCTGGACTTGAGATCCAGAACAACAGGATCTGTGTAAGCTAGACCCTTGCAAAGGTGATGGATTTTTAAGCTCTGAAGAGCCCTGTAATGAAGGGGTCCTGAATGGAGGAGGAAAGCGGCCTACTAAACAAGCTATGGGTCTGAGGGAACAGAGAGGGCTAGATAACGCGTGACAAATCTCTTTCTTTATCAGAGTCACCTTCTGTTGAGGGAGTTAAAGCACTGAAACAACAGCGTTCACTATGAAACCGAGAAATTTGAAATGTTGGGAAGGAATTAGAACAAACGTTTGAATATTTATGAGAAACCCCAGCCGAGACAAAAGGTCCCGGCAAAGGTTTAACTGATCCAGCAGGTGAGACTTGTCCTGTGCCATGATGAGGAAATCGTCGAGATAGACAATGAGTCTTAACCCCTGACCTCTGAGGAAGGCCACTACCGGTTTGAGGATCTTGGTGAAACACCAAGGGGCTGATGAAAGGCCGAAAGGAAGAGTTTTGAACTGAAAGAAGGAGGTTCCCCCATTGGAACTGAAGACGTTTTCTGTAGGAGGGATGAATGGGTACTGAGAGATACGCGTCTTGTAGGTCCAGTCGGACCAACCAATCGTTTTGAAACAGAAGGTCTCTGAGATGGAGAATAGTCCCCATTTTGAAATGATGGTATATTACAAAATTGTTGAATAGCTTCAAATTTATAACTGGTCGATGTTTGTTGTTCTTTTTCTGAACGGAAAGATGGTTCTGAGAAACCCAGAAGGGTCGTAGGAAATCTCTTCTATAACCTGTTTTGTTAGTAAGGATTGTACCTCCTCCTGAACCAGAAGGAACTGATCTCGGGAAAAATGAAGAGGTTGAGGCAGATGAGTCTGCAAAGGAACCTGATACAGCTCTATGCAGTGACTTTGAATGGTTTGGATGACCCAAGGATCCGAGGTTAGAGATAACTAAGCATCTAAACAAGATCCAAGTCTGCCTCCTATGGAAGGAAGGCCAGAATTGGAACTCCTTGCCTGTGAGTTGGTCTCCTTTGGATCTGTAGTCCCTGAAATGGCCTCCACAGAAATGTCGGGGATAGAATTGGGATTTGTACCCCTGATAGAATTCTTGCTGGTTGCCCTTGTTGAAGGAGCCTCTCCTGAGCCGGCAAATCAACCCCTTCCTTTGCCGGTCCTTCCAAAAACACGCTGCCAAAATATTCTCTTCATTGAAAAATGTGCCTTGTCCAAAGAAGTAAACATATCTGCTCATCTCCTTTATAAACGAGTCTCCAAAGAGAAGGCCATCCGCATTAGGGCCTTCCTCTTTGGTTGCCAAGGAACTGAGCTTGTGGTAAATTTTAAGCAGAAGGCTTTTACGCCGCTCTTGAGAGATGTAGGAATTGGCATTGCCCAACAGGCATATTGCTCTCTGAGCCCAGTTTGAGAGCCCCTCAGGGTCCACTTGGTTGCCCTCTATCTTTGACTCTTCGGCCACGACAAACATTTTAGTTAAAGGTCCAACTAGGTCTAAAAGTCTATCCTGGCAGTTAGACCAGGCTCTATCGACCCCTTCCTTGGGATCCTTCTCGAATTTGGTAAAAAAATAATAACATGTTAGGGTCAATAGTGGGGGTATCAGCCACCTTCAATGGAAGGCACTCAGGCCCTCCTTACAACCCTGTCGGTAACTGCCGCCTACCGCCGTGCTGCGGCCACCAAGATACCGTGAGCGCGGCGGTATACCGCCACGGGTATTATGACCCACACAGAGAAATCCGCCAGTATACAGAGACCCACACAAGTTCTCCAGCCCAAAGGTCAGTGAAAAATTGGCAGTAACAAAACCCACACTGTTATGCCAACAGGAATACGCCCACGGTATCAGGACCCTTGAATCACCGCAGTGGTCTTTTAACCACGGTAAACCATTGGCGGTACACACCACTGCGCTCAAAATACACACACATTTACAAAACACCACCGCATTGGACAATTCAAACTACACACAGCTGACACACATACACACACCACACACTCACACCACTATAAAACACCCACCCACATTACCCACAACTCTTTCAACTAAACAAAAGATTGCCAACAGAGAGAGACACAAGCCAGGAGCACCCACTCAATCTGAGGCAGACCACCATCACCCATACACTATCCACGCACCTCACTGCACATACCACAACACATCACCCCACACATCACCCCACACATCCTCACACATATCTCTCACACCACATCCATGGCGCCCCAAAGACACCCCAGGTTTTCAGAGGAGGAGCTAAGGGTCATGGTGGAGGAAATCATCCGGGTAGAGCCACAGCTATTCGGATCACAGGTGCAGCAGACGTTCATTGCTAGGAAGATGGAGCTATGACGGAGAATCGTGGACAGTGTAAACACCGTGGGACAGCACCCCAGAACAAGGGATGACATCAGGAAGAGGGGGAACGACCCACGGGGGAAGGTGCATTCTGTGGTTGCAAGACACCAGGTAGCTGTACAGAGGACTGGCGGTGGACACCCATCTCCTCCCCCACATCTAACAACATGGGAGGAGCAAGTCTTGGCGATCCTGCATCCTGAGGGCCTGGCAGGAGGAGCAGGAGGTAGCTGTACAGAGGACTGGCGGTGGACACCCATCTCCTCCCCCACATCTAACAACATGGGAGGAGCAAGTCTTGGCGATCCTGCATCCTGAGGGCCTGGCAGGAGGAGCAGGAGGACTAGACTCTGGTAAGTTATATCTTTACTACTATATCCCCACCCTACCTGCATGCCATCACAAACTCCTGCCCCTACCCTCACCCCCATCACTCCACCACCTCACACATACCCCACTATTACAACCCACCCATCCCAAAACTAAGCCCTGCATGTAACACCAATCAATGGACCCCCATCAAAGACCTGCATGGACACCCATGACCACAGAATGCCCATTAGAGAGAATCACCTAGCCCACAAAATCACCACGCACACAAGGCAAAGCTGACAGGGCAATTACAACCATAAAGGGAAACACAACCATGCAAAAGATGGCAGACGCAAATACAATAACACTGCATTTTCATCCCCACAGGACCCCTACTCAACGTCACCGGAGAGGAGTTGTCAGCAACATCCAGTCCCCCCCCCCCCAGAGGAGGCCCACAGTGATGACAGCAGCTCTGCACCCCTGTATCACGATGACCAACCTGGCCCATCAGGGACCTCTGGACAGTCAGTTACCCTGCCAAGGTCCCAAACCACCACAGACCCTCCCCCCTCAGGAAACACCAGCACAGCACCCACCCAGCGGGCCACTGACCCCAGGACACGTCAATCAGCAGTGTGTCCACCACTACAGGGACCCCAGGCAACCCCACAAACACAGGACGATCAGGGACCTTGGGTCAGTGGCAGTGGGCACACGGTTCAGGGGACAGAGGCACAGGACAACAGGGAAGCTGGGAGGACTGCTGTGCGACAGGGGGAGGACAGGCCCAGGGAACCGACTCTCCAGGAGGCACTCACCAACATCCTGGGAGCATACCACCATTCCCAGGAGACCATGGGCCAAATACTGTACGAGTTATAGGAGACCCAGCGGCTACAGGAGGGACAGTACCTGGGGATCAGGGAGGACCTAAAAAACATCTACACTATCCTGGTCACCATTGCAGGGGTGCTGGCTGACATGGGCAACACCATGAGGGAGGCAGTGGCACAACAAAGGCCCCCTGACAGCCACACCAAAGAACAGCCATCCACCTCTGCCGGCGCTAGTGGACAGGAGGACCCGCTACAGGACCAACAGGCCACCAGCACCCCATCCCCTGCAGAAGGAGAACCACCCCGTAAACGGTCCCTGCGATCCAGGCAGAAGCCAGAGAACATTGCCAAGACCCTCGCCAGGAAATAGGACTCTCCTGATTGTCACCCTTCTGTCCCACTCTGTCACCTTGTCCACCTTGAACCACCATTACTCCCCTTCCTGTGCCCCATTGGACAGTGCACCTGTGATACCAAGAGACTGGACTCTAACTGGACATTCCTCCACCATCACCCCAGCCCATTGCACACCCCGTCTACCTATGAGCACTTAAATAAAAACTCTTGGAACAAATACAAATATTGAGTCTGTCAAATGATTGAAATATGTATTAGTACAACATTCTGAAAACATTGCAAGTCATATGTACAGTTATATAAACATTGGCATGACCTTTAGTGGGCAGCGGTAAACATACCAGGAGCCAGAGTGGGCCAAAGAGATCTGAAATTAGAGATGCCAAAGGGTACAGTAAGTGGCCATAGACATAGGGAAATCAGGCTGCCATGTACAATGTCCAACACAAAACGGAAAAGTAAAGTGAAGTTACAGTGTTTTACCTGTGTGTCACTGGAAGTACTGCAGTATGATATTACTTCTGTTGTCCACATCTTCATCCTCTGCCTCCTCCTCCTCACTGTCCACAGGCTCCACCGCTGCCACAAGACCATCTCCAGGCTCATCCTCCTGCAGAAAAGGCACCTGGCGTCTCAAGGCCAGGTTTTGCAACATGCAACATGCAAAGATGATCTGGCACACCTTCTTGGGTGAGTAGTACAGGGATCCACCTGACAAATGGAGGCACCGGAACCTGGCCTTCAGGAGGATGAAGGTCCTCTCAATTATCCTCCTTGTTCACTCATGTGCCTCATTGTAACGTTCCTCTGCCCTTGTCCTGGCATTCCTCACTGGGGTCAGTAGCCATGAGAGGTTGGGGTAACCAGAGTCACCTGCAAATATAGAGGGACAACTCTCAGACACACACTAGCCCCTAGGGACAACCCCATACCCACACATCAGTGGCAGGATCGGGCCACAATCTAAGAACTGTGTGCCCAATTGGAGCCAGAACTGATGTCTGTAATGTCTTGGCAGGATGAAGCAGACTGGGCACAAAGCCCCCTCCAGAACCAGTGGAGAAAGGCATCCACTCACCCTATCCTTGGCAGGATGAAGCAGATTGGGCACAAAGCCCCATTCAGAACCAGGACCAGGCAGTGGGCAAACCACCCACTTGAGAGACTTGAGAGACTGTGGCTTTGCACTCCCCAGTACCAGGCAGTGGGCAAACCACCCACTTGAGAGACTTGAGAGACTGTGGCTTTGCACTCCCCAGGACATCGCTGTGGGCATGTAGCCCCCTCCAGGAGCAATTGTGTTGTCCCATCTTCCGGCTGAGGTGCACCCCCTTCCCCATCCCCCTGAGGTGCCTGTGTGTTTTCAACCTGATGCCCCTGCAGTGTTCTCTCCGTATTGAGGCAGAAGTGAAGTGTGGGCTTGGTCTTTGTGATATGGCCCTGTGGCCCAAGGACATTTTAAGTGGACAATGTACTGCCTTATGTACATATTGTATATATTGTAAATACTGTTTTTGAATTTGAAACAGATATCTGACCATTTCTAATATGACACTCATTTTACTCAATTCATTTTGTCCTTGCGTTATTCCAGAGGGTTACGGGTGTATATGTAATGTTGTTGCATGTGTTTGTGTGTATGTTGTTGGGGGGGCAGGGTGGGGGTGGAGGCGTTGCATGTTGCATGTGTGTATCACTCTCTTTTTCCTACCCCCTTCCCTGTGTGCTAGGTGCAATACTCACCGTGGTCGCGCCGCCGCCGGTCGTACTCCTGGTAGATGAGAAGATACACCAACATCGGTAACACCTGTAGTTCGGGCTCCATTGCGTCCTAGTTCTTCGTTGAGTGTCGAGAGGTGAGTGGTTTCCCTTCTGTGTACTGTTTCGGCCATGCTTTTGATGGCGTTGGTACCGCCCCGGAAAAGCTGGCGGATGGGCGGGTTGAAACGTGGTGGGCGGTACATTGAATTCCGCCTGGCTGTTGGCGGTGACCGCCGCAGTGTTTGTTGCTACTGCCATGGCGGTCGGAGTGTTAAGGTGCATGTCTGTGTTGGTGGTTTCCGCCGTGGTCGTGATTCCATTTTTTTTACAGCCGGCCTGTTGGCGGTCTTACCGCAGCTTTAACACCGACCGCCAGGGTTGTAATGAGGGCCTCAGTCTTTAACTTATTCCTAGATGCTTTATGAAGCGCATGCCTCAAATAAAAGGACACATAATCAGAAACATGAGTGCATGGAAACCATTCTGAAGAATTTGGATGGTGAATCCACATAGGGTCGAACATGGGTTCACCAAAATGATCAACAAAATCATCAGACACTAGATGAAGGAAGAGCATAGCGGGAGAAACTTTACGCGTTTTCTTTAAAGGCCCATTATCATAAACATCATAATTTGTGGTGTCCTCTAAATTGTTCTCCCCATCACTGTCAGGGTCTCTAAGATTTAGAATATTAAGGAGGGGTGGAAGGAAGCCCCGAAGAGTTTGCCTCTTGGGTGGGAGGCCCAAACTTAACAGAAACGCCTTTGGAAGGCACATAAGTGGGTGCTGCACATTTCGTTCCTGTTTTAGGAGGAGTATCCTTGGGGTTCTGCAATATTTTTGATATTGAGTATTCTAAATTCTTAAAAATATCCAGCATGGGAACAGAGACTGCATGCTGAACCGAGTCTTTAATGAAGGATTTTGAATTGTCCTTCATAGACTGGGTTTGCTCAATAATAAAAGACATAATAAAAAATAAACTGTGGCGATTTATTGACAAAAACTCAGAAAAACGTATAAACAATGTGCAAGGGAGACCAAAAATGAAAGCAGAAGCCTGGAAGAATTCAATATACAGAAAACCCTGACCTAAAGGAGTTAAATCTGTGGGAAAGTCAAGAGGGAGGGCCTAAATAAAAGTGGTCTGGAAAGGGGCGTGTCCAGAGGCAGTCGCTACCCGGAGCCAAGGCAGGAAAAAGGAAAGCCCTCACCGGCTGTGAATCTGACAAACACGGGTCGGAGAGGCTCAAAGGCAGGAAGGCAGCTTAAACTGACAGGTAGCGGCAGGACAAAACCGGAGCCACCTACGGCGTGCATCCAGAGGTAGGATTACCTCAGAGGAGGCGAAACGAACATTATAGAACATTCGAAGAGCATCGCGAGAGCACGGCTCAAAACATGTACGGTAGCTCATATTGGATTGGGTTGAGTGGATTGAATTGGATTGAATTGGAGTAATAGGACTGGGGTCAGGTGGATTGTTTTGGGGTGGGGTGGGGTAGTTTGGATTGGGGTGGAGTAGATTGGATTGGAATGAGGTGGTTTGTAGTGTAGTGAATTGTAGTGGGGTGGAGTAGAGTGGGGTGGATTAGATTGAACCGGAGTGGAGTGGATTAGATTGAGCTGGAGTGGGGTGGATTGGATTGGACTGGAGTTGGGTGGACTGGATTGGAGGGTGGTGGATTTGAGTCACTGGGTTAGAGTGGGGTGGATTGGACTAGGGTGGGGTGAACTGGACTACAGTGGGGTGGATTAGAGTGAGGTGGATTGGAGTGGAGTGGATTGGATTGGAGTAGGGTGGGCTGGATGGACTAGACTGGAGTTTGGTGGACTGAACGGGGGCAGGGTGGATTGGACTGGGCTAGAGTGGGAGAGATTGGAGTAGATTGGATTGCGAGTGGAGCAGATTGGAGTGGAGTGTGGTAGATTGGAGTGGAGTGAATTGGAGTGGGGTGGACTGGATAGGGTGGACTGACTTGAAATGGGCTGGGGTGGGGTTAGTTAGAGTGGGATTGGGTGTTTTGATTTGGGTGTATTGGATTGGGATGAGGTGGAATGGAGTGGGATGGTGTGGAGTGCATTGAGGTAAGGTGGATTGGATCGAAATGAGATGAATTGGATTGAGTTAGGTGAAATGGATTGAGTGGGATAGATTAGATGGGGTGGATTTAAATGGGGCGGACTGGAGTTGGGTGGACTTGAATGTAGTTGACTGGATTGTAGTGGGGTGGTGTGAATTGGAGTGGGGTGCATTGGATTGCAGTTGGAAGGATGGTTTGGAGTGAGGTAGACTGGTTTGAGTGAGGTTGACTGGATTGAGTAGGGTGGATTAGAGTCAGGTGGATTGGACTGAGGTAGATTGGATTGGGATGGGGTAGTTTGAATGGGGTGGGATGGATTGGGATGGGACAGATTAAAGTATGGTGGATTGGAATGGGGTGGATTGGAGTGGCATGGATTTTGGAGTGGGGTGGATTGGAGTGGGGTGGGGTGGACTGGAGTGGGATGGGTAAATTTGAATTGGGTGGGATGAATTGGGATGGGACAGATTGAAGTATGGTGGATTGGAGTGGGGTGGATTGGAGTGGCATTTATTTTGGAGTGGGGTCGATTGGAGTGTGGTGGGGTGGATTGGAGTGGGGTGGGGTGGACTGGAGTGGGGTTGATTGGATTAATTGGGGCAGAGTGGACTGGATTTGAGTGGGGTGGGTTGTGGTGGATTGGGCTGGAGTGGAGTGGATTAGATTGATCTGGAGTGGGGTGGATTGGATTGGACTGGAGTTGGGTGGACTGGATTGGAGAGGGGTGAATTTGATTAATTGGATTTGAATGGGGTGGATTGGACTAGGGTGGGTTGGACTGGACTATAGTGGGGTGGATCAGAGTGGGGTGGATTGGATTGGTTTGGATTGGAGTGGGCTGAATGGACTAGACTGGAGTTTGGTGGACTGAAATGGGGCAGGGTAGACTGGACTAGATTGGGGAAGATTGGAGTTGATTGGATTGGAGTGGAGTGGATTGGAGTGGAGTGTGGTAGACTGGAGTGGAGTGAATTGAAGTAGGGTGGACTGGATGGGACGGACTGAGCGTCCCATCCGACGTCCCATCGGACTGAATTAAAGTGGGGTGGATTGAAATGGAGTGGGGTGAGTTGAACTGGGTGGGTGGGTTTGATTTGGGTGCATTGGTTTGGGGTGACGTGGATTGAAATGTGGTGCATTGAAGTGGGATGTTGTGGAGTGCATTGAGGTAAGGTGGACTGGATTGAAATGAGGTTAATTGAATTGAGTGAGGTGAAATGTATTGAGTGGTGTGGATTAGATAGGGTGGGGTGGACTGGAATGGGGCGGACTGGAGTGGGGTGGACTCAAATGCAGCTGATTGGATTGTGGAGGGGTGGGGTGAATTGGAATGGAGTCTATTGGATTGCAGTGGGAATGATTGGATTGGAATGAGGTAGATTGGTCTGAGTGAGGTGGACTGGATTGAGTGGGGTGGATTGGATTGGGATGGGGTAGTTTGAATTGAGGGGTTGAACTGGGATGGGATGGATTGGAGTATGGTGGATTGGAGTGGGGTGGATTGGAGTGGCATGGATTTTGGAGTGAGGTGGATTGGAGTATGGTAGATTGGAGTGGGGTGGGCTGGATGGACTAGACTGGAGTTTGGTGGACTGAACGGGGCAGGGTGGATTGGACTGGGCTAGGGTGGGAAAAATTGGAGTAGATTGGATTGTGAGTGGAGAGGATTGGAGTGGAGTGTGGTAGACTGGAGTGGAGTGAATTGGAGTGGGGTGGACTGGAAGGGTGGACTGAATTTAAGTGGGCTGGGGTGGGGTGAGTTGGAGTGGGATTGGGTGATTTGATTTGGGTGTATTGGATTGGGATGAGGTGGATTGGAGTGGAATGATGTGGAGTGGATTGAGGTAAGGTGGATTGGATCGAAATTAGATTAATTGGATTGGGTGAGGTGAAATGGACTGAGTGGGATAGATTAGATGGGGTGGACTTGAATGGGGTGGACTTGAGTGGGGTGGACTTGAATGTAGTTGATTGGATTGTAGTGGGGTGGGGTGAATTGGAGTGGAGTGCATTGGATTGCAGTGGGAAGGATTGGATTGGAGTGAGGTAGACTGTTTTGAGTAGGGTGGATTAGAGTCAGGTGGATTGGACTGGGGTAGATTGGATTGGGATGGGATTGTCTGAATTGGGTGGGATGAATTGTGATGGGACAGATAGAATTATGGTGGATTGGAGTGGGGTGGATTGGAGTGGCATGGAGTTTGGAGTGAGGTGGATTGGAGTGGGGTGTGGTGGGGTGGATTGGAGTGGGGTAGGGTGGGGTTGATTGGAATAATTGGGGCAGAGTGTACTGGATTTGAGTGGGGTGGGTTGTGGTGGATTGGGCTGGAGTGGAGTGGATTAGATTGAGCTGGAGTGGGATGGATTGGACTGGAGTTGGCTGGACTGGATTGGAGGGGGATGAATTCGATTATTTGGATTTGAATGGGGTGGATTGGACTAGTGTGGGTTGGACTGGACTATAGTCGGGTTGATTTGAGTGGGGTGGATTGGATTGGTTTGGATTGGAGTGGGCTGAATGGATTAGACTGGAGTTCGGTGGACTGAAATGGGGCAGGGTGGACTGGACTGGACTAGACTGGGGAAGACTGGAGTTGATTGGATTGGAGTGGAGTGGAGTGGATTGGATTGGAGTGTGGTAAACTGGAGTGGGGTGAATTGGAGTAGGGTGGACTGGATGGGACAGACTAAATTAAAGTGGGGTGGATTGAAATGGGGTGGGGTGAGTTGAATTGGATGGGGTGGGTTTGATTTGGGTGCATGGGTTTGGGGTGAGGTGGATTGGAATGTGGTGGATTGAAGTGGGATGGTGTGGAGTGCATTGAGGTAAAATGGATTGAGTGGGGTGGATTAGATGGGGTGGGGTGGACTGGAATGGGGCGGACTGGAGTGGGGTGGACTCAAATGCAGTTGATTGGATTGTGGTGGGGTGGGGTGAATTAGAGTGGAGTCTATTGGATTGCAGTGGGAATGATTGGATTGGAATGAGGTAGATTGGTCTGAGTGAGGTGGACTGGATTGAGTGGGGTGGATTGGGATGGGGTAGTTTGAATTTGGGGGATGAACTGGGATGGGACGGATTGGAGTATGGTGGATTGGAGTGGGGTGGATTGGAGTGGCATGGATTTTGGAGTGAGGTGGATTGGAGTATGGTAGATTGGAGTGGGGTGGACTGGAGTAGGGTTGATTGGATTGGATTGGGGCAGAGTGGACTGGATTTGAGTGGGGTGAATTGTGGTGGATTGGGCTGGAGTGGAGTGGGACGGACTGGAGTTGGTGAATTGGACTTGTGTGGGGTGGATTGGATTGGTGTTGGGTGTATTGGATTGGAGTGGGGTGCGGTGGGGTGGAGCTTTTGGAGCAGGGTGGATTTTTGGAGTGGAATGGATTGGAGTGGGCTGGATTGGAGTGAGGTGAATTGGACTGGAGTGCGGGGATTAGATTGGAGTGGGGTACATTGCACTGGAGTGGGGTGGGGTAGACTGAGCTGATTTGGATTTGGAGTGGATTGAAGTGGAGTTGATTAAGGTGGACTGGATTTGACTGGAGTGAGGTGGATTGAGGTGAACTGGATTAGAGTGGGATGGGTTGGAGTGGGGTGGAATCGGTTACAGTCCATTCAATTGGAGTGGGGTGGATTGAATTGGAATGGAATGGGGTGGAATGGATTTGATTGGGTGGGTTGGACTCGATTGGAGTGGGTTGAATGGGCTGGAGTGGGGAGATTTGGACTGGAGTGGAGTGGATTGAACTGGAGTGGGGTGCCCCCCTCATTTTGGAGGGGGGTGGATTTTAGTGGATTGGATTGGAGTGAGGTGGATTGGATTGGGGTGGGGTAGTGTGGATTGTTGTGAGGTGGATTGATCGGGCTGTATTGGATTGGTGTGGGTTAAATTGGAGTGGGGTGGGTTTTGGTGGATTGAAGTGGGGTGAAATGGGATGGAGGGGTGGATTGGATTGAGATGAGGTGAGGTGACGTGGATTGGATTGGAGTGGGGTCAGTTGTAGTGGGGCAGATTTTTTGGGATTGAAGTGGGGCAGATTGTTTTGGATTGCAGTGGGGCAGATTGTTTTGGATTAGAGTGGGGCAGATTGGAGTAGTGAGCATTGTTTTGGATTGGAATGGAGTGGGGCGGATTGTTTTCGATTGGAGTGGGGCACTTTTTTGGACTGCAGTGGGGCAGATTGTTTTGGAATTGAGTGGGGCAGACTATTTTAGATTGGATTGGGGCAGATTATTTTGGATTGCAGTGGGATGGATTGTGGTGGAGTGGATTGGGGTGGAGTGGATTGGGGTGAGGTGGATTGGGGTGAGGTGGATTGAATGGGATTCGGGTAGACTGGATTGGGTTGGGGCAGATTTGAGTGGGGCAGATTGTTTTGGATTAGAGTGGGGTGGACTGGAGTGGAGCAGGTTGGAGTTGGGGAGATTGTTTTTGAGTTGAGTGGGGCAAATTGTTTTGGATTGGATTGGGGCATATTGGAGTGGGGCGGATTGGAGTGTGGCAGATTGGAGTGGGGTGGGTTGGAGTGGGGTAGATTGTTTTGGATTGGAGTCGAGGAGATTGCAGTGTGACAGATTTGAAGTGGGTAGATTGTAGTGGAGCAGATTATTTTAGATTGGAGTGAGGAAGATTGTTTTGGATTGGAGTAGGCCAGATATTTTTGGATTAGAGTGGGGCAGATTGTTTTAGATTGGAGTAGAACAGATTGGAGTTGGACAGATTATTTTGGATTTGAGTGGGGCAGACTAGAGTGGGAAGATTGATTTGGATTGGGGTAGGGCAGATTGTTTTGGATTTGAGTGGGGCTGATATTTTTGGACTGGAATGGGGAAGATCGGAGTGGGGCAGATTGTTTAAATTGGAGTGGGGCAGATAGTTTTAGATTCGAGTGGGGCAGAATGTTTTGAATTGGCATGTTGCCGATTGGAGTGAGGGCAGATGGTTCAGGATTGGACTTTAGCAGATTGTTTTGGATTGGAGTGGGGCAGATTGTTTAGGATTGGAGTAGGGCAGAAAGGAGTGGGGAAACTGGGGCAGACTGGAGAGCGGTGGGTTGAGAGGATTGGAATGTGGTGGATTGGAGTGGATTGGGTTTAGTGGTTTGGAGTGGGGCAGATTGTTTTGGATTAGAGTGGGTTGACTGGGGTGGGGTAGATTGGATTGGTCTTGGGTCAATTGGATTGAGTGAGGTTGACTGGATTGGGTGCAGTGGAGTGGTGTGGGTGACATGGGGTGGACTGGCATGGATTAGAGTTGAGCAGATTGGATGGGAGTGGAGTGGATTGAGGTGTACTGCACAATTATGTGTTAAAGCTTAATTTTGGAAATTACACATAAAGAAACAATGCTGCTTTGCAAAATTTAGAACAAGATAATCGTCATCTTTTGAGGACAACATCCATCAGCAAAAACAAAACAAAGCATGAGTGCAAAGTAAGAAAAGGAGACTTGGCAAAATAAAAGATCAGTGTTAACTATAGAAAATAATTTTGTTCGTCCTGCTGGGCATGTTTTTGCCAGCCACATGCCTTCTGTTTGCAGGTGGTTGAAGTTTAAAAAAGGTACCTCAATCACGTTGGGAGCAGTTGACTGGCATTGATTAAGTTGAACCAATCAGTGCTTGGTCCCTGCTCCACAGACAAAAACGGAAATGATGTTCGGCCTGCAGTGATGAATTATGAGGCATTAAAGAAGAGCGCTACACAAGCTAACGAATGGTAAGCAACGGGTGTGCTCTAAGCCCTTTTAAGTTAACATCAGAGTCTCGCAAGCGAGAGCCATGCTCGACCCTAAAAAGATTAGTACAGAGAAAGGAGGAGGTTCTTGAAGTGCGAAGGGAGGAAGGAAATAGCTGATGGAAGATCCCTCTTTTTGTTGCCTGTTTGAGGGCTACTCAGGCAGCTCAACTAGCACTATGTTCTCCTACTCCAACCCATAACTGAGGTGTCCTACAAATTAACTGAATGGCTGATCTGTGAGTGAGTAAGTGCCTGAATCTGTGAGTAAGTGTCAGAATATGGAAGCAAAGATTAGGGGAAGCATTCCCTATGAGCCTGCTTGGTAATTTGCACCTATGTCAAATTATTGCCATCATACATTTTAGGTGGCTTTTGTGGCTGCATGCAACTTTAATTGCTCACATTTATAGTTCTTTTTGGATGACCAGCACCATAACATGGTTTACTGCTCATCTTCTAGGAGAAAAACATAACTCTTATATTTTCTATAACTAAAATGTTATAGTCATTTCAACAGCCGGCTTTTGCTTTAGTAAACCTGCTACTATGAAACAAAATTCCCATGATATAGCTCTTCTTTGTCTTTTAGCTCAGATTAGCAGTTGACACTTTTAATGCAGTTTGGTAAATCTGAGGGTTGGAGGCCACTAAAACACTTCTTGTAAATTTCTAAACACAGTTAATGATTCAGAAAAGCTTTTTTAAATTGTTAAATGGGTTTGAGTAAACATTAAGGAATTGCTATTTGGAAGGGGCATGATAAGGGTGTACCTTCCAAATACTGCTTTTTTAAGATTAGCCCTGGGCGGAATTTCAATTATGCTGGAGTGATCAGAGTAATTTCAACAACTCTGCGTTATTCTCTGACATGGAATTACAGATAATAATGCAATTACACCTGGTCATGTAGGTACGAGTAAGTTGGAGAAAAAAATCCCACAGCAAGAGCATATTTAGTGAGCGAGTGCTCATGCTACTGTTTATGTTCTGTTGCATTTAGCGCTATTTCTATAGCGAGAAATGCATCCTCTCATCCATTTTGGATGCAAGGGTGCATATTGTGCTAAGAAACTAGTGCTAGATGCCGGGAGTAAATTGGGGGGAAATCCTACCCCAATTGCACATTTGGTGAGCACGAACAGCTATTCTCACTCGCTATTCATGTTCTGTTGCATTTAGCAGTATTTCTTAGGACAAAATACATCATCACGTCCATTTTGGACATGTGGGTACATTTTTGCACAAAGAAAATAGCACTAAATGCAGAATTACTCTACACGCATAATTTCGCATGATTACACTACAAGGAATTAAGCGAGTTCTGCTCACCCTTGCTTAAGAACTGTATTAATGCTTTGCAAACAAAATCCAGTCGCAAAACATTAATATTTTTCCAACAATTCAAAATTTATGGTAATCCATTCACCAAAGGGTAGGGGTCCCAAGGAGACCCTCCTCTTTAGAGAATGATGACAAAAATGTTTTTAGGTGTAGCTGCCTAATTATAAAAAAGGTTTGTGTACATTTGATATAATGTGATCCATTTTTCTTTTTGGAAAACGCCCTGATTTTTTTTTTAATGCTTTATTTAAAAGCAATCACAAAATTGGTGGCCTGCTGATGATAGCAGGTCACCATGTCTGTGACTCTATCCAAATAAAGTGGATCGCAATTTGTGACCTGCCTGATGTATATTAATGAGGTAGGTCGAATTGCAATCCATTAAGATTCGGAATTTTGTGAACCAGCCTATTAGTACATACCATGGTATTCAAAAATCTTTTCTATTTGTAAAAAGTTGGTGCACCATTTGCAGCCACTTTTTGCAAATAGAAAAGTCAGAAATCAGGCCCCTTTTTCCTTTAAACGAGAATGGTAATATAATGTATGCACATCAGTGAATATATTCCTTATAGCTTCATGCACGGGTAATTATGAATATGGATTGTTCATTCAAATGCTGTAGGACATAGCATACACCAGAAGGTGGTTGGGAGGTTTCAGCATTTTTTTTCTTGAATTCTTTTGTAGCCCTGTTAGTCTGTTATGTTTTTTCTGCTCTTGGATTTAGTGAATATTTTTAACAATGCAGCTCCACCGGAGCAACTATCTTCTAGCTCTTGTGAATTTGGATCCTGAATTTGGTTCTCGGAATTCTTCTCAGCAAGTGTCAACATGGTTGATTTTGACAGATACAGGTCTTTTCATTGCATACTTCAGAGCTGCTGCTCTTGCAGTTATTTCTTGGAGCATATAGCCACAGGCTGCTGCCTCCAAGAAGGCAGAGGGGAATGCTTGGAAGAGCACAAAGGGGGTTATTACAACTTTGGAGGAGGTGTTAATCCGTCCCAAAAGTGACGGTAAAGTGACGGATATACCACCAGCCGTATTACGAGTCCATTATATCCTATGGAACTCGTAATACGGCTGGTGGTATATCCGTCACTTTACCGTCACTTTTGGGACGGATTAACACCTCCTCCAAAGTTGTAATAACCCCCAAAGTGTTTATTCCAGAATCGCGTTTGTACTTTTTTCCTTGGCCTCCTTTAACAGCCCATAGTTCTGCACCATGAAATATGCATATGGCTGGCTCTAATTCGAGGTGGGCACAAGATTGCTGGTTTGGAATGCTATCCGAGAGATTGCCAGTGGTTAGACTTATTGCAAGCATCCTCCCATCACCTTTTGTGTGTTTGTTGTGTAGCTAGGGCCTTGTCTGTCTGGAGGGAGTGGGGTATCCATGAAGACATTTATACTAGGTGAAGGCTGTGAGTAGAAGAGGCTTGGTCGCCCAATGGGATTTGCACTTTTGGAGGCAACAGCGTTACATATTAGGGACTTGCCCATCTAATTGTACTTGGCTGTCCGGACCGAGTGGACTTTCTTTGAAGTCTTCTGTACAAGGTGAAGGCTGTGCATAGTAGAGCTTAGTCACTATAATGGGACTTAAGTGTCTGGAGGCAAGGTTGGGAGTTCTTTGATGAGAGAGTTATCCCACTACTAAAAAAATGCTAATTGCACTATTGATTTTGCAGACATGAGTGCTACTGGTGTCAGTGATGAATGCAACTCTAACTTAACATAGGAAGTTATTCTTTAAGGTACATTTTCAATCAAAAATATTAAAGTTTTTGTTTGACTATATTGTTTTCCACCTCTCTTTGTTGTATGTAGTAAGATGTGGTAATGTGTACTCACACTTGCTGCCTTCCTTCTGCTCTGTTCACGTGCAACATTATTATTTCTCTTCCATGCCCAAGACCACACCTGTTCCACAACTCAAGCACTTGGTTCTCACACCTTCAAGTATGTCCCAGACGTTATTAACTGTCTTACTAGTGTGAAGAGCTCCAGCCAATTATAGATTTATTGTTACCAATAGAATACTTTCTTTTCTATGCCCCATATTTTTACGAATTAAATACTACCATGTCTTACTTATAGGCCTTTAGAACAAATTACTTGTTCCCCTCAAAACAATGCTTTATCCCACTGCCTGACTCATCCCTGGAAACAAGATAATTAACTATGTTATGCCAGTAGTGTCCAGATTGAAATAGATGGCTTTTTTGACATGTAGCACATGTAAGACTGCAGGCATCACATACAAAGCATTACATATAGGAATCCCGTAACACCTAATGAACAAAATGTGAGAAAACATCATTTTTGGAAGGGAGTCTACATCAGAGAGTACAGTCTCCCTGAATCCAACTTAATATCAGAGGTTTGGCTGGTACCTGAAATACAAATATTTTACCAGATACTATGCTATGAATAGATTGATTTCTGCATAGTATGTCTGGTAGGCCTAATTACATTTCTATGGTTCCTCTCTATCAGAGATTTTTTAACTGTGGGACATGCCCCCCTTGGGGTCCATGACTCTACTCTAACGGGGCACAAATGCCTCAGTAAGTACTTGTAAATTAAGTACAACTTAATTTATTTAGCACTTTTACTGGATGTCTTCATTTGGAAGCCGCAGTTGAAGTGCTTACAAAAAAGTATAAGAGCAGTGCTCCTGAACTTAGTTGGGGCACGGTCAAAGACATGTCTAAAGAACACAAAATATTCTGTAACTATTTTTTTTTTTTTTTCAACGTCAGGTACCTGTAGAAAAAATGAGGCACACAACATAAATAAAAATGACTGCAAATTAAACTAATCAGTGGGAAATACACTATTTTACCTAATGAAGCCTCAGTTGGTTAATGCAATTACTGTAGATGCCTGCTTGTGAGGCCAGAGAGTGGCCAAAATTGAATCCTGGTTGGCAGAGTGGGAAAAAGGGGCTAGTGCATTTATACTGCTATAAGGTCCCAGCTTGTAACAGCAAGCACTTTGAATATGTAGCATGTATAAGTCATTATTTTAACCCTTATGACACACAGTATAAGACAGGCTGCTTTAACAGCTCTTCTACACCAACTATGGCTTGAGCTCAACATACAAAAAGAATCACTTTCTGTGTAACACTGGGCTCGATTTCAACTTGTTAGACGTGAGAACTTAGGGCCAGAAGTATAAAGCATTTTAACGATTGTAAACTCTAATTCTGCATTTGTGACCGTGCTAATGCTTTTCCTCCTGTATTAATCTCACATTAGCGTTAGGAAAGTTTTGTCTGACTTCTAAAATGAGATTCCAAATGACGTCCAATTCGGTATCTGGAAGGGGCACGTCTTATGTATGCCTTCCAAATGCTGAATTGATATTGAGGGCATGAGGGAATGTGAATTTACACTCTTGTCTGATGGACCTTTTTACGTTGGTCGAGAAGCACATGAGAGTTACAATAATAAACAAGTTAATTTACAGTGCAGCCCATTTGGCCCCACTATAAGGACCAGGATCGGTGAATGAGGTTAAGTTGATTAATTCCCAAATAATAATCATTTGAATATGTACGCATGTCATGAAAATATTGAAAAGATACAGAATCACAGCTGAAAAGCTGAAATATCTCAATCGGTTCAGCCTCAATAGATTTATATACAGAACAATTGCAATCACAGCAATATAGAAACTGAGAATTAGAAACAGATGTTCCACAATGAAACACCCATTCCCCTTCTTAAATATGGAATAATTATAATGGCAATTAATCAGAATTCTAAATAAGAAAGGAGGATGATTCAGAAATAAATCTTCAGGATAGTTGGAACAAAGGCTAAAGACAATTTGGAGAGTTGCTCAGGGCAAATTGAGAATGCAAAGAGGTATCAGCATAGTGAAGACATCAGAAGAAGTCTTCTAAAGGGAAAAAGTGTTTAGCATAAAGCCTCATACTTTGCAAGAATAAAGGACACAGAGAGGTCTGTACCCTCTCTAAAGTTTAAGGGAATCTGCCTTAACATCGAACAATGAAGCATTAATTAAATAAAACCCAGAACATTCAACATCAATGTTATCACTCCCATTCCATCATCAACGAATGATTGTCCAGTCCGTCTTGTAAATGGTAGCGTCACCCAAGTTTCTCATCCCACAGAACTCGAAAGTCTCAGTGACCTTGAGTGTCCTGGTAGGCAGTGAATAAGTACCTTCAACTGCTCATTAAGGGGGTGATTCTAACTTCCCCCACCAAAATACCGCTCCGCGGTCGAAAGACCGCTGAGGGTATTTTGGGATTTGCCCTGGGCTGGCGGGCGGCCGCCAAAAGACCGCCCGCCAGCCCAGGGCAAATCAGCCTTCCCACGAGGACGCCGGCTCAGAATTGAGCCGGCGTAGTGGGAAGGTGCGACGGGTGCAGTGGCACCTGTCGCGTATTTCAGTGTCTGCATAGCAGACACTGAAATACTTTGTGGGGCCCTCTTACGGGGGCCCCTGCAGTGCCCATGCCATTGGCATGGGCACTGCAGGGGCCCCCAGGGGCCCCACGGCACCCCCTACCGCCATCCTGTTCCTGGCGGGAGTCCCGCCAGGAACAGGATGGCAGTAGGGGGTGTCAGAATCCCCATGGCGGCGGAGCGCGCTCCGCCGCCATGGAGGATTCTGCTGGGCAGCGGGAAACCGGCGGGAGACCGCCGGTTTCCCGAATCTGACCGCGGCCGAACCGCCGCGGTCAGAATGCCCTGCGGGGCACCGCCGGTCTGTCGGCGGTGCTCCCGCCGACCCTGGCCCCGGCGATCTCTGACCGCCGGGGTCAGAATGACCCCTAAGTCTTCACGTTCATGCCAAAATGTTCTCTTCTAAGGCCTTTCTATCAGTGAGACTAATGCATGTTATACTCCTTTCATCTAGCTACTGAAGCCTTGAAATGCACCTCCAAAGGAAGAACATGTCAGCCAAACAAAGAATGCATTTTCAGAATTAAGGCCCTTAGTCAGTTAAATTTGCCTAACTTGAACCAAACATTTTATATGCATTTCGAATACATGATTATACATATGCACGTTCAACTTTTCATAATATGTGCAAACATGAAGAAAGAAACACGTTACTTCATATATGTAAGCATTGTTAAATGAACATTAGTCTGCAAGTTTAGAAAGCTTCAATCTTTCAGTGATTACATTACATTAGTGCATTAAAATAAGTATACATGTTAAAATTATGAAAGCATGCAGTAAATATAATGTGAAATATAAATGTGTATTTCGGAATTGGTTGACGTGTAAAGGATGGAGTCTAAATTGCACTACTCCAGTATCTTGTGTTTCAATCTTTAATGATTGAAGTCCAGTTCCAAAACATTGATTTTTTTACTAACATCCCAATGGGGGTGGTAATGCATTTGCAAAAGGGCGAAGGATATCCCCAGGCATCCCTTCCTCCTTGTAAATATAAAAACAATGTTGAAGACTATCAGCGGTCCAGAGGACCACTGCTATCTATTAAAAAAAGGAAACTTATTTTTTCAATGCAGCCCTATTTCCATATTAATAAGGGCTACAGCAATCACAGATAGCAGGGCACTATCCTTAGGATTTCCTCAGTTCCTGATGAGTTGCAATTTGAGACCTAATTTATGAATATTCCTGAGATATTCGGATTCCGATCCACTCTGATTCAGATTTTTAAGAAGTGATCTATTAGTAGGTAGATTGTTTTTAAAAAATCTTGACTCATTACAAAAATACTTGTCGCGGTTTGCAACCAGTATTTTGCAATCAGATATCCATACATCTGGCCCCTAGTGTTAACGTATAAAGTATGCTCTGAGAACACTAACATAAAAGGCTATGAAATATTACCTTTCACCTAAGCTTGCTTGGAAGTACACTTCTTAAAGAGTGGACATTGTGGAAAACTTATTTGAAAATGTGGACAGCAACACAAACCTTAAGACTTAGGTTGTTTTAATTACTCAGGACCTCCCAATGGAATGATGTATCACATGAAAACTAGACCTATTGGTTTGCCAGTGCTTATTTTTGCCTGATTTGACAGTACAACTGTCTGCAAGACCCGTTGTTACCAGAGCCTTGAAATATACAGAGAATGGGCTGGGCTCCACCCTGAGTAGTTTAACTGGCTCACCTAATGCTGTTGGCTCAATGGTGCATAACTACGCCTCCAATGGACTGCACGAGAGACCAGTTTACGCTGACAAATACACTCAATCAAACACACACTTCGTTCTTTATTTCATGCATTGCATACATTGTTTTTTTTATAATCACCACTAGCAGCAACACGACAGCTACCATTTCCAGTATCACCATTTTCACAGCATTTGTGCATGCCTATGTATGTCTGCCTATTCCCATGAAAACCAGGGAATGGCAATGCTGGGGGTACCAAAAGGGCAAGGCAGGGGTGCCAGCTGCTACTCGCAGCCACGACTAATTACAATCCATGCAGTTCTTTGCACTTCCACCGTCTGGTTTATAGGAGCTCTGCATGCTCAGTCTGTTCACTTGTATAGTTAGAAATGCATAAATGAAAAGCAAAAAAAAATGTACTTGGGAATTCCTATACATATATGTTAATCATATCATCACAGATGCCTTTAGCCGCTTTGTAATTATGCAAATCGCAGCCCATCCTGCCTTAATGAATTCAGTATGAACCGGTTTCCATTTCAGAAAGCGGTGTTTGGAAACACGGGGAGGGGTCAGGCCCTTCCCTGTGCCAGGGGCCTTTGTTTCCAAGCTAGAAACACTTCCCCTACAGCAGTCTCTGGGGGCGTCCTCGAGCGGGATTAGGAAATGATTCCCTTTAAATAACAGACAACTGTCTCTGTCAGACCAGAGCTCAGAGGAGACCAAGGGCAGAGAACCCCCCCTCAGGCCTGGGTGCCACGTGAGATAGTGCCCGGCGCTCCCAAACACACCATCACCTTATGATGTGGCCTGGAAAGCAATTTCTCCGTAAAGCGAGGGTCCGGGAGTGGAGAAAGGGGGCTATGGGGCTTTAGGTGTGTGAGCGAAGGGGATTTTTTACATTTACCATTCGATTTTGTCCATGGGGTGAACTTCCGCCGGAGAGAGCAGTCGGTATAAAATGATTAGATGGTGAAAGGTGAGGAAAAGGCCGAGAGGTTGCCAGAGGGGAAGAATAAAGCTCTTTTATGTTTCCGCTGGATCTATAATTTCTCTTCTCGTACAGTATAGTTCTGTAAAATGACAGTAATCCAGGAGGCAGGAAGTCTCTGTGCGAGCACGAACACTGGTCTTTGCTACCTGCCCTTCCGCTGCCGCAGACATCTGCCCCCTCCACTTAGACACGTGAAAAGGATCTGCTTTTATGCTGATGCGTTCCATTTTATCTCACGCCCCTGTGGCTCATGAGCACTGACAGCTTTTGTGTGGGCTTTCAAGTACAGAGGGGAGTTTCTCAATTTATTAACTGATTCTCTGCACAATACACGTTGGGCGTTTGCCAGAGAGGCAGAATGCAGAAAAAAAGTGTTCTTTGCCAGCATTACTCAGATGGAACAGTTGCACAACCCCTTTATCCAGCCACCATATGAACTTGTACTATTTGGGCCTGGGCCTTACACAGAAGGAGTTTAATTACGTGGAAATGCGCTCATTCTAAAATTTCTGGGGGGGATATGAGAAAAAAATACAAGTGCTGAAAGTATGAGGATGTATATTCATGTTTCGCAATTTAATGGCACAAGTAATCGAGCAAAGTGCGTTACTCAGCGTTTTCTATGCAGGTGCCCAATGCTCTGCTACGGCTGCCGTGCCATTGATTCGCCATAATTATTAATTAGAATGTCAGTCTCTGCTACCCTCAGATTGCCAGTTTGTTGAAAGTTTCATCTATGGCCTATAGCTCCAGACGTTCCGCCTTCCTTTATGATCACTTACATTACATTAGGTTTTTAGCAAATACTAATTGTTAAGGTGAAGTCATTGCAATTGCTGGTGTCCAGTTGTGCATCGTTTGTATCTTTTGCTTCCTGTTATTTCATCAGGCAGACCATTGTTTCAGGATTTTGTTGGGTCAGCACCTTCCTCTGGCAGCACTTTTACAGTTTTCTACTTCCCATCTGCCTAAAACAGGCTTCTTCGATCAGGCCCTGCTCCTAGTAGAGATGTGTCCAAAGGTCAGGAAACTGGCTTCTCAAGAGATCCAAGTCAGGAGGCCTCTTTTTGGAGCAGGGAGTGGCATTATTCTCCACAATTCCAGGGACATTCTAAAGTGCCACTGGACTAAGCCAGTACTCACAAAAGGGGAGCTAGAAAACTAGTATTCAGTGATCCTAGCCCAAAGTGCTGAAAGTTCCCGCAGACTCCCGTGTCTACATTTACTCTAAAGTGATACAGATCCTGTGAATAGAGCACCCAAAATTATTGAATAGTACTGTGTGTTAGAAGATTCCATGAGGTTCTCATGTGGGACGAGCTTTCGTGGAATAAAGGCCCGTATTTATAGTTTTTATAGCGCCGCATTTGCGCCATTTTTTGACGCAAAAGCAGCGCAAACTTGTAAGTTTGCGCTGCTTTTGCGTCAAAAAATGACTTTGGCCGTATTTACACTTTTTTAGCGCCGCATTTGCGCCATTTTTTGACGCAAAAGCAGCGCAAACTTACAAAATATAATTGTATTTTGTAAGTTTACGCCGCTTTTGCGTCAAAAAATGACGCAAATGCGGCGCTAAAAAAGTGTAAATACGGCCAAAGTCATTTTTACTTCGTTTGCGCCGAATTTGCGTCGTTTTTTTCGACGCAAATTCGGCGCAAAACTAACGCCATATTTATACTTTGGCGTTAGACGCGTCTAGCGCCAAAGTATGGGCAAATTGCGTCATTTTTTTGCGTGAACGCCTTCCTTGCGTTAATGAGATGCAAGGAAGGCGTTCCCGTCTAAAAAAATGACGGCGACACAAATGCGTCGTATTTATACTCCCGGGCAAAAATCACGCCCGGGAGTGGGCGTGGCAAAAAACCCCGCATTTGCGCCACTTTTTAACGCCTGGGTCAGGGCAGGCGTTAAGGGGCCTGTGGGCTCAAAATGAGCCCACAGGTGCCCTCCCATGCCCCCAGGGACCCCCCCTGCCACCCTTGCCCACCCCAGGAGGACCCCCAAGGATGGAGGGACCCACCCCAGGGACATTCAGGTAAGTTCAGGTAAGTATAATTTTTTATTTTTTTAATTTTTTTTTGGTGGCATAGGGGGGCCTTATTTGTGCCCCCCTACATGCCACTATGCCCAATGACCATGCCCAGGGGACATAAGTCCCCTGGGCATGGCCATTGGGCAAGGGGGCATGACTCCTGTCTTTACTAAGACAGGAGTCATTTAAATGGCGTCTGGGCGTCGAAAAAAATGGCGCAAATCGGGTTGAGGCGATTTTTTTGCCTCAACCTGACTTGCCCCATTTTAAGACGCCCTAACGCCATTTTCCCCCTACGCCGGCGCTGCCTGGTCTACGTGTTTTTTTTCCACGCACACCAGGCAGCGCCGGTCTGCTTGCGCCGTCTAACGCCATTCCATAAATACGGCGCCCGCATGGCGCTTCAGAATGCGTTAGACGGCGCTAAATTTTTTGACGCTAAACTGCGTTAGCGCAGTTTAGCGTCAAAAAGTATAAATATGGGCCAAAGTATCTTACCTGCCAGACAGACCTGATTGCAGGTAGTCAGGGATGGATATAACATTATGAGAATGTGAGCAGTAGGCATAGGGCAAAGAGGGCAGACTGATTGGATGGTAATGCTAACGGTGTGTGCACGATCACCATGCTTTCTGAGAGCTTTCAGACTAACAGAACAGAGAAGGAAAGCTTCCTACTTTCCTTGTGTGTTTGTTGTAACCAGGGCTGAAAGGGAAAAGGACCTTGTAGAGCTCTGCCTTAGAAGGAAGAAAAGAGGCGTATCATTAGCTTCTGTGGTTTCCCTGTGCTTTTGCAAAGGAGCAGTGATTGTGAACGTTTGTAGCAAAGCAGGATCCCTGAACGAGGGACCCCTCCTTGCTCCATAAGACATTTTAGGTAACAAATATATATATATATGGTACCTTTAAAGACATCCATTTAGACAAGTTGAGCAGCTGCTGAGGGTACATTCTGAAGGGCTGAATTCAGATTGCTGACCAAATGGCAGCATAAGGTATGCAGGTCAATTATATGTGGCTTGGCATCATTAAGGCTTAATAAACCAAGATATATCAATTAGCTGGCTGACTATATACAGAATGTTTGGGTGGAGAGTAGTTTAGTAAGTTAGGGATGTAAAATTAAATATGGTAAGGGCTTGTTTAACATTTGCTTTGATTATCAGATTATGTTCTGAGTTGTTTATAATAATTAGAATCATTCAGATTCACATAATTTTTTAACTAATGCTTTGAAAAAATAGTCATGTCGTTGTAAAATACCAATCATTGTGTGTACTGATTTTAGGGTGCCGGGGCAGGGCTTCATCTATGATCACCTGCAGATAAGACAGTGTCTGACAGAAATGTCTGGCTCTTAACATTGTCTGTGAAACAGAACATAACTAGCAGGAGAAAACAAGCATTTTCAATGCAACAGGTCTCGCATTTGCTCGAGTTAGAGCTAAATGGTTGTAAATGGAAAAAAAAGCAGCGCGATCGCACAATGTCAAATGCAGCGCTCCGTGGAAAATAAACAGATAAAGTAGTCCAGACACCATGCTGAAAACATCGAGCCTCGTATGTTTTTAGTAGTTTACCAGTGCTGTATAGGTGGGCTAAACATCGGAAAAGGCACAAACGAAAGCAAGCGGATATTAAATGGCAAGCTCACGAACCAATGTAAGTGACTGACGTGACATGGGCGTGGTTGGAAGCCCAAAGAGAGATTACAGAATGGGACGGAGCACTTTGCGCTCACCCATAAAAATGACAGGCACCTGCTACTTCCAGTTTTCTCTGGAAAGGGTACACTTCTTTTAGGGGCCAAGGTGGTCTACCAGGTGTGAAACTAATAATATTGGGGTAAACATGACATTGGTGGGGGGCGTGGCCGGCAAGATGGCCGACCGCCAGCACTAAAGGAGTGCTCTCGGCCACAGATTTGGCATCCTGCACGATCCTGCCACCGTGGGGGAGCGCATGTGGAGAGCGCCTGACTCCAAGATGGTGGCGGCGATCGCGGGTGCAATCTGAAAATCAGTCAAAGACGACTGATTGAAGCGGGGGAGAGGCGTAACCTAGGGGGAGTGACCCTGTCGGGGGGGCCTTCATGGTGTCAACCCAATTGTGCTTTGGCGCCGCACCCCCCTCGAGCCCCCCCAAACCCCTTGCATGGAGCTGGAGGTGGGCCCTCTCACTGGCCTGGAGGTCCATCAAGGTGAATTGGACGCAACAAGGTGTAGTTCATTGGCCTGCTGAGGAGGGCGGCAGGGCTGCCGGAGACGTACGGAGCTGCACTGAACTTATAAAGGTAGTTGGGGATTGTCGCTGGGCCAGTTCTGGGGGTGTACCCCTCCTACAGCGGTGTTCTGACTGGGTGGCCCCGTATTGCCCAACTCCTGGAGTGCAAGACTGGCTGGTTGTGGGACGGCCACATTGAGCCGACAACGATGCCTGCGCTGCTACTGCCTGTGCCAGTATTCGCCCTGAAGTGGTCCTTGTGAGGGTGAGGCAGTTAGAGACCGAGCGGTGGTGCGTGGTGAGGGCACGGAGTTCGACTGCTTGCACTGCGCCTGGAAGTGTAGTGCACGGCATTGGGAGTATTCGCTTGTAGCAGGCACTTCATCAAGTGTGCACCATGGGCAAGGACAGAGCGAATAAGGGAACGCAGCAAACACGGATGGATCAATACACAGCCCAGAGTAGAGGAGCGAGTCTGCAAAAAGATCCCCCTGGCCCCTTGCAGAAGGGAGCAGAGCCCACCGGGGTGCAAATCCTGGCTGCTATTGAGTCATCCAGTCGGGCAGTGCAAACTCAGATTGAGGCCATATCGGTCGATGTCAACCTACTGAGAGCCGATTTGAGGGTAGTGGCGGAATGATCGGTGGCCACTGAGAAACAAGTGACATGCATGCAGTCTGATGTGGACACGCTGAAGGCCTTGGTGGCCATCTTCGAAGCTAACACGCGCAAACTGGAAGTGCATGTCGAGGAGGATAGGGTGAGGAGTTGTAACCTCCGTATAGTGGGCTTCCCGAAGGTGTAGAGGGGCGAATGTTGAGGCCTTCCTAGAAGACTGGATCCGTAAATTGTTGCCTGATGCCCCCTTGTCGGCTGTGTTTGTGGTGGAGCATGCACACAGGGCCTTAGCACCACTGCCGCCACCAGGGGCCCCTCCACAGACGATCATAGCCAAGGTCCTTAACTATAGAGACCGCAACGCAATTTTGCAGGAGGTGCGCAAACAGGGAGATCCTACATATGAGAATCACACCATCCACTTTTTTCCTGACTGTGCCAGGGCAGTGCAGCTCCACAGGCAGTCATATGCTGGTGTTAAACGTAAGCTAAAAGAACTGGGCTATACTTATATGTTGTTGTATCCAGCCACGTTGAAGGCTCTTCATGTGGGACGCTCACATTTCTTTCAGTCTCCTGAAGCAGTGTGGGACTGGTTGGAGCGGAATGATGGGACAGGAACGCCAGAATCCCTGCATGGGGAGAGTGGCGGGAGACCCCGAGGGACAACGGAAGTGCATACTGCAGTGTGCAGAAGTACCAGACGCCATTGTTGCCGGCCGTGGAGGCCGAGTGATTGTTCGCTTGGATGGTACTCTGAGTCTTGAGCGTAGGAGACGGGAGCGTGAGGAGGCTAAACTGTTTGTACAAACTGTCACGTCGGAGGCGTCCTCGCACTCCGGATTCCCCTGTGTCACGGGTGGTTTGTGTCGAGAAGCAGAAACTGACGACACCTGAGTGATTCACTGGACCTTCCGTTGTGGTTGGAGTCAAGTACTTTGGTTCTGGGTCGATGCTCAGGGTCTTCCCTCTGTTGGCTCTTCTCTTGCCCTCCGGCCCTTTCTCTCTCCTGTCTACTGCTGCCTTTAGGTGCTGAGGATGTGGGGGCCCGGGTCGGCGGCTGGACTGGGGCCGTGGCGGAGTGATGGGCCTGTGACATCCCCCCTGTTGTTACTTCACTTTTTGGGAGCAGTGTGTGTGCAGGCCGGACGATTGGTGTGTGTTGCAGCGTAGTCCGGACCTGAATCTGGCTATCGAGCAGGAGCTTGATTGTTCCCCACTTCTGGGCGCTAGAAGTGATAGCAGGGTACACACACGATTGGGCAGACACTAGTTGTGGGAGGTGTTTACCCGGGGTGGGATGGGAGAGTGTTATATGGGTTCTAGATGGAATTGGCATTCTGTTTTTGACACTGTGAGCACTGTGGGCATTCTCCTGTTGAGAAGACATTGAATCATCGGGTTGCGCATGCGCCGTGCCGGGGGGCGGTGTTGGGGGGGCTGCATGTGGGTGGGGAGGGGGCAGTCGAGAGCTGTAGTGGACCAGGTGGAGTGGAACAGAATATGGTGGGTACCCTGACACACATAGTTACATGGAATGTTAGAGTATTGAATTCCTTTGTGAAGCGCTACAGAGTACATACATATCTTAAGCGGCTTGGCGTACATATTGCTCTCCTACAAGAGACTCATTTGGTAGAAAATGAAGTGCAAAAAGTGCAAAAAAAGTGGTGAGGGCAGTTTTATTCGGCGACCTATTCCTTCTACGCTAGGGAGGGTCTCTGTTTGGATTGCTCACGGGACTCCCTTTACGTTAAGAAGTCTAAAAGCGGATGTGCAAGGCTGATACATATTCTTACACGGTGTATTAGATAGCCAAGAGCTCTGTCTTTTGAATATTTATGCCCCTAACACTGATGATGCAGGGTTCTATCATCAGCTCCAACAGGAATTAATATCTTACACTGGGATGCCCATTTTGCGGGCTGGTGACTTTAATTGTGTCGTAGACGGAGTACTAGATAGGGACCCGCCAAAGATGAACACTAAGATGCATATGACTGCCAAATTGCGGAATGTTATGAGGAATTTACACTTTGTAGATATGTGGAGAGAAATGTACCCCACCTCTAAAATATTTACGTGTTACACGCCCACCCATAGGGCTTACAGCTGCCTCAATAGATTTCTCCTTGTCAATGATGAATCACTTGACGTCCGCCGAGTTGTTTATCAGGTCAGGTTCTTATCGGACCATGCCCCTCTCCTTTTGGAATGTGAAACACACATACCCAAGCCTGCGATCCCCCTGTGGCGTCTACGTCCTGACCTACTGGGTGATCCTGAATATAAACAAGATCTTCAAGGTGTGCTGAATGGTTATTTGAGTACAAATTGGGGTACGGCCCAAAGCATAGAATGGGAGGCACTGAAAGTAGTTATCAAAGGGGAAAGCCTCAGTAAAACGTATGGTATCAGGAAGCACCTGGGCCGGGATCTCACGCAGCAGGAAGGTGTATTGGCAGCCTTACAGTGCCAAGTAGATAATGGCGACGCATCGGAGTCGGATTGTCTTGAGGTGCGAGGCAGAATTGTGGACCTCTGGGATAGACTGGATAGTTATGTCTTCCAGAATTATAGGCAGCAGCTGTTTTGGGAGGGGGACCGCTCCGGCGTATGTTGGCTTGGCTCCTCCGGCGGGAGCGTCCCATTCCCATCATCCAGATGCTCCGCGGTCCTTTTGGAGAAAAGATTTTAGGACAGCTACGGGTGAATTTCACAGCTGCGGAATATTTATGCCACACCATGGAGTGTAGGTGTGACCCGGATGGTCTCCGGACGCCTCGCCTTATGGAGGCCCAGACTGAGGAATTGGAGGGGGAGGTGTCTTTGGACGACCTGGTGGAGGCGTTGGGAGGTATGGCATCCGGGAAAGCCCCTGCTCCTGACAGGCTACCAGTAAAATTTTACCGAACCTATCCCTCTGTGATTCTGCCGCGACTGTTGGAAATACTTCATGAGGCACGTAGTGAGGGCCTTCTCCCGGAGAATATGCAGGAAGCATTGATAGTCATGCTACCGAAACCTGGGAAGGTGGCTGACAACTTGGGCTCCTATAGACCGTTATCCATGCTAAATGTTGATGTTAAACTATTAGCTAAAGTTTCGGCCTCTCGTTTGAGTCGAGTGGTGACACATTTAGCGCAGGGAGATCAATCCAGATTTATACCGGGGGGGACTCATATGAATATACGGCGCTTAACACATATACTACACAAGGCTCGTGACTCTACGTTTCCCGCAGCTCTGGTGGCTCTTGATATGGAGAAAGCGTTCAACACCTTATCCTGGGAATACGTACGGGAGGTGATGCGCAGGATCGACATAGGCCCCGTCTTTCTGTCCTGGGTGCGTCTTTTGTATACAGCGGCTCAGGCGAGAGTGCGTACGGGGCAATAGTGTCAGAGTCCTTTGCTATCGAACGAGGCACACAGGAGGGGTGCCCCTTGTCGCAACTGCTGTTCCCGTTGGCTATGGAGCCTCTGGCCATACAACTACGGTCTGGGCTGAATAGGTGGGGCATCCATGTGGTGACGAGAACGCATATAATATCACTGTATGCAGATGATGCCCTGGTGTACGTCACAGACCCGGAGCGAGCGGTCCCCCTCTTGTTGGGTATGATGGACATTTTTGGGCAGGTGTCGGGCCCCTCAGTCAATAAGCACAAAACAGTATTATTCCCGATGGCAGGTCTGTCGATGATGGCGGCGCTAAAGTTACCCTGTTTGGGTCTGTCCTGGGAGACTGAGTCCTTTTCATATTTAGGCATTCAAGTAACGCACTCCCCACAATTGCAATTTACTTTAAACATGGGAAGAGTACTGGAGGGCCTCTGCACCTCTGTTCAATTCTGGACCTCTCTCCCATTATCAGTTATGGGTAGAATCGCACTTAGTAAAATGATCGTTCTTCCTCGGTGCCTGTATGTTATGCACAATTCACTCTGTGAGCTCCCTCTTTCACTATTCCAGCAGCTGGATAAACTGCTATTATCCGTAGTCTGGGCGGGCAAAAGATGTAGAGTCTGCATGGAACTCTTGAAGCTAGACCTGGTTAGTGGGGGTCTGGGACTGCCAGACCTATATTTATATTACCTAGCGGGGTTACTACAGTATACAGTCCGGTGGTGTGAGGATACTTCCAATTGGTAAAAGGATTTGTTAGCTGGCTCTGTCTGTGCGGAGCGCCTCCCGCATATACTAATGGGTGGCTCTAGGGTTCCACAGGGTGCCCCCTACTTGGTGGAGCAGGTATCGAGAGCTTGGGAGAGTGCGGTTGTGCGGGTTCTGCGCAGGGCCCCGTACACATGCCTGCTGCCACTATGGTGGAACTGACCCTTTGTCAAGGCCGCTGAGGTAATGGATTTTGAGAAGTGGCGCGCAGAGGGTTGGTATAATGCGGGTGGCTTATATTACAATGGCACATTCATTACGAGGGAAGAAGCGGAGTCCCTGTTTGGAGTGGGTCGGGGGCAGTTCTTACAGTATGTTAACATTTTGCGGACGGCCAGAAAGATTTGGGCGTCATTTCCAGAGGAGCCGGCTGAATCCCACCTCCTGGTGACAGTTCTTGACCCTGGAGGTGACTGCGGTCTCCTGTCCCAAACTTATAAAGCTCTCAAGGGTGATAGGCTAACTGGTACACAGGGGATCAGGGACTGCTGGGAAGTTGACCTGGGAGTGGCACTCTAGGATGGGGAATGGAATAGAGCCTGTTCACTGGTGCAGGATGCGACTAGCAATGCTCTATTTAAGTTGACGCACTTCTATTACTTGCATAGAGCATACCTGACACCTCAACGCTTGCATAGAATATCCCCCTCAAGACCCGACAGCTGTGGCCGTTGTGGGGCGCCGTCGGCTTCATTTGATCACATGGCATGGGTCTATGGCTCTGTCCAACCCTTTTGGCGTCAGGTAGTGAAGGCACTGAGGGAGGTGACGGCTGTGCGAGTGCAGGCAATGATGAAACACTGTCTGCTGGGCCTGCTCCCTGTTCCTAAAATGGGTTGTAAAATGGTGTATGAATTTGCACAGCTGGGGATTATCTTGGCGAAAAGGCGTATTGCAATGCGATGGGCTAACCCGCACCCCCGCTCGGTGCTGCTTGGCTGAGTGACTTGGTTGAATGGGCTACCGCAGAGGAATGTCGCCTACAAAAGGTTTGAGTGAATTAGCATGCTGACTGTGACTTGGAGCTCTGGCGTGCCATGATTAATTAGTTATGTGGTGTGCGAGAGAGTGAGGGGGAGGACCCCTTAACAGACGCTTCCGCTTGCTGAGCTCTGGCCATAGTTAGGCCATTCAAGGAATGAGTTTGGGGGTTATAGAGGCATAGCTGTGAGTTTTGTGCTTTTATGGGGGGTGTGTTTCCAGGGTTGGCTTTTGGTGTGGGGATCGTCATGAGTGGGCCTCCTCCTCATCTTAGTCCCTGACTTGTATATGGACTGTTGTCCAGTTGCCCCCCCATGGGGTCCCACCTTGGCTGCGTGTGCGTGATGCCTTCGATGTCGGATGGACATTTGTTGCACTATCTTCTGTTCTGTTGGTGCTCGCTATAATCAGTGTTCTGTTTGTTTGATAGTTAATGTATTGAAATGTACTGCTCTGAATTTGTAGAGGTTGGCGCCACTAATCAATGTACCTACTGAGTCTGGGGTGGTCGGGTCGACCTAGTGTATTACCATAAATGTTTTATTTATCTATGCTTACTAGGTCAGAGCACAATGTGTGGACTCGGGTTTGGGTCTCAAACTGGTATTGCCATCAGCTGGTCGGCTGACTGTAATTTCCCCCTAAATGTTATCTGCTATAATGTAGTGCATAGTTATATGTGTTCTTTTCTATGCATAAATAAACAATAAAAAAAAAATCATGACATTGGTAAAGAAGAGATCTGAAGTAAAAGATGTCTTCTGCCCTTCTATCTCAACCCACTGTCAACAAATTGTGCTAGCTCCATTTGAAACAGATATTCTACGCCATTATGTTTCAGGAACCTGTGCTGACTGTTGGACACATTGAGTCAGCACTGGACTCCTAGTAAAAAAACAAAGAGACATGCCCCTAGCACCACTGAAGCGTCACTTTTAGCGATGCTTCAATGGCGCTGTTTTGCACTGTGCCATATTTACAATGCAGGGCGCAAAGCCACTTTTTGTAAATATGGGCCCCTCCAATGCAATTTTCTGCAGCAGAGGGGCATGGAATGGGTGGTGCTGTAGGCGTTCCACTGCAACACCCAATGCTTTTGACGCTGCCCCACATTTACAAGGAATCATAAATCTGAGGCAGCGCCAAAAACTAACTCCGTTAGCATGGCACAACGAGTCAAAATTCTTTTATTTCTTCTTATTTTTGCTTTTTGTATGTGTGCTGCATTCTGCATTTTTGTAAATACGGCGCATCCCTGCATTTCAGAACTGGTGCGGAGCTGCCAATTTTGGTGCAGCACTGCCCTTCGCCAATTCCATGTAAATATGCCCCAAAGTTTGAGTAGTAGTTTCCACTACCAAATATCCAGGCATAACCTACAGTCTAAGCACACTCCTCTCTTCCTGGATTTTGTATTATTTGTTGTGAAGTATATCAGCAAATGTCCTAAAAAGAAAACCGTGCAAACATGTGAACTTAAAATGGTTGTGTGACTGTAACTGAGGAAGGTGTGAAAAGACTTCCTCTAAAGCATGCATGGAATAATGTTATTGTAGATGCACAGACTTGGTGGTCTCTATTAAGGGCTGAAAAAGCCTATTCTGGCAGTGCTATATGGGCTACATTTCAAGAGTGTGGTGGGCCAGTTTTGGTTATGAGGTGGGCCAATTTTGTGGGCAGATGCGGGCTGATTATGTGAATTAATGCTCATTATAATTATAATGCAGCACCAGCACCGTGACTGTAGGTGGTGGCAAGTCAGGTCCTTCTCCTATGCATAGATTAGCATCCGAGGAGTGGATGGAACAATGGAGCAGCATTATGTTGTGCGCCCAGGGCATAAATGTAACAACACTCTAAATAATTCAATTATGTTGTAACCCATGCCAGAGGCGGCCATACCTTTTCCACTCACCAGCACCACCCTGCCCTATGGCCCCCAGCACACTCCTAGGCTCTGATTAACACTCATTGCTGAGTCCTGCGGGCAGGACCAATAGCAACTCATTGGCTGGATGATGTTGAGCATGGCCAGTGGCAAAACAGGCTGCTGTTGCTTTGCCTATGCAGTGCATAGGCATGCATGGAAGGAGTAGAGTGATGTGGCAAGAAAATGGCTTACATTTTAGTAACGCAGCAGAAGGTGACAAATGATGCCTCATGTTTAACAACCTAACATAGAAAGCTGCATTGACTCATATTTTAAAAGTGTTCATGTTTTAATTTCTGTTGTGCCCACTTGATTCAACAATGTGCTAACAAGATTGAAATGATGCCAAAATATATTTTAGGCATCAGAGTAACTGCTAGTCTTGAAACATATTAATAATTTTAGTGTTTAAGTGTGTGACTCATGAGTTTAAATAGATGTGCGCTTAAAAATAAATGCACTTCTCTGACATATCTAATGTGATGCCTTAACAAGTTTGCAATTGATAATGAAATGTGTTATTTTTACTGATGATATACTATTAATGTTGAAGTGTGGCACAATGGTTAGAGCGGCAGACCCTGAAGCAGAGATCTGGCTCAAGACCAGGGTTCAAGTCCTGCTTCAGCAGGTCTTGGGCTCAATTCCCTTGGACCAGATAATTCTCACCTCGGTGCCTAATCTAATTAATGAGTCCCACTCTGCAACTCTGGGCAATAGTTTGCTTAATCTCCACAACAGCCCCAACAGCGCTTGGATGCCTGGCTTCACCCTGGGGGTGCCCAGGAGTGGGCACCTCACAGGGAAAAGCCAGGAAGGGTTCCATAGCAGTATGAGTACAGCGCCTTGAGACTCTAATGGGTGAGTAGTGTGCTATACAAGTGCAAAGTTTTACCTTACTGCAGATAGGCCAAATGCCACGTGTTAGGGCATTTTCAAGATGGTGCAAATCTGCAGCCACAATAAACTAAAACTCTGATGGCTGGGTGTGTGTGTGAGGAGTGCACTATGGTACTCTTAGGGCCTGATTACAACTTTGGAGGACGGTGTTAAACCGTCCCAAAAGTGGCGGATATACCACCTACCGTATTACGAGTCCATTATATCCTATGGAACTCGTAATACGGTAGGTGGTATATCCGTCACTTTTGGGACGGTTTAACACCGTCCTCCAAAGTTGTAATCAGGCCCTTAGTGTCCTCCCACATCGAACATTAAAACCTAGTTTGCGGCAGTCACCATACCTAGAACAAACCCAGAGACAGAAATCTGGTAAAACACATGCATGGTTCCCCAACAAACAGACAGGATTGACAAGAATTGTCTTAGCATCCTCTTCTCTCCATTTCAAGTGTGCCCAAAGTCTTACAAGTGGCTTGACCGACCTGTCAATTAGGAGTCAAAATTGTGCTTTCAAAAAGAGGCCCACAGGCCCCACCCTGCATTTTTAAAAACAATATTTATTGTTTTTCCATTAATACAGAATTGAGTCTCATACTGTTACATAGTATTGCAGCTTATTAACAACTCAATCAAATAGGACAAGCATAACATTAATGTCTCGAGACTGCTTATGTTTAGCCACAAAATCAACTATGAACAATATTCCTTTCCCTACCCCATAACGTGACATCTACTCTCTATATTAATTACACAGCAGTTATATGTTTTGATCTCTGTGATTTCCAACGTGACCAGCAGTTGGTGGATATAGCTAACACAATAAGGCCCATATCTATGGAAGGTTAGTGTTACCTTAGTGCCATTTATTTTGGCACTAAAGCGGCGCTAACTGATCCCCATAGTTATATTTTGACGCTAGACCCCACTAGCGTCAAAATATTAGAGTTCACACCATATTTAGGAAGCTCCAAACCACCTTGAGTTAATGAGATGCAAGGTAGGCGTTCCCTTCCTCAAAATTATGCTAGCCACCCAGCATCATATTTAACACCCGACGCTGAAACGACACGTAAGTGGGAAGTGGACCTAAATAATGGTGCTAAGCCTGCTTAGTGCAATTATTTAATGCTTGGTCAGACTAGGCGTTAATGTGCAGGTAAGCCCATTTCCATGGGGAAACGCCATGGAATGGGCACAAAGACGCCCACCCCAACCCCCAGCCTCACCCCCACCCACACCACAGGGACATTACAGAAAGAGGGAGCCCATCCCAGGTAAGTTGCAGGTAAGTGTATGTGTATGTGTGTGTGGGGTGCCATTGGGGGCCCCTTACATGGAGGCCTCTGGCTGGCACTGAGTATGTAGGTCTTGCCTGTGGTGAGCATTGGGGTGGTGGTAAAGACTCCTGTCTATACTTAGACAGGAGTCATTATTTGGCTGATTGTGCATCAAACAATGACGCTAAGCTTACGAGCGGCATATATTTTGCTACTAATCAGCCTACCGCAGTTTTTGACCCACTACCGCCATTTCCCCTAACGCTATCCCTCACCAGCTAGTGTCTTTTTTTGAGAAGCTAGCCATTCCTTAGCGCCATCGTGTGTCATTTTATAAATATGGTGCACAGATGACGTTAGGGAATGGCATTAGCTTGCTTTAAGAAAAATTACCCACAACTGCATTAGCACAGTTGTGTGCCATTTTTCAGAAATATGGGCCTAAGTCTTGACTTATCTACCCCTGGTAGTGGCACATGTGCACTATGAAAAACCCACTGTCTCACTCTCCCGCTTCGGTGTCAATAACGTCGGGGTGCATCTAACAGGCCTAAATTTGTGAGGCCAATGGTAGAAGCGCCATCATCACCCACTCTCCTTCTCGCTGTCTGTGACTGTTTTAAAAGATTCCAAAAGAGCGTCTCATTCCAGCACTATTGGGCATCTCCGCAGCCCTTCGTACTCTTCCCTACAAAGGGCTGTGCTTTCAGCCAGGCCACACTCTCCCACCTCTGCCATCCACTGTGTTACTGAAGGTGCTTTGGTGGCTTTCCAGTGCCTAATAATTAAGCGGTTCGCTAGTATTAAGTGCAATGTGTCCTTCCTATTCTTAGTGTGTGAGAAAAGACCTAAAAGGCAAGATCCCACCATTCGCCATTCATCTCTTTCCGTTGCCTCCTCATGTATTGTTCCATTGTGGGACCAGTAAGGGATTATACTAGGGCAATTCCAGAGCATATGGAATAATGTTGCTTTATCCGCCTTGCACCTTGGACATGCTTATGATACTACTGGGAATAAAATGTGTAATCTATGTGGCGTAAGATATGCTCTGTGCAGTATTAAGTATTGTATAAATTTAAATCTGGAGTTTTGTGATACTCTCTTAGGGTATGCTAGTATTAAGGCCCATTCTTTATCCAGGATGACCTTTCCCAAAACACCCTCCATCGGATTCTCAGGAGTATCAAGGGCGGCGACAGGTGTGCCCGTAGACCTCTATAGAGCCATCCTATTAATTGTTTCCCATGTCCCATGGTATAGACCCCTGGATAAATTAATTTGTCGGGGGTTCAGTCCCATCAGGTGCCCAATTATGTTTGATATAATATAATATATTAGCGTGTAACAAAAACAGTAAGGGGGAAAATTATGTTCATGGGCGAAGTCGGTGTGAGTGAGTAATGTTCGATCTCGGAATAACGATCCAATCGTCTTCTCTCCCTCCTGTGCCCATAATTGTATCCTAGTTTGTGTCAAAATTCCAACATTCGTGGGAAGCCCATGTATTGGAATATTTGGCGCGTATGCCTCTATGGCAGAGTTATACCTCACGGTCAACTTCAGTATTGGAGTGCTGCACGCAGCAGGAGAGGTAGATTGTCTGGGGGGGCGAGACCCTGGGCAGATCAGATAATGAAGCCAGCCCCTGCATAGTGTGGAGTGAGTAAATTCTACTTCCTGTAGGTTTCATCCAGCCAACCAATATGCTAACCACTGTAGCTGTCCTGCTTTGCAATAGGCTTTAAAGTCCGGATGCTCCCATTCCCCCCTGATCTGCTGGCATCTGCAATTTCGCAAAACTGATCCATCACCTACCGACACCCAATATTAATTCAGTCAGGAGGGAGTGCAGTGTTTTTCAAAAAGTAGTTGGAACCATTACGGGCAGGTTTACAAAATAGAACAGTATACGTGGTAACATTATCATCTTTGCCAGTGCCAGCCGACCGGCAATGGATTCCCCTTGGACCCCTTGGGTAGGGTTATCCAAAAATGGGTCTGTGATCTGAGTGAAGTTATCACTCTCTGTGAGTTTCCATCTAGGAGGTCCACGGGAGTCCTGTATATATAAATATATATATATATACATATATATATATATATATATGTATACATATATATATACCGAGATATTGGAAAGTGCCAGATGCGACTTGTAAAGTCTTGTCACCAAAGATAATGGTGTTCCCTATATCCGTCCTCCGGAACGAAAATGTGATTCATTTACCATAGTTTATTTTAGGTCCAAATAAGGGCGCAAAGTCTGTAAATATCTGGGCTGCTGCCATTAGGTTGTGTCGCATACAAAACAATGTCATCAGCATATAGGGAAACAGAGTGGGTCGTAGTTCCCACCACGATGCCCCATCTTGCAGCACACTGCTGAAGGCGTTGTGTTATAGGCTCCAATGACAAGACAAAGAGCAAAGGGGAAAGTGGGCATCCCTGCTGAGTGCCACAAAATATGGGTAGGAATCCAATATACACTGTCTAGTGTGTGCCCTTGCCATGGGGGATGCATAAAGTAGTCTCATCCAACGTATGTAGGCTAGAGGGAGCCCAAAATGCTCAAGAACCGCAAACATGTAGTCTCAGTTCAGTGTATTGAATGCCTGACGGAGATCTAGAGAAAGACAACTGGCCCGGGGAAATCTGTCCCCCACCTGATCCATGATGTGGTACAGGCGGTGAATATTAAGGGATGTTTTTTCGATATGGCACAAATCCACACTGATCTGTGTGTATCAGTTTGTGTAATAGTGGGAGGAGTCTTTGTGCCAAGATCTTGGCCAGTATTTTGTACTCGGTGTTTAATAATGACAGTGGTCTATAAGAGGACATATCAGTTTAGGATTTTCCAGGTTTTAATAACGAGCTCACTAATGCCTGCTTTGTAGTACAGGCAAGGTGGCCGGCAGCTAGCAAGGCTTTATATAGTTTTTCCAGTTGGGGAACTAGTTTCATACTTTAAGTAGAATAAAATTCAGCCAGGAGAACATCAGTCCCCTGTGATTTATTGCGAGCTAGAGCTTTTTATGGCCTCCAGTATTTCACTCTGCGTAATCTGTGCCGCCAAGGTCTGTCTCTCATTATCTTTCAGCATAGGCAGGGTCAGACTGTGGAAGAATAATTGAAACCCAGATCAATTCAGTGGTGTGGGAGCAGAATACAGGTCTGTATAAAAGTCACAGAATGCCGTATTGATATCTTTCTGAGTGTTGGCACTAGTTAGTCGAGGAGTAAGTATGTAAAGGATGGGAGTGGCAACGGGTGCATCTTTTATCATTCGTGCCAATAATGTCCCTGCTTTATCTCCTTCACTCTGAGTTTTCTGCCTGTATGATCTATAAATTACAACGTGCACTCGCTCGCGAAGTTCTGCGTAATTGTCATGGGCCGCCTGCAACTTTAGGGCCTGTGAAGCATTGAGCGCTGCATCTGTTTCTAGCTGGCTTAAACTGGCTTCTACACAGGCCAAATCCTTTGCTATCGTTGCTCGAGCACCCACAGTAGCTCCCATTGTCGCTCCTCTAACCACCACCTTAAATGCCTCCCACTCCACTAATGGGGAAGAAACTGTACTAGCATTTTCTGTAAAGTAATTATCTCTCACTGTGGATAAGTTGTCCTTAAGCACTGCATCTTCCAGGAGTTGTGGTTGTAACCACCACATAGGGATCAGAGTGGGCACCTTTCCCCTGGACATCTTCAATTCTAGTGGGTTATGATTAGACAGTGTTTTTCCCAAGTACGTGGTGTGGGGTATGTGGGTCTGCAGTGTAGCAGTGCATAGAATACGATTAAAGCGGACATGCAAGCCATGTGGAAAGGAGTAAAATGAATATTCACCCATCCCTGCGTTCCTAGGTCCCACCCTGCATATTCTGTTGAACTCATAGGCGTCGTCTCTGCTCATTCAGGTCAGCCTGTTGTTTACTCCTGGGAGGCATATTTCACACCTAATCACGGCTAAGAGCTGGCAGGGGCGTATGTTAGTTAGCCTTCTTGCAGTTCCGGAAGGTAAAGGGTAACGTTCTCAAAGTTACTTTTCCTTAATATGGATTAAAAATCTAACTTCACTATTGAATTTGATGTTTAATAATCATTAAAAATGGTTGTTTCATTATTTTTCTAACTAGTTCTATTCCCAAGATACTGTATTAGTATTTTAATCTGTACTTTGGTTTCCTATGTAGGACATATAGGCTTGCCACAGTGAAAATAGCGTTTTGGACCTTGTCACTGCAGGGACAATGTCATATAAATTTTTTACATGTCCCCTTTTTAAATACCATACATCCTACCTTGTGGGTTGAAAACCCTGATTAGGGGTGGCTTATTAATATTTAAAAGGAGGTTTTCTCCTGTGAAAGGGTTATTTTGAAAACCTGTACTGCAGCGTTTGCACTTCAGGTTAAAAAGTGTAGGCCTGAAGTCATGTCCGCTATGCCGCTAGGAAACTATACAGAAATGGCGGAATTCCTGACATTTTTAACGGCAGCGGAGTGTAACTTAAATTTGAATTAATCACAACAAACTGCTGTTAGAAATGGGGTCTTTGGTTGACAGTCAGGTCACCCCCTGTTCAAGCAAGGACCCTCACTCTAGTCAGGGTAAAAGAGAATCACCCTCAGCTAACCCCGCTTACCCCCTTGGTAGCTTGGCAGAGCAGTAGGCTTAACCTCAGAGTGCTAGGTGTAAAGTATTTGTACCAACACACACAGTAACTCAATGAGAAACACTACAAAATGACACAACACAGGTTTGGAAAAATAGGAAATATTTATCCAAACAAAACAAGACCAAAACGACAAAAATCCGACATACACAAGTCAAAATATGAATTTTTAAAGATTAAATTAAAAAACAGCGCTTAGAAACAAAAATGCTTCGATGAGGTGTTAACACGGCGTCGTGATGGAGTCGTGCCCAACAAGCCGACACCAGCGGCACCGGACACAGAGTCGCGTAGAACCCCAAGTACAGTACTTGTGGTGAAGAGTGAAAACAAGTCGATGCGCAAAGTAGGGGATCGCGGTGTCGGTGTGAAACATTGAATCCGCGCACTTAGAGCGGCGTCGGTCACGACGTGGTGCGGCGACTTCCACGGAGTCGTGGACTTCAGCGGGGCTGCAGCGGCGTCGGGCCTGTGAAGAGTGTCGTGTTCCAGCGAAGGTCACGGCGTCGGGTGCAGGCGGCGTCACCGGATTCAGCAGCGGCGTCGGTCCAAAGTCGGCCGAAGTCGATTTCCTTGGATTTCCACCAGCTTTCCTTTCAAGGGTCCAGGGACTGGATAGGGCATCACTTGTCAGAGCAGGAGTCTCTCCAGAGACTCCAGGTGCTGGCAGAGAGAAGTCTTTGCTGTCCCTGAAACTTCAAACAACAGGAGGCAAGCTCTAAATCAAGCCCTTGGAGATTTCTTCACAAGATGGAAGGCACACAAAGTCCAATCTTTGCCCTCTTACTCTGGCAGAAGCAGCAACTACAGGATAGCTCCACAAAGCACAGTCAAAGGCAGGGCAGCACTTCTCCTCGGCTCTTCAGCTCTTCTCCAGGCAGAGGTTCCTCTTGTTTCCAGAAGTGTTCTAAAGTCTGTGGTTTTGGGTGCTCTTCTTATACCCGATTTCTCCTTTGAAGTAGGCCTACTTCAAAGTAAAGTCTCTTTTGAATGTGAAATCCTGCCTTGCCCAGGCCAGGCCCCAGACACTCACCGGGGGGTTGGAGACTTCATTGTGTGAGGGCAGGCACAGCCCTTTCAGGTGTGAATGACCACTCCTCCCCTCCCTCCTAGCACAGATGGTTCATCAGGATATGCAGGATACACCCCACCTCCCTTTGTGTCACTGTCTAGTGTGAGGTGCAACCAGCCCACCTGTCAAACTGACCCAGACAGGGAATCCACAAACAGGCAGAGTCACAGAAATGGTATAAGCAAGAAAATGCTCACTTTCTAAAAGTGGCATTTTCAAACGCACAATCTTAAAATCAACTTTACTAAAAGATGTATTTTTAAATTGTTAGCTCAGAGACCCCAAACTCCACATGTCCATCTGCTCCCAAAGGGAATCTACACTTTAATCAGATTTAAAGGCAGCCCCCATGTTAACCTATGAGAGGGACAGGTCTTGCAACAGTGAAAAACGAATTTAGCAATATTTCACTGTCAGGACATATAAAACACATTACTATTTGTCCTACCGTAACCATACACTGCACCCTGCCCTTAGGGCTACCTAAGGCCTACCTTAGGGGTGCCTTACATGTAAGAAAAGGGAAGGTTTAGGCCTGGCAAGTGGGTACACTTGCCAAGTCGAATTTACATTTAAAACTGCACACACAGACACTGCAGTGGCAGGTCTGAGACATGATTACAGAGCTACTTATGTGGGTGGCACAACCAGTGCTGCAGGCCCACTAGTAGCATTTGATTTACAGGCCCTGGCACCTCTAGTGCACTTTACTAGGGACATACTAATAAATCAAATATGCCAATCAAGGATAAGCCAATCACATACAATTTTACACAGAGAGCATATGCACTTTAGCACTGGTTAGCAGTGGTAAAGTGCTCTGAGTTCAAAAGCCAACAGCAACAGGTCAGAAAAAATAGGAGGCAGGAGGCAAAAAGATTGGGGATGACCCTGCATTAGCAAAAAAGTCCAACAACTGCATTCAACTTCAAAAGCAAAACTGGTCTAGGTATATTATGGAGTACTGTTTGTTGCCACTCTGAAGCTTGTACTAGTAGATGAATGATGCTAAAACATAATTTGATTAACTGGAATGTAAGTGGAGAAAAAGGACAAGAGGAGCTACCCTTGAAAAGCTTTGACTCAACATCTGTGAAAACTTGGCTTCTCAATGACCCTAACATAATGACATCTTGCAGTGTTGTACAATATGAACATTTTCATAAAACATTAATTTGCCACGTACGCAGGGTTTTAAAGAAGGACAATGAGGACAACAATATGGGAAGCCCTACCATACTGTCTCTCTTTTTCCTTCTGTTCTTCTTCCTATTTTAAATATATTTTCCGGCTTTTAAATGTATATCATCCTGACACTTCTTACAGGAGAGGGTAGCTGACAATTGCCCAGCTTTTTGTGCTTGTGCAATTTCCCCTCATACCACCTTTCTCCTTGGAAACTGCAAAGCTTTGGATTGTTTTTACCAATAAAGTGTGCCTAAGAAGGCTTGTGAGTTGATTTGCAGTGTTAGATTGACAATAGGCTGCACATGTCATTGAAATTTAATTCATGTTATTTAGATGCATACCCAGAAGATGATGTTGGATAATCACCTCCACTCTCTCATTATCATGACTATGCACAACACACTAATAGGAGGGGCAGGAGATCATAGACAACAGATTAATGTGGCACATGGCGTTAATGTGCCACATGACTGGTTGGCATTTTCCTGCCCATGGACAATTTCAACTTGTATATAGTTTCTTCATGACATTAATAAAACAGTTATTTTTGTTCCACTTAACAAATGGTTAATAGGTGAGTATGGTGGGAGTTGACACGTACCGTCCAAAATATTGCGTTGCAATGTGGTCCCGTCTCAGTCTGCCTTGATTAGCTAGACTCCTATCCCCATGATGGCGAAGTGGTTGTTCTTGCTCTTCATCATCAGGATCTGGGTCTGCAGGGGTGAGAGGTAGCCCACGTCGGTGGCTATGTTGTGGAGGATGGCGCATCCGACCACAATTTTGAAAGCGGTAATGGGAGTGCATTGGAGGGCGCCTCCACTGCGGTGGAGGCATCTGAATCTTGCCTTCAGCAGTCCGAAGGTGCGCTCGATCAGGTTCCTGGTCCTCTTATGCGCACTGTTGTATTGCCTCTCTGATTCAGTTCTGGGTGTTAAAAACGGAGTCATGATCCAAGGCCTGAGAGCATATGCACTGTCACCTGTTGGGCACAAAAGTACACTGTTAGGAAGTCCAGAATGTCGTGCACAGTGACCTGTGTGTATGTCTGCAAGTGTCTGTGGCTCTACCTAGGAGGTAACCGTCTCCAAATTCCCCACGTTCCAGGCGTTGATGTATCCCACTATGCCTAAAAATGTATGAGTCATGGGTACTGCCAGGAAACTTAGCTACGATGTCCGTGATGACATAATGGGCATCACAAACAACCTGTATGTTGAGTGAGTGGGTACACTTCCTGTTGCGGAAAATGTGTTCCAGATTAGCAGGGGGGCATATTTGAATGTGTGTCCCATCTACACACCCTATGACATGAGGAAAGTGGGCAATGCGGTAAAAGTCCAGCTTGGTGCTGTTAATTTCTGCCTCATTCCTTGGTAAGTATATGAAGTGAGACATGTGCGTGACTAAGGCATCTAGGAATGCCCTGAGGAACTTTGACACTGCACTTTGGGATACCCCACCTGCCACGGCAATGACCCCCTGATAGCTCCCTGAGGCCAAGAGGTGCAGTGCGCATAGTACTTGCACATGCGTAGGGATGGTGCAGCCACGCAGAGTCTTGTGTTCTAGCTGTGGTTTCAGTAAATCTATTAATTCTAGTATGGCAGCGCTGCTAAGGCGGTATTTGTCATAGATCTCCTCTTCAGTTTGCTGAAAAAGAGTCTGCCTTGTTCTATATATCTTCTCCTGTCTGTGGCCCCTCCTCCTCCTCTGCTGGGCTGCGTAGACTCTCCTCCTCACTGCTATCAGGTATATCTCCGCCATCTTGAGTAACCCAGATGGCTTCTGGGTCCCCTTTTATACTTTGGTAATGGTTACCACCTGCTCTGAGTTAGTGGTAAATGGGACATGCAAACTGGGCTTTTTGCGACTAGTCGCAATTTGCGAGTTGCAATTGCATATGGGTTGCGACTCGCAAATTGCGACTTGCAATTTGCGGGTCGCAAAATGGGGTCGCACCGGATGCGACTCGCAAACGGGTCCCATCGCTTTTTGCGAGTTGGAAATGGGCTTTTTGCATCCCATTTCCGAATTTGCACTGTCGCAAATTGCGATTCGGCCCGTTTGCGAGTCGCAATCGTTTGCTACATCTGGCCCTAAATAACTGGAGAACTCTGTGCACATACTCTACATGTTATCCAGCTTTACCTTGACTTTGCTAATGCCATTGTTAACCACGAGCGTAGTGTAAAACATTTTTTTATGCTCGTGTGGTATTAAGGAGGCAATTTCCCCATGCCATATTTACAAAGTGGCACAACGCATGCATGGCAGAGGCAGCGCTAACTTTTCATAAATCAGGCTCCTAAACGGAAAGATACTATAGCTAAGAGTCCCTAAAATCTGCCTAAGAGTTTCAAGTGGCCTAGAATCTTAAATGCATAGAATTGAAAACAAATCGTGACATTTTTAATACATTATTGATACATTGTTAGCACTCCCCCTCAAACGCTTCCCTCCTGGCTCTGATGAGTAAGGGAGAGGCTTATGTGCTTTGATACCTCTGGGTTTTATGACCATGTACCACAAATAAACAAAAACACAAATCCATACCTCAGTCAATGAAATTCCAGTTTGTAAAATACGAGTGAGCTGACTCTCGGTCGTTGCACGTGTTAATGGCTAAATCACATTTCATTTTCTTCAGAGCATGATTCAATTAGCGTGCTGGAGATGTTCTTTGTCATAATTATGCAACGTAATTCAGTTATCCACAAACATTCCTCGGAGTTCATGTTTCCATTTATGTGAAATTGATTTTTGCCTGTTTCTCGCGGGTTTTTGAGAACTGCATATTTTAAAAGGGGTTCGTATAAGTCGCAGTTTTAGTTTAGTAGCAAAGTGTAGCATTTCCATGAGGATACAGTTTTATTAAATTAAGCTTTTTAATCGTTAGCAGGGGCATTTCACGATCAATATCTTCTCACGTTTCAGCGTCCTCATTCTCCTCCTCACACATCCAGACGCAGGCTCCACAATGGAGATGCTTTTTTAAAAAGAAAAAGCCATCAGACGATTTTGTTTGAAAGAGTGTTATACAAGTCCCATCCATCCATCCACCCACTCATCCATTTTACTCGCCTGTGGTTGTAGAGCCCACACGGATGTACACAAGTTCCGTGGACCTACAGAAATGTGCCTGCTCTGTGGGAGCATACAAGTTGGCCTGTCTCTGGCTGAAATGCAGAAGGAACTTACAATGTGGGTGCAATTCGAACTGCCCCGAGTGGCAGACCAAACCGATGAGGACCGAGGCCTACGTTGCCGAACATTTTAATGGGTGTTGGGGTGAATTATTATCATTTACACTCCGTCTCTATAGGCCACCATTTGGACAGAAATTGTGCTTTCCCTTGGGCAGTAAACATTGAGCTCGGGTTCACCAGCATGTAGCCATATCATATGCAAATTTACTCCATACTGTTTTAAGAAAATGCGTGCAGATCTCCTCTGTAATCATTTTAGCACAATGTGTCATTGTGCCCTCTTGTTTGGTAGCACTTTACATTTTATTAAGATTTAAATGTTGGTCTGTAAGGGCCAGATCCATTCAGTATTCTCTAGATAGCCATAAGGAATAAAATGACCTACAATGGAACTAAATGGCAATAATTTACCAAGATTCCAGGTCAGGAGTTATCTGGAAAATGTGGCAGGGATCCAGCCATCAATGGCTAACAGTGGACACTTCTATGTACTCCTTTGATGTGCACATTATATTGATGCTCATAGATGTAGAATTTGCCCTGGAGCTGGCAGTACTTCCAGAACTGAAATTAAATAGGAATCTAGAAAACCTACTCACATATTTTGATATAGCAATATGTCAAGTGTTATTTCACAGATAAGTATGACAGAAGAAACCAGAAGGTATTAATATTTTTGTACGCAAAAAGAGGAAATGTTCACTTTTAATAAACCTGGTCTTTGATATGTCCAGTGAAAATTCCTTTGTTAAAGGGCGATGTGATTATTATTTAAAATCAGTAAAATGGTCATATTATGAAGCCTTTTGTGCAGTGGTGGCTCACACTTAAGGCTATTAGAGGTCCACCTGCCTGGTTTTTGTCTTTGCCCTCGGTGCCTACCTATTAGCAGCCTTGCAGGATCACTCATACAAGTAGCCCCAGGAGCTGTAGGCATTAGCTCTGCTATACTAAGGGCTACACTCCAGTCAGGCTGTCACCTCACCCGTACCATCTTGTCAGAGGATGAGTTTGCATCAGCAGCCTCACTTACCCCGTCCCTCATGAGACGAGTTGAGAGAGGATGAGGTTAAAAAGCAAGAGGCTGAAAGCTGTGCCCTTCACAGCTCTCAGGTTCACGTTTCAGTGCTTGAAATGGGGGGGGGGGAGATGTACCTGTTACAATGGTCTACTTGCACCCAGCACCAGCAACTCAAGGAGACCAGTGCAGGCAGCTGAAAGTAAATAGAATATTCTTTCAAATGTTGTGTATGTGCATGTGTTTGAGTGTGTGGGAACGAGATGTGTGTGTGTGTGTTTGTGGGGGGTTTGTAGGGGTGTGTGTACGTGAGTAAGTGACAGGAAGTGAATTAGAATAAGTTAGAGTGAATGGCAGTGCAACTGTGAGCAGGAATGAGTACGTCAGAGTAAGTGAGAATAAGTGAGACTAAGTTAGAATATGAGAGGCTGTGAGAGTGAGTGAAAATAAGAGTGAGTGTGAGTTAGAGTAGAAGAGTGAATGAAAATTAAAGAGCTACAATTTGTGTGAGTGAATGAATTTGTGTGAGTGAATGTATTTGAGTGAATGTAAGTAAGCATAAATGAATGAAAGTGAGTGAGAGTTAGTGACAGGGAGAGTGAATAAGCGAGAGTGTAACTGTGATTGAAATTGAGTGAGTGAGAATAAGACTAATTCAGAATGAGAGAGTTAGACTGTGAGGGTTAGAGGAGCATGCATGAGTGCAAGTGAGTGTGAGTGATAGAGAGAGCGAATGGGAGTGAATAACTGTGACATAGTGTTAGGGAGTGTCAGTGAGTGAGAATGAGTGTGAATGAGTATGCGTGAGAATAAGTGTGAGTGAGTGAATGTGAATGAATATGAGTGTGTATGCTTGTGAGTCTGCCTTTGGCCTTTCCATACTAAAGCTAATACTTGGCTGACAGAGGCACCCGTTTCACAAAGCTGATATTTAGGAGGTAATTCTTTGCAAATGTGTACCGATGGCAAAATTCTGACACTGTCACACTAGATATATTTCATGGTATATACACATGTGGCAAAATGCTGACACTGGTGTGGGAGCTCAAGCCTCAATAATTTACTAAACCCCCAATTTTTTTATCACCCTAAAATTAATTCTAGCGATCCAGATCCAGCACCCTTGATCTAGGGATAAGAGACACCACTCTCTGCAACGTTCCGCCCAATATATAGCAGCGTACAATCAAATTGGGACCACTCAAGAACTGAGTTCTAGATCAATGAGAAGTTAGAGTGTCATTACAAATTAAGATAGCAATACAAATAAATCCATGCTTGCTCAGATACAGAAGTACTAATTCAGAATTCAGAATTATCAGGTTCAAATAAAGAATGCTAACAGCATTTCTAAAGGGAAAGATTACAAAGGTATGACGAAATGTAAAGTATTGTCCATGGGACTAGAGTTATATGGGAATATAAACCTCAAACAGACAGAGGAAAAGTAAAAGTCACACCCATCCACATGAAACCAGGGTTTTTTATACTGTTTTTACACATACACAATGGGGAAAACTGCTGATTCGGCGTAGCATGATTATCAACAGTATATTTGACACAAATAAGAAAATGGATTGTCACAAATAACTCTATTGCATTATCCTACTTCTAAAGATTACTCAAAATCTTCCATTACTTGTCATAGAAACAGAAATCCGAAATGCAAAACATAACATGAAATATTCTGTAACAAAGACCAATACACTAATGTGCTAACATACTGGCATCCTCACTTCCAACCGACACCCAGAGTGCTTCAAGAAAAGTTATGTCAGGAACACGATGGAAAGCTTGATCCACAATACATGCAGACTATAGAAGCAGGCGATTAAGTCATACTGTTCTGTGCTGCACAAAAACTGTGGGGGGAGAAGTCTTGCAGAGGGACACCGATTGGGAGGCGAAATGAGCAGGAGCAAGATGAACAGAACAGTAGAAACTATATCCATTTTAACAAAATGGTGTCTTCATGAAATTGACTCACAAATAAACAACATTATTAATCATAGAACTAAATATTTCTATTGATTTGTTTTAAATGCAACGTCATTGATTCATCAGTTTATTATTCATCATAAAATTACTAATTCGCACACCTTATTTGTTTCTCAAAATTGCACATTTAAAAAACCTCTAACGCTGGTATACCAGAGATAATTCACAGCATAGGGAGCACCTATGGTAAAATGCTGGCACCAGCATGATAGAATCATCTTTTTGGCATAAATGGTACTCATGACCAAATGCTGGTATTGGAATACTGGAGGTAATTCTTGGCATAAGGGTCAAACCTGCAAAATGCTGGTGCTGGCAACATACTGGTAATTCTTGCCATGTGCGACTCCCACAGCAAAATGCTGGTTCTAGCTCATCTGAAGTAATTCTTGGTATAAGAGGAACCCAAGGCAAAATGCTGGTGTTAGCTTATCGGACATAGGCCCTCATTACGACCCTGGCGGTATAGAACCGCCAGGGCCGCGGGACGCGGTGGCACCGCCGACAGGCCGGCGGTGCCCCGCGGGGCATTCTGACCGCGGCGGCTTAGCCGCGGTCAGTAAAGGGAAACCGGCGGTCTCCCGCCGGTTTCCCGCTGCCCCCAGGAATCCTCCAAGCCGGCGCAGCTTGCTGCGCCGGCTTGGGGATTCCGACTCCCCCTCCCGCCGGGAACCGGATGGCAGGAGGGGGAGTTGCGGGGCCCCTGGGGGCCCCTGCAGTGCCCATGCCAATGGCATGGGCACTGCAGGGGCCCCCGTAAGAGGGCCCCTACAAGTATTTCACTGTCTGCTTGGCAGACAGTGAAATACGCGACGGGTGCAAATGCACCCGTCGCACCTTCCCACTCCGCCGGCTCGATTACGAGCCGGCATCCTCGTGGGAAGGTCGTTTTCCCCTGGGCTGGCAGGCGGCCTTTTGGCGGCCGCCCGCCAGCCCAGGGGAAAACTTGAAATACCCGCCGCGGTCTTTTGACCGCGGCGCGGTATTTTGGAGGGCGGAATTCTGGCGGGCGGCCTCCGCCGCCCGCCAGAATCAGAATGAGGGCCATAGTGTTTGGTATAATGGGTAACCAAGGCAAAATGCTGGTGCTGGCCTACTGGAAGTAATTCCTCACATATGGAACAGTCATGGCAAAGTGCTGACTCTGACATGCTGGAGGTAATTCTTGGTGTTAGCAAGGACAGTAATGGCATACAAGGGGCAGCAAACAATTACAAAAATACTGGCCCTAACATACCAGAGGTAGCTTTTGGAATATTGGTACCATATACCATAGTATACAAATGCAGTCAATAGCCAAATGCTGGTACAGGAATATTGTAGGTAATTACTGGCAAAAGAGGGCTCATGACAAAATGCTTGCAAAATGGAGGAACTTTGTTGCACATTTTGAATAAAATGAGGTCAGCCCTTGAGGAGCATCATTCTTTTTTAGTTTGTACACTATGAAAGTAATTGAATATGTCATAAGTGCCTTTCCAGAGCCTATCATTTTTGAGACGCTACACATGATGTATTGTGTCATCACAAATGAAATCATCGATGCCATCACATCTTACATCATCATTGACATAGCTGACAAATTGCAATATTTGCATTCAATGAACATATTGTGTGTAGTATAATCTCTGCACATAAGTACTTTCTATGCATGAGTAAAGAATGCAAAAGCTGCATGCATTAGACAAGCATAAAATCTGCCTGGATTTCGAAAGGTAAGCATCCTTAGTAAAGTGTAGGAAGGGTGGTACACAGGTAGTGAAGAACATGACAGACAAGATGGAGCTTCAAATCTTCCTTTCAGCAGCGAAAAATGCAAATCAAGTGAATTATGTTTGTAAAATTCTGCGTAACAACACAATATTTTATTACAATACAAGAGCATTTCATTAGTTCATAAAATTGAGAGCATCTAAAAAAAAATAAAAAAATTGCAGTAATCATTCACTAGTTTGGTCGGTACTAAAGGGTAATTTGAGAGATTGTGGAAATCTGTCAAGCCACAAGCATGGTTTTACAAAACGTTTTAGTGCAAACATAAACACAATGGGACTAATTGACAAAGGTAAATTCAGTTGTAAAATTATGCTTAGAACTGATCTACCTTTCTTTTACCTTCTAAGAATCCCTTCCACAAAGGGATTCCTGGAAGGTGTAAATGCATCTCTCTGCACTCGCAAATTCCCCTCAAATGGCGGGAAGTGAGCAGTCTAAGCCATCGCTTCTCTCGACAGTCTGGAACACCCTGGATCATTTTTGAGATTGACTCCAACATAGGGCTTCAGTCTCTGCAGTAATTATACTATTACATTGAGTGGCAATTGTTAGAAGTGATCCTTATCATGAACGTGAAAATATTCATTCCCCCTGCATCACTGCACTAACAAGATGTTATAAGTGAACCAAGAAAAAAGTCAGTTACCTTTTGCCCACCATTTTCTAGCCTAGAGACTTACAATAAATGGAGAACCATTAAGGTATTTTGCTTTTGTGCAGCGCACACCCTGAACTTATGTACTTTTAGGTGCTCTCATGTGATGATGAAGGAAAAGGAGGCACTGTGAAAAAGGAAATGCGAAGGACTACACAATGGTGTCAGGTAGAAGCCGGGACTGATGTAGGCTTTCCGGGTTTCAGGTTGTGCTAATAAGCCATCACACGGTTATCTCTTTCTCACTCCCATTTTACATCAATGATTAATGCTTTGCATTTAATTCTTTGAAGCGCTAAATCAGTGACTGTGTTAAATACATCCAGTCTATGATTGTTTCATAATGATTGGTGGTAGTAGTGTTTGAGTTGCGTGGTGTTGTAATTCAGAGGCTAAAATGAAAACCGGAGCACCCGCCCTTGGTCAGTGTATTGAGAACATATGCTCCATGTAGCTAAAGGTCTTTATTAATTGTCCTCCATTATTGAATTAATTTACTCATATACTACTCAGCCATCCAACTACTCATTCAGTCATTGAGTCATGCAGCCATGTCTCCAAACCCCATGCATCCATTCAATGACTGGGCAAGGTTCTGTAACGAAAAATGTGCTGTAAAACACACCACATTTGCAATTCTTTTCAAAGAGTTCTTGAGGGAGAAAGCCTTCAAGCACCCCTCCCCTTGCCTGCATGATATAGGTTTGTCTTGCAAAACTTCCCAGGGCTGCTTTTGGTTCACAGTCTTGATTCAAGTAGACAAATGTTGATAATCTGGACAAGGTTCAAACAGCTCTTTCACAATAAGGGGCTGACTAGCCGAGGGCTTTATCAAGGCTTATATGGTACATGTTCTATGAAGACTTAGAATATTGCACAATGCCATATAAAAGTTGTCTGTGCTGCACATTTTTGTGGTGTTCAGTCATGAGAAGTAGCTCCTGCTTGCCCTATGACCAGTGGCGAAGGGTAATTCAAGCAGGAGTGGGAGCAGGTGAGTTGCATGTGCACACACACACACATCTACTTGCACACTCACTCACACCCCATGTATTTAAAAGCATGCAAACATACCCCCACCATTCACAAGGACACACGCACACATGCCCATTCACAATCTGCACTCACAAATACACATGCATTCATGCATGCACATACACACTAAACATTAAAAAAAAACGTACCTGCTGCAGCAGTGATATCGGCCTCCGAGCTTCCTGGAGGATTTGGACTGCCACCTCCTCTCATTGGCTGACTTTGGGCCAGTGAGGATATATGGCAGTCACTCACTCATCACAAACTGGGATGGTGGTCAGTGAGAATTGCTGACCCCACCCCATTCTGTGACAAGGTGTCACTGATTGACACTCAGCGCTCGGCACTTCAGGGCATAAAGCCAATCAGTGATGCTCCCCCTTGTCATGAGGGGGAGGTCCCCCAAGCACTTTGCAGGCCTGAGGATGTTACACCCACACAGCTATGACATCTTCAGCCAGGAAAAGCTCAGCTGAGGCAGCCAGGCGCCTGTGCATTTACAGCATGTTTAGCATTTGGCTGTCCGACCTGAACATAAAGAGTGTCTGTCAGTTTCACCTTTGCTGAGCCTGAGAATCACTCTTCATGTCTGCCAAAAGGTAGGGGAGGAGCCCTCCACCCTTAAGGACGGGCAGCTATTAACTATGATCCCAATACTAATTCCAATTGTTCTACTCACTATAATATTGAGGTAGTTTAGTATACAAATTAGGGAGCACATAGCATGGTTTTCACCTTATCAGATGTAAGTTTTGCAGATTTATCATAACAAGTGAGATTTTATTTGCTGTGTGGTGATATGTCTGGCTACACATGGGACTTTTCTTTTAAATAGACCATGGATGCAAAATAGCTACTTTACTTTAGAAGGCATCAGAATCAAATATTTAGACTTGCTGCTCGGGCGCTTTGAAATTACTCCAAAACCCTTTAACAAGGGAATTCTCTGCTCCAAAAACTTGTGCTACAATTCCGTGCAAAAACATTTTGGGCGGGAATTGTCTTCGCACACCTTTGAGGCGCTGTTTCATCTTTACCCGTGCCTCTTCTGTTGCTCACCTGTGTTGAAAATTCCCCCGTCATTGCCACAATATTTATGCTTAGAACAATATCCCATTAGAGTCGGGTGCCTTCTTCAGCAAAGTTGTGAAAATAGAAGCCTGTCTTGGCTAAATGTCTTTTTCCAATAAATGGGAACTGGAGAGGGGTAGGAACGAATATGAGGGGATTCACTGATATGACTCCACTGGGATATCACATTTCCAGTGCAAAGCTGACCATAGCACGGTTCATGTTTGCTTTATAAACAAACAAAATTGACCTCTTGAAATTATGCAAAACAACAACATGAACGAAAAGATCATTGTTTTGATACTTGCAGCTCTTTGTTGAATTAATAATACCCGTGTTTGCCAAAGAAAAACCTCAAATTTCTGTACTAGGTGATACAAACCTCTGCCCTTGCCTTGACTTGTTTTTTTCAATGTGGATTTATCTATTTTAAAACATGTTTTCATATACTTGCATTTGTACAGAAATGTGCCAGTTAACAACAAGAGGTACTTCGATATGTTGTTTGTATAGAGACAGAAGAAAAGCCCACAAAAAGAAGGAAAATATTGTTGGCAGTTTCAGAATTTTTAAACGCTCCCCTTGTTCCTTTAAAGCTCCCACCCCTCCCCCCCCCCGTTCGAGGGTCAGGCTTTGCAATCTTTCATAGCTCTGATAATCCCTCTCCCATGCTCAAGCTCCTTATATTTTGTATATAAACCCCAAAGACACTTCAAAGACTGTACTAAGCACAGTGCTTGCCTACAAGAGCTTAATAACACAAACCATATGGCAAAAAATGATTAACACTGGATGCAGATAAGCTCTGACCTGTAGAAGATTGTGCACAGTTTTGTTTCCAGTGGCTCTTGACTTAAATATTTGTCCTTCGAGTCGGCAGACCTTTCCCATCCCTGTTATCGTTTTGGAAAACAAAACACAGACCAAGATTTTAAAGGATGAACAGAATTATGCTGGCTCAGAGGCTTCCTTAGAAGTTATCAAGTGCATAAGGTGAACAAAAGTCTGTGGAACATTGGAGACACCTTTTCAGACAAGGAAACCAGATATGAAGACATTGATGGGAAATCTGGAGGGCATGTCCAATCACGCGTGTCTATTGCTTTGCCTGGTAGAACACTATAGATCCTACTGGTGTCAAGCTTTGCCTCTGCTGTCACACTAACATTGCACCGTTGCGTGGCATGACACAATAGGCCAGACACAAGGAGGTGTGTAATGAGCTAGGTTCCAAGCTCATGCAACATCATACACCCTGGCCTTATAGGACTACAGTCCCAGCACATTAGTTAATACATTATACTACTACTCCTATTATTCCTTTGACCTTAACCCATCATCTTGACTTACAGGCTCCCATAGTTTTTGACTTTATCATCACTTCCATTCGCAAACGCTACAACTGCCATAATTTGTGACCCTGCTCTCCTCTTTAGAATCTTCTTTTCATAGCCAGGTTAATTCCTTCATCTGGCTTCATGCTTCACAGCAACTGCCCCCCTTTGCAATAATCTCCTATGTGTTGGCCTTCATTCATTTAGAATCATCTAAACATCTAATTCCTTAATGAATGCTCAGAGATTATCCTGTAACACTTCATAGTCTGCTGAACAGTTTCATAGTCTGAGGTAATAGCCAGAAAACTAGTTTATATGCCCTACAACACTACTGTATGATCGGACAGTTTCTGCAAAACCCAGCAAGTATCTCCAGAATCCGCTACGGTCACATTTGCACCATCACTCCTTCATTATGCTTCGTAGCTGTTATGATTAGTTCACGTTCACCACTGGCAGGATCCTGAGCTAGGCAGATCCCACATATGTGTTTGCCACAAAGCTCTCAGCTCTGCTTGCTATTGAGATTAAGGCTGCTGCTGCTTGCACATCTACTCTTACCTATTTCCCTTTCTCTCCGCACATCTCTCCTGCCTCCTTCACCATCCTCCTTCACTTCATCCAGCTATCTCCTGGTGTTATGCTTCCTTCCTTTGGGCGTACACCACTTAGTATCTATGTGCGGCCCAAGTCCTCAATCTGCCGTCCAGGAAACGTATCCATTCCGAATATATGTCAGAACTATGCATGCTGGAACCACACATGCCTGAACAACGCGGTCAGAACAACGATTGCATTGTCACCACTAATGCCTTTACTACGAATGCCTTAACAATGATTTTTCATTGTAAAGGCTTTCTTGGTAAAGGCATGCAGGGTTCCTGCTTACAACCCCCATGCCCCCCACCCCTAAAACTACTGTGACCCCACCCCTAAAACCTAAAACTACCCTGGCCCCCCACCCCGCTCGCCCCTAAAACCTATACTACCCCAACCCCCCACCTCTGCCTCCAAAACTACTGCGACCCCGCCCCTAAATCCTAAAACTATCTCAACCCCCACCACTGCTCCATAAACCTAAAATTACCACGACCCCCCACCCCATCCCAAAACCTAAAACCACACCAACCCCCACCCCGCCCCCAAAACCTAAACTACCCTAACCCCCCAAAAGTACTGCGACCCCCACCACTGCCCCTAAAACGTAAAATTACCCTGACCCCCTCGCCCCGCCCCTGCCCCTAAAAACTAAAATTACCCCCACCACCGCCCCTAAAACTACTGCCCAACCCTACCACAGCCTCACTTACCTGACTGCATCCTCTCCGATCCGGAGTCTGTTTTCCTCTACCTTATTCACGCGTGTTCGTTGTTCCGGACATGCGTGGTTAAGGCAGAGGAAAACAGTGTTGTTGTTCAGGAAAGCGTTATTCCGCTTTCGTGGCCAACAACCCTCGCTGTTTCCACGTCGTTCTTCAGGCTGCTTTCCATCCATTCCTGCTTCTGTATCAGAAGTTATGACTACAAACCCCAATCTGACATCTCTCTTCCTTGCTAGACCAAGAGGTCAATGATTACTGCTTCCAATAATTAAAAACCTTCCCCTGCCCACTACCACACATGCCCCTCCAAGTAACACACCTATATATCACAAGCTTACTCTACCTACACTTCAGAAACAATCCTAAATAGATTTCCTCAAAGTATGTCAACTACAGCCCTTCTGGGTTCCTCCTTCTCGAAAGATGGAAACCGTTCTTTGAGACTAGAAGTGATAAACTTCAGTTGGTAATTTGTATCCTCACATATCTTCCCGCATCATAAAGCTGTTAAGGATAACGCTTAATGAATTACGGAACATCAGGTGATCATAAAATGAGGGAAGCCCACCACCAATTTATTTTTTCAACATAAACATATACACATATTTATTATTCTTTTATTCTAGTTTTAAACAGATGTGTAGTTAAGAACAGGAAGTCTACGCTTACCTATACATGCTAAATATAACTGTATAATCATAGTCAATATATTACACTCACAATTGCTGCAAGATTATAGTTTTTTAGTCGATACAGTGACATGCAACTAATACAATGGCATGTAAGCATCGGAAAATAATGTATACTTGCTTATCCAATCATCCCAAAGAAGAGAGATACCATATGTAAACTTGGACCACTATCAAAGTTCCCCCAGATTAAATAACAGTTTAACTATTCAAGTCAAACATCTGTAAAATGCAAAATGTTTAAAGCATTGTGGTATTAACCTTTCAGACTAATTGATGAATATCATCATAAACATAACAGAAGGACTTTTGACTGTGAGACTATAAGACATGCAAGCCTGCAATCCCTGTAGCAAGGTCTGTCAATAATTTCTTCATTACAGGCGATAGTTCCCTGTAATAAAGAAAAGATGTAGCCACTCAACTGTAATAACTTATTTCAGTTGAGTTCTAGCGTCACAATGCCTGCAGCCAAGAGGGAAGGCATGTCACAGAGCATAATGAAGCTGCACTTTAAAAATGAAAAAGAAATGTGGTGCTTTCTTCTTCTGCTCTGCTTAGAGATGTTTATGGCAATTTGTTTATCTTGTCCATGCTGTAGGTAATTATAAGAAAGACAGAATCTCTCTCAGTTTTTCTGTACAATCTGAGCTACAGCATTTTTTTAAATTTCACTTGTATTAAAAAATTCGTATATTTTTTACTTATTTTTTTAAATACTGCAATACTGTTTTTTTGTGTTTAATTTTGCACTAGAGATTCTAATTGGAGTTTTTATGTTTACAAACATCCTATCTCCTTCATCTGAAAGATCATCACACCAAAGGTTTTTGGGAAGGGTGATGGTGTGACCATGAATTGCACGGAATAAAGTAACCCCTGCCGGTACATTATAAAGGTATTGCGTGCCACATCATAGTTCCATGATCTTATACTCCTCAATTTCTTGCAATATCCTTATAATGTACAGCAGGAGTACTTTATTCCATCTATTATGCAAAAATACGGGAAACATCCTTTACCCTGCAGTCACAACAACGACCTGCTTTTACAACGCAGTCACTACCTCGAATGCGATGTTACTACGCATTATTTTCCCACACATTTTATTGAATAATTCTTCTAACACGCGAGACAGCTGACGGAGAGCGCACAAGGGAGGGCGGGTTTAGGTTGAGTTGTTTGAGTGTGTGGGTTGAGGTGGGTGATTGAATGGATGACTTCACTGGAGTAAGTATTGTGGTGCTCACACTGCTCACCTCTGGCTGAAGTTTACTAAGGGTGTGGTAGGCGTAACTCAGTGGTCCTTGAAGACTGCATTCACTGTATGCAGCTGTACAAAAACTATGGGCAAAGGGGTAAAGGGGACCGCACAATAATAAAAGCAGGGATATCACATTGGTTAATGACAGGCTTCAGACACTCATCCCGTCCTATCTTTTCTGTGCATCCTGGGACATGTGGTCCATATTTGTAATGGAAAAATGCAAAACTACAAGTACCAGAATTTACAGACTGACACTGAAGTTTGAGATTTCTGTACAGAAAACAGTATTCTCCTATTTCAATTCTTTGCAAAATTATTAAAACATACAATATTTTTAAAATTATGTCCATTATTTGCACGTTAACACTAAACACAATGAAAGGGCATTTTCTATGTGTTAATAAAAGTGTATGCCAGTGATGGTTCATTAGTGTAAATTGTGCGAATACTAATCAGCTATAGATGTGAAAGTGGCAGAGCATCTCATGGTCTGATCAGTGCAGCATGTCCATGTCACAATGAGCTGAGTTCATACGTTTAGAAGATGATACACGTATAATCGTAGTATTGTATTTTTTATTTTATTTGTTTAATACTCAACAAATTGTTTCATTCATACTTTTATGGCGTTTGGTAGCAGACCCCATCCCTCTGTTGTTCCAGGACATAAAGGTTAAGACATATTAAAGATCTGACATGAGAGCAAACAGGTGAATAATTTCTGTATAGTCCTCCACACCCCACTCCGTGCTGTCTCCCAGGATAAATGTCCTGTGTGTTGCCCAAGGAAAAAAACAAACCAAACCCCAACTACAAACTCCCGAACCTCAAAGCATTCCGGCAACAGCCTGCTGTCCAAACCTGAAAAGTAAAAACATCATTAGTGGAATGCCGTCAGTCTGGCAAGGGCAAATCCGAGTGGGGTTCGCTAAGTAAGATGAGCTTTCCAAAATGCCGCACCAGCCATAGCGCCACTGCTTATCTGGGCACAGAAGCCAGAGCCCAACAGACTTCCAGGGAGCCCCCTCGGCCGGGCCCAAATCATGGTCTGTAAACTCAGGCACAGGCCTGCAGGTGCAGCATCTTCCGGTCCAGGTGTTCCCCAGTCCTATAACTACGCAGTCCCAGCTTGTAGGCATGGTGCAGTGAGGTCCCAGTGCCACAGTTTCAAATCAGATCCTCTTCTGTTTGTGGAGTCACTCTAGGCAGACCTTCCTTATTAATGATAGACATGTCTGATTCTGAGGTTAGTGATCTACGTTTTGATAGAGTTCCTGTCTCAGCATCTGTCTGTTGCATCCTGTTCTGGTTCATTCTGGGATGGGGCAGCTTCTTCAAGGATATCCCCAGGGAGGTACCTCTGGCCCGTTTCTTGGGTCTTATTCTAGGAGCTGTTGGCCTGGGCTGGTCTTTGTGAAGTGGTGTCCCGCAAGATACACCCCCAGCCATGTCCACACTGCATCTGGAGTGTCACAGAAGTGAGTGGCACCATCCAAAATGACCCTAGGGTTGGCAGAAAACATCAACTATTATTGCAGTCCTTCCTGGAGGGCTTTTTGACCTCGAGGAATGATACTTGTTGTGCCTGGACAGTTGCTGTAAAATCTGGGAACACTGATACTTTGCCATTGTCCACAGCAAAAGGGCCGTTAGTGTGTGCTTTCTGGAGGATAAAGTCTCTGTCTCAATAATGCAGCAGTCAAGCCAGTTCAGGGTGGGGGGGTGGGCAATCGGTTGGGATGGTCGCTGACCCTTTGAGTCCTCTCCAGTGGAAAGATAGGAGTAAGATGGTTTGGTGCAGCGGTCCAGAGCCAGTTTTCCAAGAAAGACACCATGTCAGTCCCTTCCACAACCTCAGAGAGCCCCATCACTCTGATATTGTTTCAACAGTTACGACCTTCCACATCTTTAGCCCACTGTTCTATATTGCTCACCATTTCTGATTAATTCTCTACCTTATGGGTCAGTGTCTTTTGTTCAGGCTGTAGCTTCCCTGTGGAGGTCTCCATGCCCTTAACACGGTCAACCAGTTTGCAGTGTTCAGCCTGCAGTAGGCCCAGACCACCAACATTGCACTAATGTCTTGTTGAAGGGTGAACTTAGGCCCATATTTATACTTTTTGACGCAACCCAGCGTCAGCGCTGGTTTCCGTCTAAAAATTTACCACCGGCTAACGCCATTCCTACGCGCCATGCAGGTGCCTTATTTAAGGATTGACGTTAGCTGCGCTGCGGGCTGGTCAGAGTAAAAAAAAAAGACTAAAACCAGGCAGCGCTGGCGTAGGGGAAAATGGGGGTTGTGCGTCAAAAAATGGTGCAAGTCAGGTTTGAGTCAAAAATCGTAGCAAAGACAGGAGTCATGCCCCCTTGCCCAATGGCCATGCCCAGGGGACTTCTGGCCCCTGGTCGTGGCCATTGGGCACGGTGGCATGTAGGGGGCCCAAATTAGGCCCCTTCTGCCACTTTAAAAAATAAAAAAAATAATACTTACCTCAACTTACCTGTACTTACCTGGGATGGGTCCCCCCATCCATGGGTGTCCCCCTGGGGTGGGCGAGGGTGGCAGGGGGTGTCCCTGGGGGCTAGGAAGGGCACCCCTGGACTGCTTCCATGGTCTGAGACCGTGGAATGGGGCCCACAGGTCCCTTAACGCCTGCCCTCACCCAGCCGTTTTTTAAGACCCGCCCCCTCCTGTGCATCAAAATGACGCAGGTATATAAATAAGGCGCACAGGCTTTAAAGTCATTTTTTGGACGGGAACGCCTATCTTGCATGTCATTAACGCAAGGCAGTTTCCTGCATCCAAAAAATGATGCACACAGAGTTTTTTTTATGTCCGCCGGGTCGGGCGTCATAGTTTAAATATGGGGCAAGGTTTGCGCCGAGTGTGCGTCAAACTTTTTGATGCACATTCGCCGCAAACACAGTATAAATATGCCCCTTAGTGTCAGCCATAGAAGCAATAACTTTATCTAGATGTGAATGTATGGCAGCATCTGTAGGGGTCCCGACCCTCTGACTCTCCAGTAGGGCGCGGGGGAGGTTCTCCTCCATCAGGCAGTGTGCCCATCGGCTTGTTCCTAGGTTTCTTCATCCTGGCAGTGTGAGTCACCCTCACAGTGGGGTGTGACTTTGTTGGTGGCATGGGCTGCACAGATGGGCCAGAAGGCTCCGGAAGTGATCTAATCGTGTGCACCAGCATCTGCACAGGGGCAGGACTTCATCATCAGAGTGTCCAAGGTCCATCAAACATCTGACTCCCCCAGTGGCCCCACCACAGTCTTGCATTCCAGCGCAACTCTATCACTGCACTTCCTTTTCATAAGGTGTGGCCTGCAAGGTCTCTAAGGATTGTTCCCTGTTGTTTAGGGCAAGCATACTGTTATTTCCGTCACTGCTTCCCCCCCAAAGTGTAACCAGCACAGTGAAGAACAGGCAGGCAAGGTCAGTATATCTTCCTTGCCTGGCCCCAGTGCAATAACAAGATGTAGGCCACACCCGCTTGCGGACAAGTGCCACAATGTCTCTCAAGTCCCCACAGCTCTGAGGGTCAAGAGGCAAAGAACTGGGGTGGGGATGTGGGGAACAGGGCAAGGGGAGCCAGGCAGGAGAGGAATCTTCAGATTTGGTGGGGGTAGTCCTCAGCGGGCATGACCTAGGCCCCAAGATGTCTACACCACCTCCTGTTGTGCTACATGCCGAAGGAGTCACCCACCTGTTGTCTCCCCTGTGTGGTCGTGGGATCAGTGTCATTGTCTGCCTGGAGGGTCTTGTGGCTCATCACTGCTCCTCAGCTGTTTGGGCTACAAGGCTGACTCCAGGCTTGGCTGTTGTCTAGTGCCAACAATCCCTGTGGGTCAGTAGTCTCTTCCGCCCCTGGTCCCAGAAAACCACGTTGAGTCCTGACGTAGGCTCCGAGGCCTGCCACTGCTGTCCAGGTCCCAAGGGGCACGAGGGTCAGCACCCAGGCCCTCGTGTCCGCCTCCCGCCTACCAGTCAGCAGCACGGAGTAGGGTGTTTTTGCTCCAGGGCACAGTCTCTGGAGAGGCTCTTCTCGCATTGGAGGGTTCCCAGCCTCTCTCCAGGGCCAGGCGGCAGGTCTTCTCAGGTGCAACTGCAATTTATATTGTTCTCTGGGGGTCCTCAGTCCCCGATTATGCACCCAGGGGAACCCTCATTTTATCACTGTGCCCAGGAACCGCCCATGTGCACGAATGACCAGGGTAGTTGTCAGGCTGGCGCCGAGCAGCAGGCTCATGCATCCACCATCTTCATTTCCCAGGCCAGGCTCCCCTTGCAGTTTTTTCTTTTTTTTTTATTAGACATTTTCATAAAGCACAAGCATGACCCAAAGGTATCAGAGCGTTGTACAAAGCTGGACAAGGGTTGGTTACAATAAATATCTACAATAAAAGATGAATATAAATTGAAAAGAGACAAATATACAATTAATAATGTACAGTAGATCTGGAGTCAACTAGCTTTTTGGTGTCTGATAAAGTGTCTAGCCAGGGAGAAGTAATTGTTTATTGTACACTTAGTGCTCGTGCTGAGGTAGATATAGTTGTAAATGAGGAAGAATTGTGCATTGAGTCAGAGTGGGAGTAGATTGTTCAGTAGCATTAGTTTGACTTTAATTGTAAACGTTGATGCGTTTATTCGCACATGAGAACGCTCTGGCTTGGGTGGATGATTTTTTTAATCTTGCTGGTCGAAGTAAAAGAGTATTTTTGCTTCTGAGTGATCTAGTGCCGCCAGAGTGGATTAGACTCTGAGCTAGATACATGGTGGATTGTGTGTTAAACTGGCAATTTGAAGGACCATCATAGCAGTGATGGTGAGATCCCATCGACCCATTCTACAACTTGATTGTGAACCTTTTTGCACCAGTGTGTAAGGTGGTACAAACGTTTTGCAATGAATAACGTCTCCGACAGGCTTTGTAAATGCACCAATCTGACATTTCTTCCTTTACCCCCAAGAACACCTCAATTATTTAGTTTTGGCAAAAGTTTGAGGAGGTTGTATTGTCTAGTGAACCCCTAAATTGCAGATTGGTGTTTCTCTTAGTTATCCTTGTCATAGACCCTGAGGGAGAAGACTCTCAATTGTTCTCCCCACGCTCACAACGTCCTGAAGGGTAACCCCTTTAACTCTTTAGACGTGAGCCCTAGCTAGTGACAGCATAATATGTAGTTTTTGGGGTGCCTAATGGCCCTCAGGAGAGCTGTCTACTGGCTCCTGACATTGGGTTTCCTTTTGTGTTTGTTCAATAAATGTAAAGTTCACAAACATTTTACCCAATCATTGCCATTCACAAACGTTCACATTAGTGAATTACAGAAAACAACTTAGCACGCATTGCTGGAGCACCTGTTATTAGGGTTACCCTAAACTGTTTGTGAAAAATTACTATAATGTAAGAATGCCCAAGTCGGCCAGCCAAGCATACATGCGCACTGAGGGGGAGTACTGTGCACTCCCACTCACTGCTCGTCACCCCTGTGGCCCGCCCCTTTAGAAGAAAACAATAATAAACACAGGCCCGTATTTATACTTTTTTTGCGCCTCATTTGCGTCGTTTTTTGACGCAAAAACGGCGCAAACTTCCAAAATGCCATTGTATTTTGTAGGTTTGCGCCGTTTTGCGTCAAAAAGCGGCGCAAATGCGGCGCTAAAAAAAGTATAAATACGGGCCACAGTCTATTATTGTTTTCTTGTAAAGGTTTTGTAGCTGCCGCTGCTGGTGGTGGGGGGAAGAAGGGTGAATCGACGCTTCTCCGCCCTAACGGAGGAGCGCCCTGGAAAGAGTTAACACATTTGATAAATTCTGGATTCTAATGACTTGTGGAGATAAACCGGAGTACTCCTAGAATCCTTTTTGAATAAAAAAAAAAGCAAAAATTGAATCCAAACGCAGCACTAAAACCACATGAGTACATTTCAGATTTTTTTTCAGAAACATTCCAACTAGAGCCACTGTCAGAATAGGAACTAAGAGTAACCTTGTTTCAATTATTTAATGGAAACATTAAAAAATCACCTGACACAGCTGCGGTGAAGCACTCTCACCTAGCAATGCATGGATTAAACAACAAGTCGTTGTGGAAAGCAAAGGATGCCCAGTTTAATAATATAGAGTGAGAGACAGGCAGAGCATGGAAGTAAAAAGCAACTTCGTAAATGCAAAACGTGGCATAGTCACAACGCCATAATAAAGCTATGACAGCTCCTTGGGGGTGAATGTAATGTTTCATAAAATGTTACAAAAAGACTCATATACAATTTTCAGTGAATTAGCCAGAATATGAGATCAGAATTTGTAATCGGCAGGTGAGATACAAAGAATAACATGATGTTTCTTGAAGGGGTTAAATAAAGCCATATCCCAGTTAAAGAGAAAGGAACAATCTAAATAAGACCATTTGGTCTTTGTGGAGAAGCTTTAGGCCCGTCATTTAGCACGTGTATGACCCTTACTGTCCTGATCTGTTGTCATACTAAATGAGTACCATGTTGTAGTTGATCAGTTTCAGGCTCTGAGCCATGTTCAATTGTGGCTGAGCCCTGCATGATCACAAACTCCTTCTAAGGAAGCTGTTTCAATCAGATCATATGGTCAGTGGGACTTCCGCTAATCCCCTATCCCAAACATTCTTTCAAGCTTTTCTGATTTATTGCCAGCATTTTTAACCTGGTTGCTCACGTTTTGTTCTGGAAAACGCTAATTAGCTCCACCTACCGGCGCTAGCAACTTTTCTGACATTCACATCTTAATCACTATTGAGAATTGATACTCGCTGGTTTCTTTACTAATCCTCATCTCAACTTCTGAGGTTTTACTTACAGGTGTCCCAGTCGAAGTACCACATTTTGTTATCCAGTGTGATCAAACATCTGTGGTTTGGCCATCTTCTCTACAGAAACAAGGAGAGGCTGTTTTTGTATTGGCTTCCATTCAAACCCTGTTAGCGCTTGATGTGTTGTGCCTGGCATATACAGGTCTGTTTTGGAGTTTGGAGTACTCAGTGCTATTGTTGCAACTAATCAAACATTCCTCAAATCAGACACTGAACTCTGCCAATGCCACTGCCATTGTTCAACGCCTATCTCAGTAGAATCCTATCCTGCCTCCAATTAATACAAAGGCTGGTCTTGAGAAATATAACTAAGACAGTGTTAGCTCAATTCTCAAAAGTATTAGTTCAACTTTAGGTGCACAAATACCTTCACTTGTAGTATAAACGTAAGTTTTATATTCGAAATCAGAGGTTATGCTAATGAACAAAGTAAATGTATTTGAACATATTAATATAATTACACAGCACTCTGTAATTTTAGGTTTGATCAACACCCACAGGAGGAGATGGGGTTTGAGGGCTCCAGGGTAGTTGATGCCTGCCTGAGTAAATGAACACCCAGAAACATTTGAGCTGTGGGTGTTCACAAACCTTTGGCTGGAGATTCCCTGCGCTGTATGTTGTTGGACATCTATCCCTGTAAATTATAAGTGTAAATACCAGTCCAGGTGGAAAGCACCCCCCCCAAAATTAGTGTCAGTGCGGGGGAAGGACTTTATCCTTGGGGAAAGTATATTTTCCACACAGAGATTTAAAAGTAGAAAATATGTTTTAAAGTGAAAATGCACTTTGACAAAGTATTTACACAAAAGTAAATATACAGCTCGTACATTTAGGCGGAGGAAAATTGTCTCAAGCTGAATTTCAGAACTGCTCAGTCGTGTCTGTATTTGATGCAGCTTACTAGGACTACGTCTGGGAGTGTCTAGTAAAGTTAAATGTCTGAAATGTCTTATATATATATATATATATATAATAGAGGTACAAACGTAAGATAATAAATGGTTGCATTTACCGAAGTGCTTCCCTGTGTCTTTCATGTCAATAATGCAGCCAGTTCATCCTTGAATCACCCACTAGGCATTTCAGTGGGCAATGACATGCTTTAAAAACCATCACACAACTTAAATTGAAATTAGTCAAGCAAAATATTGCTATTAAAACTCGCGTGGCTAATACCGAGCCTATCCACATGAGGCTTGTAACTTTTCTTTTAATATGTATATGCGTTCACATCAAGACAATAATCTAATCCTATGTATTATAAATTGCAGCCCATCTTACTGCTTGTTTGCTTCAGGTGAAAAAAATTGATTCATTGTCTACTTTGCTTGATATAGGCTCCTAGGCAATAAGTTCATTTTTAGCTTCCAGTTCATGTCTCTGGCTCAAGTCATGGTGGCCACGACCTCCTCACAAACGTCAATTTAAGTTTGCTTCAAGGTCTGCAGCTGGTTTGTTGGAAAAGGAATATATACTAAGAGGATGCAACATTATTGAACACATAGGCCCTATTTAGGTCTGGCATTTGAGACACTTTTAGCTGCCTCATGAGAGTATTGTTTTTCAATAAAATCTATCTATCTATCTATCTATCTATCTATCTATCTATCTATCTATCTATCTATCTATCTACCTATCTATCTATTACCCAGTGGCGGCTGCCACTGAATAGTTACAGTTAGGATCATTTTTACCTCAGAAATGCGTAATTTGTGTTGCTAATAACTTAGGCACCCTTTGATGAATCTCTAAGACGTTTCATAAAAAAGGTGTTTTTTTTGCCTAGTTTGCACATGGAACACATGGAATGTTTTGGGTGATTCATCAAGTGAGTGCCAAGATAAAAGGGGGGGCCCCAATATGCAATCTCCCCATTTATTTTCCCATAGGAACTTTAGACACAGCTACAGCCTGAACCGCTGACCGGATTTACACCAATTTTCACAGAAAGCTAGAACTAGGTCCAAAAGAGTGCTTTTTATGTTTTGATGTAAATCCATTCACATGTTTTTTAGCAATTAATTCTCAAAAACTTTGTATATCTTTTGAGACCGAGGCTCTGCGGATTGCAACAAATCTAAAACTGAGATGTGATTGGCTGCCACCACCCCAAACAGGAAGTGGTGGCAGACATCTTAGGGCTTGCGACCCAGTACAGAGTCCTTAAAAAAAAAAAAAAAAAAAAAGACACAAGGAGGCAGGGTAGGAATATACAGACCCCCTAGGCCTGGTGATGAGGTCCCAGAGGGGCCCTGCCTGGGGTCAAAATCATTTTTTTAAAATGTTGCCATAACTTTACAGAGGATATGTGAATCTGTGTCAATTCTTTTTTTTAAAGTGTTTTTTCCTGCACGTAATTTTTTTTAACCCACCTCCCGGGTTGGCCAGTTCTCGGGGGAAGAGATGTTTATATTTTGGGGGAGAAGGACATGCGTGTCCCTCTTCCTAGGCTGATATCACCCCGGTGGACCCCATCTCCCGGTGCCTGGCATCATTTGGAAAGAGGGAGGGTAACATGCTATCCCATCAGCAGGCCATTTTTGGCCCCAGGGACCCTGTCCCAAGGAGCCCCATATGTGTAAAGGGCAAGGTGCACATGCCGCCCCCTCCCCAGACCAATTTTGGCCCAGGGACCTCATCCCGAGAGTTGGCTCAGCAGCTGTCCAGGGCAGCCCACCCCTGGGATATAGCGGTTTCCCTGTTTGCAGTATTGAAGGCATGGAAACCTGTGTTTGCTCATGCTTGGTGGGAGCATTTTAAAAAAACTGCCAAGCAGGAGCTAACACCAAGTCCACTTCCAGCAGGTGGGAGCTTCAAAACTGCTCCCGACTGCTGGGTGAGGCTAATTTACTACCACATTTACCATAATGCATGGGGGCGAGCTGTGCTGGGATGTGAATCAGTGTGCTCCCAACCCCCCTTAATTTTGGTTTTAATTAAACAAAGATATTGCAAGCATATGGTAGCCACCCACATTTAGGTGAATGCATGGTTTATTTAGTTCTATGTACTTTTGTGATATATGTTTGGTAATGAAAAGAATAAAAATTAACCAATTCAACATCTTGCCAAGACAAGACCTTACACTATTGTACTATCTTAGGCGCTACTTTAATACAAAGATTGCAAACACTCCACTACAGGGTGTTGTAATTTGTGGGTGCTAAACTACTGCACCATTCACAATAGGGACAGTGAACTAACTGGCCATAATTTCGTATGAGTGGAAGTCCAAAATATGTTAAAATTGCCTTCAAGATTTCTGCCAGGTTTCACCTGGCAAAACCGTGCCATCAAAGCTCATGGGTGGCACAATTTGAACCTGGCTTTGAATCCCATCAAGACTAGTGCCAAATATGAAATGAGGGCCGTAAAAAGAACTACTTGATACTAACAACATAACCGGAAAGTGACACTCATATGAATGTTAAATATGTATTTACGTTAGTGGTAATGTTAGTCGTTTATAGTGTCACTTTAGTTTATCTTGCTATGCTAGGGCTGGATCATGCCTGGCACTTTGTAGATGGTCACTGGTGGCCCTTTACCTGTTACTGCTTTGTGCATTGTTTATCGCTAGGAATATCACATTGGCTGGCTTTGAGGTTGAGCCTCTATACTTGGACTCCACACAGCATGCCCTCTACACAACCTTACTGGAGCCCTATAGTCAATTAAAAATAATATTGTTCTACAAGCAATTTACCTCTCCACCTCCACCCACAACATTCTTCTACTTGACAGCAGAATTGTTTCTTTTGTATTTATTGTGAATGATTAACAAAGTTGTGCTCATACTTCACCCATTTACATGACGCGATAACGCTGGATTGTTTAAAAGTTTTTTGCACTAAAGTGGGTGGAACGTACATTTCACAAAGGAGGTGGCACTGGTAACGCCTTGCTTTATCGTAATAAATGCACACACTAAGAATTATTGTGTTGTAGTGCTGCTTTGCATTTCAGGATACTTATTTATTGGCGATTTCCTAAGTGCCACTTGGAGTCTGCAGGCGAGTGAGTTAATAAACGTGGGAGGATAGAGGGAGCATATGAGGAGTACAGGCGGAGGGAGTGATGTAATTTAAGGCGATGGGTAGTGCACATGTGCAGACGTAGAAGTCTAGTCCATGGGGTACTAATCCTAATATGAAGTCAAAGACCATGCACAACACTTACCACGCATCCACTACTACAACTAGACTTTCAGTACAAACACATTTACTTCAATGACATATCACAACCACCCTTTAAAACCTACAACGTATTTATTCACATGCATTATCACACTGTATTTTACTCTGTTGCCCTGATGAAGTAATTGCCTAACTCCTAACCAGAAATCAGGTCCCTATCAGGGCAATGGAGTAACAGTGCTCCGAATTTAGCAATGTCCACAGGCACAACAGACATCTCTTAGCATTTGTAGGCACTGCTGTTACAGCTGTTCCTGTCAATGTATTACAAATCTATCGATCAGCCGTGTCAGCATGACGGTACTGTCTGTCAAACTTTTAATGTTTTCATATTATCAAAAACAAAACCCCAAAACAGGATTTTGGTTTTGAAAATACAAAACTGGTAACCCGCACACCATAAGAGCTGTCTCCCATGGTTCGGGGGTCATTTTGCAGATTTCATTGCCCTTTACAGACAGAAAGAGCAAACTGGCCATTTGACATCCCACTCTAATTCGGGCGGGCGGCTGAATGGCCAACAGTCCGATGACCCTTACTCCAGTGGGCTGTGAGAGTAGTATGTCAGTGACGGACACAGAGTAGTCTCTGTTGATGACATACTTAAGGTGCGCTCATCTGTAAATCAGGCAGGCTGACCTTCAGTTTAAAGGGAGACAGCACTCTGTCACCTTTGCAACTGAGTGCATTCTTCACCAAACTTTAAATCGTCCCCTAAATGTATGAATTCTTACACCGTTTCATTCATTAGGCCTCCTACTCCATTTTTGTATTCATATTTGCACCCTAAGATATAAATCGATCCATCTGCCCATCCATCCATCCATCCACATTGTCTTGCGTGTGTGTGTGTGTGTGTGTGCGTGCGTGCACGCGCCTGTTGCTTTATTTTCATGGGTGTCTTTATCTGTGTTGTGTGCATGACTCTCTATAAGCAACTTCTATCTGCATTTCTTCATGCACGTTTAAATGTGTCCTCTGATTACATTTGTAATATAAAAATAACTGTGATCTTGAAATTATGGACTAAAGATACAACCATTGAATGGGGTCAAGGAGAGTGCAGGACACTGCTGCACTTGGCCCACACCTACTGTCTAATTGCAGCTGCTGCAGGCAGGTGGCAAATAGGTGCAGATTTGTTCATGTTATTGGAAGGGAGAAAACGTACATCTGAACTCGGCAGTCCTGGATCCACATTCTGTTCCCCATTCCTGGGGAAATAACTTGTAATCCCTGGAATGATGTGAGGGGAATCTGAGATTATGGACCTCTGGAATATCTGCGCCTAAATTTGGGGAACTCATAAACAGGGCCTGAGATAATATTTCACGGAATCCTGGGCCTGAGACTCTTAGGCCCTGATTTATACTTTTTGGTGCAAAACTGCACTAACGCAGTTTTGCACCAAAAAGTTTGGCACCGGTTTGCACCATTTCTGTGCACCAGCCGGGCACCATATTTATGGAATGGTTCAAGCCGGTGGAAAGGGTAGGCTAGCGTAAAAAAAATGACTTTAATTGGGTGGGGCTGGCAGTATGGAAGGAGGGGGGGTTGCATCAAAACATGACGTTAGACAGGTTAGAGTAAAAAAAAATGACTCTAACCTGCCTAGAGTCATTTTCTGATGCAAAACCATCCATACCACGTGACCACTGTCTTAGAAAAGAAAGGAGTCATGCCCACCACCCCATTCACCAGCACAGGGGACCAGGGTCGCCTGGGCATAGCCATTGCACCCAGTGCCATGCAGGGGGGCACATTTCAGGGCCCCCAATGGCACTTAAAAAAACAAATACTTACCTGTATTCATCTATACTTACCTGAGATAGGGTCCTCCATCATCCACTGTCCCTCTGGTGTGGGTGGGTGTGTCCCTGGGGAGGGCACCTGTGGGCTTATTCCATGGTGTTCCACCATGGAAATAGGCCCACAGGTCCCCTAACCCCCGCTGTGACCCATGCGTTAAAAAATGGTGCAAAGCAAGCTTTGCATCATTTTTTTAACCCTCTTCCCTCCCGTGCGTGATTTTAGCACGGGGGATAAATATGTTGCTAAGACCATAGAGTCGTTTGCACGGGAACGCCTACTTTGCATCTCATTGATGCAAAGTAGGTTTCCATGTCCAAAACATGACTTTAACTCCATGAATTTGGCGCTAGACCAAAGTATAAATTTTGAGGTAGTTTTGCACCGAATTTGCATTAAAAAAATGACGCAAATTAGAAGCAAAACAAGTATAAATATGCCCCTACGTTTCTATTTGCGAATTGAGCACTGAGTTTTTTGTAAACAGAACCGACCTAGATGGAAGTCTGCAAGGGAACTCAACCATTCCTGTATTTGCATTCCCAAACAGGCAACTTGTATTTTTTTCTTTTTTTTAAGAACAGCCTGAGTTCCTCAAATGAACCAGTACTTCTTTTTGAAAAACAAGTTTGCCATTTGGAAAAATTTCAGAAGGAGTGGGTTCCTTGAACCACTATCTACTGCCCTTGAGGCTGCCAATCCGATTCTGAAAGGAAAGGGAGTCCCAAAGGGACCCCTTTTCTCTTTGCAAACTAGTTACTAGCTCCATTGAGTAGTCAGTATTTGGTCAGTGATTTGCAACCGGAACTGCAGTCGCAAACCATAGATACATAGGTTACGGAATGGCAATTTGGAAGGAGCACCCCTTTCATGGTGCTTTCAAATTGAGATTCAGTATGAGTCACAAAACCCTTTTTCCAAGTCGGGAAAACTTTTCTAGCTCATAAAATGAGTTTTGTATACTACAAATAGGGATTCTGCAGTTGCAAACTAATGTTTGAATCATAGGGTTTGCGGTCTAAAAATCCTTTGGTACATCAGGCCCTTTCTACTGGAGTAGTCTAAGCTTAGCAAAACCAAAATAAATATATCATTATAATAGTCTACATTGTGTGATGAGGAGTGAGATTATGTATTCATTCTTGCTCAGCGAATACAGGCATAGGCCCTCATTATGAATTTGGCGGCAAATCCCACCTACTGCCATGGCGATGGCCCCCAACATAGCGTCGCCGTGGCTACCAGCCACTAACCGCATTATGAGCCAGAAGGCTGGTGGAATTCCGTCGACAGTCATGGCAGTGGACGTTGTCAAGGTGGCGCTACCGCCAGCCACAGCGCCACGCCAGCAAGACACCGCCTACCATATCATGTTCCATGATACGGCCTGGCAGTGTTTTGCTGGCGGATGCTGCTGCTGGCAGCAGCGCTGCGTCCCGTCTCCTGCCGGAGGACCCCCTGCAAGCAGGTAAGTCAGGTTCTCCGACAGGAGAGAGGGGCGGGGAGAGTTGTGTGCGTGAGTGGGGGTGTTGGGGGTGTGTGTGGGTGTGTGTGTCTTTTTTTGAATGCGTGCATGTGAGTGTGAGTCGTGTGGAATGCGTGCGTGAATGACTGAATTTGAGTGTACGTGTATGTTGTAAATGCGTTTGTGTGACAATGTCTGTTAGTGTGTGTTGCTGTGTGTGGGTATGTATGTGTGCATGCGTGGGTGGATGTGGGTATGCATGTGTGTATGAGTGTGTATCTGTGCGCGTGTGGGTGTGTTGATGTCGGGGGAGGGAGGGGTATGGTGGGGGATGACTCTGGGGAGGGAGCGGGGAGACCCCTATCAGTGCCAGGGGAGGAATTCCCTGGCACTGATTGTGCCTACCGCCATGGTTTTTGTGGCGGTAAGCTAGCCACGAAAACCATGGCGGTAGGCGGGGTCATAATCCTGGGGGTGGGATTGTGACAGCCACCTTGCTGGAGACCAAAGTCTCCAGCCCGGCTGCTGTTACCACCCTGGTGGACGGAGTCAATCAATCAATCAATCAATCATAGCATTTGTATAGCGCACTACTCACCCGGGAGGGTCTCAAGGCGCTAGGGGGAAAGGGTCCGCTATTGCTCGAATAGCCAGGTCTTGAGTTGTCTCCTGAAGGTGAGGTGGTCCTGGGTCAGCCGAAGGTGGATGGGGAGGGCGTTCCATGTCTTGGCTACCTGGTAGGAGAAGGATCTGCCTCCGGCGGTGGCTCTTCGGATGCGTGGTACGGCGGCGAGGGCGAGGCTGGTAGACCGTAGCTGGCGGGTGGGTGTGTAGAAGGTCATGCGATCGTTGAGGTACTTGGGGCCCAGGTCGTGGAGAGACTTGTGTGCGTGGGTGAGGAGCCTGAACGTGATCCTCTTGTTGACGTTGAGCCAGTGCAGGTCCCTCAGGTGGCCGGAGATGTGGCTGCGTCGGGGGATGTTCAGGATGAGTCGGGCGGAGGCGTTCTGGATGCGTTGGAGTCTTTTCTGTAGCTTGGCTGTGGTTCCGGCGTAGAGGGTGTTTCCGTAGTCCAGTCGGCTGGTGACGAGGGCCTCAAACCGCCAATGTCATAATTTGGGAAAAGGTACCGCCAGCCTGTTGGCAGTACCTTTCCCCAAATTACCGCCATCTGCCAGGGTCGTAATGACCCTCATAGTATATAAGATATATTTGATATACAGATTTACATGAAAGGAGCTTTAAAAATATTTATCTTTAAATACTTTGAGAGTTCAATATTGTTTTAGGGTTCTTTTTATGGTTCTTTGGTTTCCTGCTACCTTCATGTAGAAAATTCGTCCTTTAAAAATAACAGTGGGAGTTAATATCTATCAAACAAAGTGAGCATTCTTGCAAATTCAAAAAACATTCTAACAATGTAAGCATTTGGGAAATCATAGTCCGTTGAACACATGAAAAAAGAGAATGGAAATCGTTAAAAGTTCAAAATGAAATGTACAGATTGTTAAGGCGCTCCATCAGAATTCTGAAGGGTGCGTGGAGCTTTGTGATTGCGCACTGATATTGTGAGGCGCTCAAAAAAGACATCCTTCACGCTCTGAGATAATTTAACGGGTTTATGCAAATCTCTGAACCTCTTCGGTACGGGTCACATTCCTCCGACTGAGTGGTCCCCGCTCCATCCGTGTCTATTGTGCATTTGTGAGTAGTCATAAAACCACCTGTTCCCTTCCTCTCGGAAAGCAAATCTTTCAGTAAGAGCGCTTCTTTGTGATTCGAGTATTTTAGTTCAGTCAGGCTTTCTCACATCCAACAATCATTGTAAAGCTGAATAGGTCTTCTTCGCGTTCTCTATGAAATATGTTGGGTGGCTCGAGGCACTCTGCACAGTTCTGGACTTTAAAATGCAATTAAAGGCATGATTGAACATTGTTTGTTAGTGTGAAGCGCAACCATGGCAACAATAAATTAACACCAATCTGAGATATTGCACCACAGAGGTAGTGTGTACTGAGTGCCATTAAACTAAGGGAGGTTGAACAGTAAAGGGTTATTTACAGCGCTTGGAAAATTACAGAAGTGTGGTTTGAAGCGCTATATAAAAGCAACGATTACCATAATTGTTATGAGGTAAATTTAAGAAAAGTGGCGCATCATGTCACGATACTCCACTTTTCTTGTACACCACTGCCCCCCCAACGCCACCATGTGTGCACTGTATTCATGTTACGGCGCATCGTGGCACACTTTAGGGAATTAGCACCAAAAATGGTGATGCTAGTTTGGCTCTTTGCAGGATTAGCGCCAAAAATATTGAAGCTAATACTGCAAAGTGAAAGGAGGCCCATTGAAAACAATGGAAGCCTCATTTTGACACCTGTCTTTGGCAGGCATTAAAAATGATGCTAGAAATGGTGCAGTGGAATCTCATAGACTCCACTGTGCCATTTTTCTGGGCCTCCTAATGCCGGAATGGCCCCCTTGTATACATTATGCTTGGCACAGGCATAATGTGGTGCTAAGGTTTACAAAGTGGTGCAATGAGTGCATTGTGTCATTTTGTAGATATGGCACAGCATTTTTGCCAACCTAACGCCACATTAGCGTAACAAAATGAAGCTGATGTGGAACTAAGGGCTTCTTAAATCTGGCCCTATGTGTTTTAGGTGAAGGTGCATTTTCATGGATTAGTGGAGTGAAATCTTAAAACATTTACAAATACTATACCTAGGTTAAAATATGTCACCCACGTAGAAATACGGATGGTGACAACATTCCCAATGAAAGTGGAGATGAGGGAAAGCGTAGATGAGACCTACTCTGCTGAGTGTGATAGACCATAGAGCAGTTTTGATCTTTCAGGTCAAGGACATAATTCTTGGGCCGTGTTTGGAAGCTGTGAAAAGTGGATCGGGAAGCAAACGAGTGAAAGGGTGACAGGATGTGGTGCCGATGAGCTTGATGTGAGTGAGAAAGTGTGGAATTTCCACGCAGAGGATGTAGATGGACCGAGCAGTACTATAATGTGAGACAAGGAGGTGGTGGAGAGATTTTGGATGAGTTTGAATTAAAGGGTGAGAAATTCTCTGAGCCAGTTTACGTGACGTTTGAAGAAGGTGATAAAGGTAGACATTGGGTTGTTGAAGTGTGTGAGTAGTAAAGTTAATTACTTTCTCTTGGGATATGAAGTAATGCTGAAGATAACAAATGAGGGGACTGTTCCAGCAGTGCAGTATAGTTTCATTTGGGATAACATATTGATTGAGGTCTTTGTTAAAAGCAATCCACACATCCAATCTGAGGGAGCAATGGATCTTTCAAATTTTAAGAACGTTGTGGTGGGCAAAGAAGATACTTAGGGGATCATTTTGACCTCAGCGGTCTTTTTTAAAGACCACAGAGGGACCGCCGTGCGGAAGACCGCCAGTGGTGGCGGTTTTCCGCTCGGCCTATTATCACCGTTGGCAGCTCTCTGTCCTTTCACGGACGGAGAGCCGCCAACAGCCATACTGGCGGGAGGCGGGGAAGTGGAGGTTGCTCCACCTCCACCGCCACGCCAACAGAACACCGCCCAGCGAATCACGTCCTGTGATTCGCCGTGGCGGTGTTCTGTTGGCGGTGTGGTGTCGGCGAAGCTGCCCCCATGGCTCCCGTCCCCTCCCGGAGGATCGTCGGACCAGGTAAGTCGATCGTCCGTGAGGGGAGGGGGGTGGTGGGGTGTTGTGTGTTGTATGGGTGCATGGGGGTGTGCGTGTGTGTATGTAGAGGGGGTGTGTGAGTGCGTGTATGCTTGCGGGGGTGTTGTGTATGGGAATGAGTGCGGGTATGTCTGTGGGTATGTCTGTATGGACGTGTGCGTGTATGTTTGAATGTGGGTGTGCATGTCTGACTGTGTGTGTGGATGTAGGCATGTATGTCGGCGTGTGTGCGTGTAAGTATGTAGGTGGTGCCTGCGTGCGTGTCGTGTGGGTATGGGTGAAGTGATGTTGGGGGTCGGGGTGGGGAGGGGGCCCTGCCACCTTTAGGGGGTGGCAGGGGTGGTGGGGGGTAGGGGAGGGAGTCGGGGTGGGGGGTGGGAGAGACCCCTATCAGTGCCAGGGAAGGAATTCCCTGGCACTGATGGTGCTTACCGCCATGAATTTCATGGCGGTTCAAACCGCTGGAAATCCAACGCGGTAAGCCGGGTCAAAATACCGCTGGTGGTATAGTGACGGCCGCCGGGCTGGCGGGCGGAACGGAGAACCGGCGGATGACCATGGCGGTAACCGCCATGGTCATAATTCCACAAAGTAAGACCGCCAGCCTGTTGGTGGTCTTACCGCCGGTGCTCCGCCTTCCGCCAGGGTCATAATGACCCCCTTAATTTGTCGATGGTGGAAAGGTGAATGTAATAGTCAAAATGCTCTGCAAGTTTCCATGGGATGCAGAGAGTTGGATGCACACAGCAATCATTCATACTTGGCTGTGCTCAACCTCTGGTGGTTCAGTGGTGTTTGATGGAAAATAGCACTAAGTCAATTAGTCACTTGCTTTTAGAGATGATGATTAAGACTTGAGGAGGAGAAGTAGGGTTGAATGTGATCAACAAAGTAGAGACTGCTGAAATTGATAATGTTACTGATCATGTGGTTGTGGAATGAGAACGCAAGACGCCTGAAAGAAGTCTTAGAGGGCAGGCACCCACCAGAGTATGAGTTATCTTGGAGATGGAAAAGCACCCTAAGCAGGAATAATTTACAAGTTAGCTGGGGAGTCAAGAAAGTGCTGTTCCTCTGTTGCTGAGAGTTGATTGTTAATATGATGAGGTTGACTTTGTTGGAGGATGTAGACAGGTCAGGTAGTAGGAATATGAAAGAGATGTGTGTGGTGGGCTTTGGCTTTGAGAGGTGAGAAGCTAGAAACAGCTGTTTGGTGGAAAGAATTTCCTAATATTAAAAAATAATTGGGGTGTGGAGAATCCCTTGGTCAGCACGTAAAAGATTAGCCTCTATAATTATTCAGTGGAAATGTGCAGATTGTTAAGACTATCCTGCAGGGGTCAGCCATTTTACTCAAGGCATTGTCTCACCTTTGTATTTGGTCTCAGTCCTTAGGTTAGAGAGATTCAATTGAATAGGCTGGATGGGTCTAGAGAAAAGCTGGAGAGATGCCTTAAGGGGATAAAGGGTATAATAATGGGTCTGTATGTCAAATCACAGCAGAGTGGATCACAATGGTTGTTGTAAGTGTTGTTGGGAATGAATGCTGAATTGCTAGTGGAGGCTGCAGTTAAAGTACTGGTTTGTGTGATGAATTGCTAAGTCCTGTTAGAAATGGGGTATTTGGTTGGCAGTCAGGTTACCCCCTGTCCAAGCAAGGACCCTCACTCTAGTCAGGGTAAAGGAGAATCACCCTCAGCTAACCCCTGCTCACTCCCTTGGTAGATTAGCACGAGCAGGCAGGCTTAACTTCAGAGTGTAGGTGTAAAGTATTTGTACTAACACACACAGTAACTCAGCGAAAACACTACAAATTGACACAACACAGGTTTAGAAAAATAGGCAATATTTATCTAAACAAAACAAGACCAAAACAACAAAAATCCAACATACACAAGTCATGTTATTACGCAAAAGAGTCTTAAATCCTTTTGTAAACAGTAAAAACACTGTAATGTTGAAAAGTACCTGGGTGGCATCAAAATAACACTCACACTGGCGAGTGTGCATTGAAAAAGGTTAGCAATGCGTCAATTTCTCACCCGCAAGCGAGACCATGCGTCGTTTCTCCTTCTCCCCAGGAGAGCGATGTGTCAATCGGGCAAGCACTTGGGCCCGGGCAGGAGTTGCAACGTTTTTCTGCGCCCAGCAAGGTTTGCATCAAAAATCCTGCCACACAGCATCAGCAAAACAGCGCTGTGTGGGTTGCGATGTTACCAGCCTCCTTTAGCGGTGTGGCGCAATCATTTCTCCAGCCTCATGTGTCAATCTTCAAGCCGTGCTGCAGGTGGAGCATCAATTTCAGCCGCGAAGGCGGCGGCATGTCGTTTCTTCAGCTGCATCTCGGAGGTTGCGTCAGACATTTACCCGCACGGCGGACTGTGCGTGGATTTTCAATCTTGATCTGCCAGCTTCACCTGTCAAGGCCCCAGGAACTGGATAAGGCACCACTTGGCAGGAGTCTCAGCAGAGAGTCCTGGTGCTGGCAGGAGAGGTCTTTGATGGCCCTGAGACTTCACAACTGGAGGCAAGCTCAGGACAAGCCCTTGGAGATTTCTTCACAAGCATTGACTGCATTGTGTGAGGGCAGGCACAGCCTTTCAGGTGTAAGTGAACACTCCTCCCCACCCTCCTAGCACAGATGGCTCATCAGGATATGCAGGATACACCCCAACTTCTTTTGTGTCACTGTCTAGAGAGAGGTGCAAACAGCCCAACTGTCAAACTGACCCAGACAGGAAATCCTCAAACAGGTAGAGTCACAGAATGGTTTAAGCAAGAAAATGCCCACTTTCTAAAAGTGGCATTTTCAAACACAATCTTAAAACCAACTTTACTAAAAGATGTATTTTTAAATTGGGAGCTCAGAGACCCCAAACTCCACATGTCTATCCACTCCCAAAGGGAATCTACGCTTTAATCATATTTAAAGGCAGCCCCCATGTTAACCTATGACAGGGACAGGCCTTGCAACAGTGAAAACCGAATTTGGCAGTATTTCACTTTTAGGACATTTAAAACACATCAGTATATGTCCTACTGTAGGAAAGTACCATCTTGCCTGGCATGTTACCCCCATTTTTCACTGTATGTATGTTTTTTAGTCCTTGTGTCACTGGGACCCTGCCAGGCAGGGCCCCAGTGCTCATAGTATGTGCCCTGTATGTGTTCCCTGTGTGGTGCCTAACTGTATCACCAAGGCTCTGCTAACCAGAACCTCAATGTTTATGCTCTCTCTGCTTTCCAAATTTGTCACTAACAGGCTAGTGACTAAATTTACCAATTCACATTGGCATACTGGTACACCCATATAATTCCCTTGCATATGGTACTGAGGTACCCAAGGTATTGGGGTTCCAGGAGATCCCTATGGGCTGCAGCATTTCTTTTGCAACCCATAGGGACTTCTGACAATTCTTACACAGGCCTGCCACTGCAGCCTGCGTGAAATAACGTCCACGTTATTTCACAGCCATTTACCACTGCACATGAGTAACTTCTAAGTCACCTATATGTCTAACCTTCACCTGGTGAAGGTTGGGTGCCAAGTTACTTAGGGGGTCATTCTGACCCCGGCCGGCGGCGGTAGCCGCCGGCCTGGCTGGGACCGCCAGAAGACCGTCCCGCGGTCAAAAGACCGCGGCGGTCATTCTGGGTTTCCCACTGGGCTGGCGGGCGACCGCCAAAAGGCCGCCCGCCAGCCCAGTGGGAAACACCCTTCCACGAGGAAGCCGGCTCCAAATGGAGCCGGCGGAGTGGAAGGTGTGCGACGGGTGCAGTAGCACCCGTCGCGAATTTCAGTGTCTGCTAAGCAGACACTGAAATTCAAAGTGGGGCCCTCTTACGGGGGCCCCTGCAGTGCCCATGCCATTAGCATGGGCACTGCAGGGGCCCCCAGGGGCCCCACGACACCCCTCACCGCCATCCTGTTCCTGGCAGTCGAAACCGCCAGGAACAGGATGGCGGTGAGGGGGTCGGAATCCCCCATGGCGGCGCAGCTTTCCAGTTCTATGGCCGCGGTCAGAATGCCCTCAGGAGCACCGCCAGCCTGTTGGCGGTGCTCCCGCCGACCCCGGCCCCGGCGGTCAAGGACCGCCGGGGTCGGAATGACCCCCTTAGTGTGTGGGCACCCTGGCACTAGCCAAGGTGCCCCCACATCGTTCAGGGAAAATTCCCCTGAGTGCGGGGACACCATTACACACGTGCACTATACATAGCTCACTACCTATGTATAGCGTCACAATGGTAACTCCGAACATGGCCATGTAACATGTCTAAGATCATGGAATTGTCCCCCCAATACCATTCTGGTATTGCGGGGACAATTCCATGATCCCCCGGGTCTCTAGCACAGAACCCGGGTACTGCCAAACTGCCTTTCCGGGGTCTCCACTGCAGCTGCTGCTGCTGCCAACCCCTCAGACAGGTTTCTGCCCTCCTGGGGTCCAGGCAGCCCTGGCCCAAGAAGGCAGAACAAAGGATTTCCTCTTAGAGAGGGTGTTACACCCTCTCCCTTTGGAAATAGGTGTGAAGGGCTGGGGAGGAGTAGCCTCCCCCAGCCTCTGGAAATGCTTTGATGGGCACAGATGGTGCCCATCTCTGCATAAGCCAGTCTACACCGGTTCAGGGATCCCCCAGCCCTGTTCTTGCGCGAAACTGGACAAAGGAAAGGGGAGTGACCACTCCTCTGACCAGTACCTCCCACAGGAGGTGCCCAGAGCTCCTCCAGTGTGTCCCAGACCTCTGCCATCTTGGAAACAGAGGTGTTGGGGGCACACTGGACTGCTCTGAGTGGCCAGTGAAAGCAGGTGATGTCAGAGGCTCCTTCTGATAGGCTCTTACCTCTCTTGGTAGCCAATCCTCCTTCCTTAGTAGTCAGACCTCCTTTTCTGGCTATTTAGGGTCTCTGCTTTGGGGAATTCTTCAGATAACGAATGCAAGAGCTCACCAGAGTTCTTCTGATCTCCCTCTTCGCCTTCTACCAAGGATCGACCGCCGACTGCTCCAGGACGCCTGCAAAACCACAACAAAGTAGCAAGATGACTACCAGCAACATTGTAGCGCCTCATCCTGCCGGCTTTCTCGACTGTTTCCAGGTGGTGCATGCTCTGGGAGTAGCCTGCCTTCACCCTGCACCAGAAGCTCCGAAGAAATCTCCAGTGGGTCGACGGAATCTTCCCCATGCTAACGCAGGCACCAAAAGACTGCATCACTGGTCCTCTGGGTCCCCTCTCATCCTGACGAGCGTGTCCGAGAACACCGCAACTCTGTCCAAGTGACTCCCACAGTCCAGTGACTCTTCAGTCCAAGTTTGGTGGAGGTAAGTCCTTGCCTCCCAACGCTAGACTGCAAAGCTGTGTACTGTGTGATTTGCAGCTGCTCCGGGTCCTGTGCACTCTTCCAGGATTTCCTTCATGCACAGCCTAGCCTGGGTCCCCAGCACTCCGTCCTGCAGTGCACAACCTTCTGAGTTGGCCTCCGACGTCGTGGGACCCTGTTTTGTAACTTTGCGTGGACTTTGGTTCACTATTCTTCTAAGTGCCTGTTAGGGTACTTCTGCGGGTGCTGACTGCTTTTGTGAGGGCTCTCTGAGTCGCTGGTGCAGCGGTGGGATAAGTACTTGTAACTGCTTTTCCACTTTGTCATTTTGTACTTTTCATAAGAGAATCATATACCAAACAGTTCAGTGTATGTACACATAACCAAAAAAGTTAGCTTTTCTATTCTAAAACTTTTTACAAAGCTCAGAAAAGTTTCTTAAAACTTCTAAAAGTTTTCTAAAAGCTAGAAAAAGTTTTTTCTCTGTGCTTCCAAACGTTCTAAAACTTTTTCTTTCTTCTCCCTATCTCTAAACCTTTTACTAATATGTCTGTGGTAGATTCTACTCTCAAAACTGTCAATGCTACTTATGACATTTTGAACTACAAGAGCTTAAGGAGTCTCTGCTTAGATAGAGGTTTAGTTATAGGAAAGAACCCACCAAAAGAGTTTCTGTTTAACATGCTTACGGTGGATGACCAGAACCAGTCTGGCCCATCCAATGAGCGGTTAGTAGAAGCTTCCCAGTCTGATTCAGAGGAACCCCTTGAGGAAGCTGGGGAGGGTTCTGACAAGGGTCTGCCCCCTAGCAGGACACGCAGTAATGCTGGTAGTAATGGAGGTTCCCATCACAGTAGGGCATCCTTTATTCCTAGAGGCCAGGTTACCAGGGTCTAGACAGATAGGGAAAGGTCCCCCTCTGAAGTTTCCCATTTGTCATCTGTGTCAAAGCATTCCCAACCCCCCACCCTGAGGATAACTTGTTAGAAATGGAACTCAAAAAGTTGAGGGTTGAAGAGACCAGACTGAAGCTTAAACAGCAACAGCTGGCCTTAGATAGGGAATCCCTAGACATTGAGAAGGAAAGACAGAGGATGGGGTTAGGACCCCATGGTGGAAGCAGCAGTATTTCTGATAGTAATCCTGTTAAAGAGCATGATTCCAGGAATCTGCACAAGATAGTTCCCCCTTACAAGGAGGGGGATGACATCAATAAGTGGTTTGCTGCACTGGAGAGGGCCTGTATGGTACAGTTGGTCCCTCAAAGGCAGTGGGCTGCTATTTTGTGGCTATCTTTCACTGGGAAGGGAAGGGATAGGCTCCTTACTGTTACAGAAAGTGAAGCTAACAACTACACAGTATTGAAGGATGCACTCTTGGATTGATTTGGCTTAACCACTGAACAATACAGGATTAAGTTCAGAGAACCCAGAAAAGAGTCCTCTCAAGGATGGACAGATTTTGTGGACTGTTAAGTGAAGGCCTTGGAAGGGTGGTTACATGGCAGTAAGGTATCTGACTATGAAAGCCTGTATATTCTTATTCTGAGAGAGCATATTCTGAACAACTGTGTGTCTGACTTGTTGCACCAGTACCTAGTGGACTCGGATCTGACCTCTCCCCAAGAATTGGGAAAGAAGCAGACAAGTGGGTCAGAACAAGGGTGAACAGAAAAGTTCATACGGGGGTGACAAGGATGGCAAGAAGAAGGAAGGTAAGTCTTTTGACAAGGGTGGGGACAAAAGTAAACATACTGAGTCTTCATCAGGCCCACAAAAATCCTCTGTGGGTGGTGGGTCCAAATCCTCTTCCAATAATCAACCTAAAAAGCATTGGTGTTATTTGTGTAAAGTCAAAGGCCATTAGGCAACTGATTCCAGTTGTCCAAAGAAAAACACCAAACCTCCCACCACCACAACCCCTGCTACAAATTCTAGTGCCCCTAGTAATAGCAGTGGTGGTGGGAAATCTACTAATAGCCAATCCAAGGGTGTAGCTGGGTTCACTATTGGCAATGTAGTTGGGGTTGGTCTTGTTAGGGAGACCACAGAGGCTGTTTTAGTCTCTGAAGGTGCCACTGATTTGGCCACCTTGGCTGCTTGTCCCCTTAATATGGATAAGTACAAGCAACTTCCCCTAATAAATGGTGTTGAGGTCCAGGCCTGCAGGGACACAGGAGCCAGTGTAACTATGGTGATAGAGAAACTGGTCCACCCTGAACAACACCTACTTGGTGAGCAGTACCAAGTGACAGACGCTCATAACAACACTCTTAGCCACCCATGGCTGTTGTGAATCTCAACTGGGGGGTTTACTGGTCCAAAGAAAGTTGTGGTTGCCTCAGATTTACCTGTAGACTGTCTTCTAGGGAATGATTTAGAGACATCAGCTTGGGCAGAAGTGGAGTTGGAGGCTCATGCAGCAATGCTGGGCATTCCTGGGCATATTTTTGCTTTAACCAGGGCTCAGGCCAAAAAGCAAAAAGGACAGGGTAACTTGGATCCTGGAACAATGGACCAAGTGCTCCCTAACGCAAGGGGTAGAAAGGGTAAATCCCTACCCACTATCCCTCCCTCTACAGATGATTCCCCTTCTGAGGAAGAGGAATTTCGTCCCTGTGCAGAACCTTCACCAGATGAGCTGGCAGCAGACACTGCTGAGCTTTTGGGTGGAGGGGGCCCTGCCAGGGAAGAGCGGAGTGTGGCACAGCAAACCTGTCCCACATTAGAGGGTCTCAGACAGCAAGCTGTCAAACAGCAAAATGGGGATGTCCGTGACAGCCATAGAGTTTACTGGGAGGACAACCTCTTGTACATAGAGGCAAGGGACCCAAAACCTGGAGCAGCCAGGAGATTGGTCATTCCCCTGCAGTACAGAGAGTTCCTCCTAACTCTTGCACATGACATTCCTTTGGCTGGGCATTTGGGCCAGATAAAAACATGGGAAAGACTTGTCCCCTTGTTTCACTGGCCTAGGATGTCAGAGGACACTAAAGATTTGTGCAAGTCTTGTGTGACCTGCCAAGCCAGTGGCAAGACTGGTGGCACTCCAAAGGCCCCTCTAATCCCACTTCCAGTGGTTGAGGTGCACTTTGAAAGGGTAGGGGTTGACATAGTTTTCCCCCTTTGACCCTCCTACTGCTTCAGGCAATAGGTTTATCTTGGTGGTTGTGGACCATGCCACAAGATATCCTGAAGCAATTCCTCTAAGGACCATTACAGCTCCTGCAGTGGCAAAGGCCCCCCTTGGAATCTTTTCCAGGGTGGGTTTTCCTAAAGAGGTAGTATCAGACAGGGGTAGCAACTTCATGTCTGCATACTTGAAAGCAATATGGAAGGAGTGTGGTGTTACCTACAAGTTCACCACTCCTTACCATCCAAAGACTAATGGACTGGTAGAGAGGTTTAATAAAACTCTCAAAGGTATGATAATGGGACTCCCTGAAAAACTCAGGAGGAGATGGGATGTCCTGTTACCTTGCCTCCTTTTTGCTTACAGGGAGGTACCCCAAAAAGGAGTGGGCTTCAGTCCCTTTGAACTCCTCTTTGGACACCCTGTAAGAGGTCCTCTCACTCTTGTGAAGGAGGGTTGGGAACAACCTTTAAAAGCTCCTAAACAGAACATAGTGGATTATGCACTTGGCCTAAGTTCCAGAATGGCCGAGTACATGAAAAAGGACAGTAAAAACTTTCAGGCCAGCCAGGAGCTGCAAAAGCAATGGCATGACCAGAAGGCTGTTCTGATCCAGTACCAACCAGGACAGAAGGTGTAGGTATTGGAGCCTGTGTCCCCAAGAGCACTCCAGGACAAATGGAGTGGACCCCATCTAATTGTTGAGAAAAAGGGTGAGGTTACCTATTTGGTAGACCTGGGCACTGCCAGGAGTCCCTTAGGGTGATTCATGTCAACCGCCTGAAACCCTACTATGACAGGGCTGATCTCACCCTGCTCATGGCAACAGATGAGGGACAGGAAGAAGAGAGTGGCCCTCTCCCTGATCTCTTTTCCACCGCTGAAGCAGATGCCTTAGTGGAGGGAGTAGTTTTGGCAGATTGTCTGACTGCAGAACAGAAAGACAACTGCATCAATCTCCTACGACAATTTTCTGACCTCTTTTCAATAGTGCCAGGTACAACATCCTGGTGTTAACACACAATTGATACTGGAGACAGCCTGCCTGTCAAAAGTAAGATTTATAGGCAGCCTGACCATGTCAGAGACTGCATTAAACAAGAGGTGCAGAAAATGTTGGATCTGGGAGTAATTGAACCTTCTGAAAGCCCATGGGCTAGCCCAGTGGTGCTTGTACCAAAACCTCACACCAAAGATGGAAAGAGGGAGATGAGGTTTTGTGTAGACCACAGATGTCTCAATCAGGTAAAAAAAACTGATGCTCACCCTATACCCAGGGCAGATGAGCTAATTGATACACTGTCATCTGCCAAGTATCTTAGCACTTTTGATTTGACTGCAGGGTATTGGCAGATCAAATTGGCAGAAGATGCTAAACCAAAGACTGCATTTTCAACTATAGGAGGGTGTAGGAAGTTGGCTCTGTATGCACTATTTCAAAGTAAGGAATAGTATGCACAGAGTCCAAGGGTTCCCCTTACAGGTAAGATAGTGGCAAAAAGAGATAATACTAATGCTCTATTTTGTGGTAGTGTGGTCGAGCAGTAGGCTTATCAAAGGAGTAGTGTTAAGCATTTGTTGTACATACACACAGGCAATAAATGAGGAACACACACTCAGAGACAAATCCAGCCAATAGGTTTTGTTATAGAAAAATATATTTTCTTAGTTTATTTTAAGAACCACAGGTTCAAATTCTACATGTAATATCTCATTTGAAAGGTATTGCAGGTAAGTACTTCAGGAACTTTAAATCATTACATTAGCATGTATACTTTTTACATAAAACACAATAAGCTGTTTTAAAAGTGGACACTGCAATTTTCACAGTTCCTGGGGGAGGTAAGTTTTGTTAGTTTTGTCAGGTAAGTAAATCACTTACAAGTCTCGGGTTTGGGTCCAAGGTAGCCCACCGTTGGGGGTTCAGAGCAACCCCAAAGTTATCACACCAGCAGCTCAGAGCCGGTCAGGTGCAGAGGTCAAAGAGGTGCCCAAAACGCATAGGCTTCAATGGAGAGAAGGGGGTGCCCCGGTTCCCGTCTACCAGCAGGTAAGTACCCGCGTCTTCGGAGGGCAGACCAGGGGGGGGTTTTGTAGGGCACCGGGGGGGACACAAGTTCACACAAAAAGTACACCCTCAGCGGCACTGGGGCGGCCGGGTGCAGTGTAGAAACAAGCGTCGGGCTTTCAATGTAAATCAATGAGAGATCAAGGGATTTCTTCAGCGTTGCAGGCAGGCAAGGGGGGGGGGCTCCTCGGGGTAGCCACCACCTGGGCAAGGGAGAGGGCCTCCTGGGGGTCACTCCTGCACAGGAGTTCCGTTCCTTTAGGTGCTGGGGGCTGCGGGTGCAGGGTCTTTTCCAGCCGTCGGGAAATGGAGTTTCAGGCAGTCACGGTCAGGGGGAGCTTCGGGATTCCCTCTGCAGGCGTTGCTGTGGGGGCTCAGGAGGGACAACTTTGGTTACTCACGGTCTCGGAGTCGCCGGAGGGTCCTCCCTGAGGTGTTGGTTCTCCACCAGTCGAGTCGGGGTCGCCGGGTGCAGTGTTGCAAGTCTCACACTTCTTGCGGGGAGTTGCAGGGGTCTTTAAGTCTGCTCCTTGAAACAAAGTTGCAGTTCTTTTGGAGCAGTGCCGCTGTCCTCGGGAGTTTCTTGGTCTCTTGGAAGCAGGGCAGTCCTCTGAGGATTCAGAGGTCGCTGGTCCTGGAGAAAGCGTCGCTGGAGCAGGGTTCTTTAGAAGGCAGGAGACAGGCCGGTAGGACTGGGGCCAAAGCAGTTGGTGTCTTCTTTCTTCTTCTGCAGGGGTTTTCAGCTCAGCAGTCTTCTTCTTCGGTAAGTTGCAGGAATCTAAATTCTTAGGTTCAGGGGAGCCCTTAAATACTAAATTTTAGGGCGTGTTTAGGTCTGGGGGGTTAGTAGCCAATGGCTACTAGCCCTGAGGGTGGGTACACCCTCTTTGTGCCTCCTCCCAAGGGGAGGGGGTCACATCCCTAATCCTATTGGGGAATCCTCCATCTGCAAGATGGAGGATTTCTAAAAGTTAGAGTCACTTCAGCTCAGGACACCTTAGGGGCTGTCCTGACTGGCCAGTGACTCCTCCTTGTTATTCTCATTATTTTCTCCGGCCTTGCCGCCAAAAGTGGGGGCCGTGGCTGGAGGGGGTGGGCAACTCCACTAGCTGGAGTGTCCTGCGGTGCTGGCACAAAGGGGTGAGCTTTTGAGGCTCACCGCCAGGTGTGACAGCTCCTGCCTGGGGGAGGTGTTAGCATCTCCACCCAGTGCAGGCTTTGTTACTGGCCTCAGAGTGACAAAGGCACTCTCCCCATGGGGCCAGCAACATGTCTCTAGTGTGGCAGGCTGCTGGAACCAGTCAGCCTACACAGATAGTTGGTTAAGGTTTCAGGGGGCACCTCTAAGGTGCCCTCTGGGGTGTATTTTACAATAAAATGTACACTGGCATCAGTGTGCATTTATTGTGCTGAGAAGTTTGATACCAAACTTCCCAGTTTTCAGTGTAGCCATTATGGTGCTGTGGAGTTCGTGTAAAACAGACTCCCAGACCATATACTCTTATGGCTACCCTGCACTTACAATGTCTAAGGTATTGCTTAGACACTGTAGGGGCACAGTGCTCATGCACTGGTGCCCTCACCTATGGTATAGTGCACCCTGCCTTAGGGCTGTAAGGCCTGCTAGAGGGGTGGCTTATCTATACCTGCATAGGCAGTGAGAGGCTGGCATGGCACCCTGAGGGGAGTGCCATGTCGACTTACTCGTTTTGTTCTCACCAGCACACACAAGCTGGCAAGCAGGGTGTCTGTGCTGAGTGAGGGGGCTCCAGGGTGGCATAAGATATGCTGCAGCCCTTAGAGACCTTCCTTGGCATCAGGGCCCTTGGTACCAGGGGTACCATTTACAAGGGACTTATCTGGATGCCAGGGTGTGCCAATTGTGGATACAAAAGTACAGGTTAGGGAAAGAACACTGGTGCTGGGGCCTGGTTAGCAGGCCTCAGCACACTTTCAATTCAAAACATAGCATCAGCAAAGGCAAAAAGTCAGGGGGTAACCATGCCAAGGAGGCATTTCCTTACACAACCCCCCCCCCCAAACGAAAGAGGATGAGACTAACCTTTCCCAAGAGAGTCTTCATTTTCTAAGTGGAAGAACCTGGAAAGGCCATCTGCATTGGCATGGGCAGTCCCAGGTCTGTGTTCCACTATAAAGTCCATTCCCTGTAGGGAGATGGACCACCTCAACAGTTTTGGATGTTCACCTTTCATTTGCATCAGCCATCTGAGAGGTCTGTGGTCAGTTTGAACTAGGAAGTGAGTACCAAAAAGGTATGGTCTCAGCTTCTTCAGGGACCAAACCACAGCAAAGGCCTTCCTCTCAATGGCACTCCAACGCTGCTCGCTGGGGAGTAACCTCCTGCTAATGAAAGCAACAGGCTGGTCAAGGCCATCATCATTTGTTTGGGACAAAACTGCCCCTATCCCATGTTCAGAGGCATCTGTCTGCACAATGAACTGCTTGGAGTAATCTGGAGCTTTTAGAACTGGTGCTGTGCACATAGCTTGTTTCAGGGTGTCAAATGCCTGTTGGCATTCTACAGTCCAGTTTACCTTCTAGGGCATTTTCTTGGAGGTGAGTTCTGTGAGGGCTGTCACAATGGATCCATATCCCTTCACAAACCTCCTGTAGTACCCAGTCAAGCCAAGGAATGCCCTGACTTGAGTCTGGGTTTTTGGAGCTGCCCAGTCCAGAATAGTCTGGATCTTAGGCTGGAGTGGCTGAACTTGGCCTCCACCTACAAGGTGTCCCAAGTAAACCACAGTTCCCTGCCCTATCTGGCATTTGGATGCCTTGATAGAGAGGCCTGCAGATTGCAGGGCCTTCAAAACCTTCTTCAGGTGGACCAGGTGATCCTGCCAGGTGGAGCTGAAGACAGCAATATCATCAAGATAAGCTGCACTAAAGGATTCCAACCCAGCAAGGACTTGATTCACCAACCTTTGGAAGGTGGCAGGGGCATTCTTTAAACCAAAGGGCATAACAGTGAACTGATAATGCCCCTCAGGTGTGGAGAATGCTGTCTTTTCTTTTGCTCCAGGGGCCATTTTGATTTGCCAGTACCCTGCTGTTAAGTCAAAGGTACTTAGGAATTTGGCAGCCCCTAATTTGTCTATTAGCTCATCAGCTCTAGGAATGGGATGAGCATCTGTCTTGGTGACAGAGTTGAGACCTCTGTAGTGCACACAAAACCTCATCTCTCTCTTTCCTTCTTTGGTGTGAGGTTTGGGGACTAAGACCACTGGGCTAGCCCAGGGGCTGTCAGAGTACTCAATTACTCCCAATTCCAGCATCTTGTGGACTTCCATCTTGATGCTTTCCTTAACTTGGTCAGACTGTCAGAAGATTTTGTTTTTGACAGGCATGCTGTCTCCTGTGTCCACATCATGGGTACACAGGTGTGTCTGACCAGGGGTTAGGGAAAAGAGCTCAGCAAACTGTTGCAGGACCTTCCTACAGTCAGCTTGCTGTTGGCCAGAGAGGGTGTCTGAATAGATCACTCCATCCACTGAGCCATCTTTAGGGTCTGATGAGAGGAGATCAGGGAGAGGCTCACTCTCAGCTTCCTGGTCCTCATCTGTTACCATCAACAGATTTACATCAGCCCTGTCATGGAAGAGTTTTAGGCGGTTTACATGGATCACCCACTTGGGGCTCCTGCTTGTGCCTAGGTCCACCAGGTAGGTGACCTGACTCTTCTTTTCCAGGATTGGGTAAGGGCCACTCCATTTGTCCTGAAGGGCCCTGGGAGCCACAGGCTCCAAAACCCATACTTTCTGCCCTGGTTGAAATTCAACCAGTGCAGCCTTTTGGTCATACCAACACTTCTGGAGCTGTTGGCTGGCCTCAAGGTTTTTGGTTGCCTTTTCCATGTACTCTGCCATCCTTGAGCGAAGGCCAAGTACATAGTCCACTATGTCTTGTTTAGGCTCATGAAGAGGTCTCTCCCAGCCTTCTTTAACAAGAGCAAGTGGTCCCCTTACAGGGGGGCCAAACAGAAGTTCAAAGGGTGAGAATCCTACTCCCTTCTGAGGCACCTCTCTGGAAGAGAAAAGCAGACATGGCAGGAGGACATCCCATCTCCTTTTGAGTTTTTCTGGGAGCCCCATGATCATGCCCTTTAATGTCTTGTTGAATCTCTCAACAAGGCCATTAGTTTGTGGATGATATGGTGAAGTGAATTTATAAGTCACTCCACACTCATTCCACTTGTGTTTTAGGTATGCTGACATGAAGTTGGTACCTCTGTCAGACACCACCTCCTTAGGGAAGCCCACTCTGGTAAAGATACCAATGAGGGCCTTGGCTACTGCAGGGGCAGTAGTCGACCTAAGGGGAATAGCTTCAGGATACCTAGTAGCATGATCCACTACTACTAGGATGTACATATTTCCTGAGGCTGTGGGAGGTTCTAGTGGACCAACTATGTCCACACCCACTCTTTCAAAGGGGACCCCCACCACTGGAAGTGGAATGAGGGGGGCCTTTGGATGCCCACCTGTCTTACCACTGGCTTGACAGGTGGGGCAGGAGAGGCAAAACTCCTTAACCTTCTGGGACATATTGGGCCAGTAGAAGTGGTTGACTAACCTCTCCCACGTCTTGGTTTGTCCCAAATGCCCAGCAAGGGGAATATCATGGGCTAAGGTCAGAATGAACTCTCTGAAACCCTGAGGCACTACCACTCTCCTAGTGGCACCAGGTTTGGGATCTCTTGCCTCAGTGTACAGGAGTCCATCTTCCCAATAGACCCTATGTGTTCCATTTTTCTTGCCTTTGGACTCTTCAGCAGCTTGCTACCTAAGGCCTTCAAGAGAGGGGCAGGTTTCTTGTCCCTTACACAGCTCTTCCCTTGAGGGTCCCCCTGGGCCTAAGAGCTCAACCTGATAAGGTTCCAGCTCCATAGGCTCAGTTCCCTCAGAGGACAGAACTTCTTCCTGAGAAGAGAGGTTCTCTTTTTCTTGCTGTGTTGCAGCTGGTTTCCCAGCTGACTTTCCTTTCCTCTTGGTAGGCTGGGCCTTTCTTCCAGACTCCAGCTCTACTTTTTCACCCTGAGCCTTGCACTGTGCCCTTGTCTTGACACACACCAGTTCAGGGATACCCAGCATGGCTGCATGGGTTTTCAGTTCTACCTCAGCCCATGCTGAGGACTCCAGGTCATTTCCAAGCAAACAGTCTACTGGGATATTTGAGGAGACCACCACCTGTTTCAGGCCATTGACCCCTCCCCACTCTAAAGTTACCATAGCCATGGGATGTACTTTAGTCTGATTGTCAGCGTTGGTGACTGGATAAGTTTGTCCAGCCAGGTATTGGCCAGGGGAAACCAGTTTCTCTGTCACCATAGTGACACTGGCACCTGTATCCCTCAGGCCCTCTACACTTGTCCCATTAATTAAGAGCTGCTGCCTGTATTTTTGCATGTTAGGGGGCCAGGCAGCTAGTGTGGCTAAATCCACCCCACCCTCAGAGACTAATGTAGCTTCAGTGTGACACCTGATTTGCTCTGGGCACACTGTTGATCCCACTTGGAGACTGGCCATTCCAGTTTTAGCTGGAGTGGAGTTAGAAGTGGTATCTTTCTTGGGACAGGCCTTGTCTCCAGTTTGGTGTCCAGACTGACTACAGTTACGACACCAGGCCTTTTTGGGATCAAAGTTTTTACCCTTGTACCCAGAATTGTTTTGTGAAGAGGCTCTGGGCCCACCCTCCTGTGCAGGTTTTTGGGGGCCTGTAGAAGACTCTTTACTATTTTTGTTTTTGGCTGTCTCACCACCCTTCCCCTGGGGAGGTTTTGTGACCCCTTTCTTTTGGTCACCCCCTGTGGAAGTTTTGGACACCCTAGTCTTGACCCAATGGTCCGCCTTCTTTCCCAATTCTTGGGGAGAAATTGGTCCTAGGTCTACCAGATGCTGATGCAGTTTGTCATTGAAACAATTACTTAACAGGTGTTCTTTCACAAATAAATTGTACAGCCCATCATAATTACTTACACCACTGCCTTGAATCCAACCATCTAGTGTTTTTACTGAGTAGTCTACAAAGTCAACCCAGGTCTGGCTCGAGGATTTTTGAGCCCCCCTGAATCTAATCCTATACTCCTCAGTGGAGAATCCAAAGCCCTCAATCAGGGTACCCTTCATGAGGTCATAAGATTCTGCATCTTTTCCAGAGAGTGTGAGGAGTCTATCCCTACACTTTCCTGTGAACATTTCCCAAAGGAGAGCACCCCAGTGAGATTTGTTCACTTTTCTGGTTACACAAGCCCTCTCAAAAGCTGTGAACCATTTGGTGATGTCATCACCATCTTCATATTTAGTTACAATCCCTTTAGGGATTTTCAACATGTCAGGAGAATCTCTGACCCTATTTATGTTGCTGCCACCATTGATGGGTCCTAGGCCCATCTCTTGTCTTTCCCTTTCTATGGCTAGGATCTGTCTTTCCAAAGCCAATCTTTTGGCCATCCTGGCTAACTGGATGTCCTCTTCACTGGAGTTATCCTCAGTGATTTCAGAGTTGTTGGTCCCTCCTGTGAGGGAACCAGCATCTCTGACTATTATTTGTGGAGTCAGGGCTTGAGAGGCCCTGTTCTCCCTAGATAGGACTGGTGGGGGGGGAATCACCCTCCAAGTCACTATCATCATCCTCTGTGTTGCCATCCTCAGAGGGGTTAGCTCTTTCAAACTCTGCCAACAGCTCCTGGAGCTGTAGTTTGGAAGGTCTGGAGCCCATTGCTATTTTCTTTAGTTTACAGAGTGACCTTAGCTCTCTCATCTGTAGATGGAGGTAAGGTGTGGTGTCGAGTTCCACCACATTCACATCTGTATTAGACATTATGCTTCTAAAAGTTGGAATACTTTTTAAGAATCTAAAACTAGTTCTAGGATCTAATTCAAACTTTTACCAAACTTTTAAACTCTAAAAGGAAATGCTAACAGGGACTAACACAAGGCCCTAGCAGGACTTTTAAGAATTTAGAAAAATGTCAAATTGCAAAAACAATTTCTAATGACAATTTTTGGAATTTGTCGTGTGATCAGGTATTGGCTGAGTAGTCCAGCAAATGCAAAGTCTTGTACCCCACCGCTGATCCACCAATGTAGGAAGTTGGCTCTGTATGCACTATTTCAAAGTAAGGAATAGTATGCACAGAGTCCAAGGGTTCCCCTTAGAGGTAAGATAGTGGCAAAAAGAGATAATACTAATGCTCTATTTTGTGGTAGTGTGGTCGAGCAGTAGGCTTATCAAAGGAGTAGTGTTAAGCATTTGTTGTACATACACACAGGCAATAACTGAGGAACACACACTCAGAGACAAATCCAGCCAATAGGTTTTGTTATAGAAAAATATATTTTCTTAGTTTATTTTAAGAACCACAGGTTCAAATTCTACATGTAATATCTCATTTGAAAGGTATTGCAGGTAAGTACTACAGGAACTTTAAATCATTACATTAGCATGTATACTTTTTACATAAAACACAATAAGCTGTTTTAAAAGTGGACACAGTGCAATTTTCACAGTTCCTGGGGGAGGTAAGTTTTGTTAGTTTTGTCAGGTAAGTAAATCACTTACAAGTCTCGTGTTTGGGTCCAAGGTAGCCCACCGTTGGGGGTTCAGAGCAACCCCAAAGTTATCACACCAGCAGCTCAGAGCCGGTCAGGTGCAGAGGTCAAAGAGGTGCCCAAAACGCATAGGCTTCAAAGGAGAGAAGGGGGTGCCCCGGTTCCGGTCTACCAGCAGGTAAGTACCCGCGTCTTCGGAGGGCAGACCAGGGGGGTTTTTGTAGGGCACCAGGGGGGACACAAGTTCACACAAAAAGTACACCCTCAGCGGCACTGGGGCGGCCGGGTGCAGTGTAGAAACAAGCGTCGGGTTTTCAATGTAAATCAATGAGAGATCAAGGGATCTCTTCAGCGTTGCAGGCAGGCAAGGGGGGGGGGCTCCTCGGGGTAGCCACCACCTGGGCAAGGAAGAGGGCCTCCTGGGGGTCACTCCTGCACAGGAGTTCCGTTCCTTTAGGTGCTGGGGGCTGCGGGTGCAGGGTCTTTTCCAGCCGTCGGGAAATGGAGTTTCAGGCAGTCGCGGTCAGGGGGAGCCTCGGGATTCCCTCTGCAGGCGTCGCTGTGGGGGCTCAGGGGGGACAACTTTGGTTACTCACGGTCTCGGAGTCGCCGGAGGGTCCTCCCTGAGGTGTTGGTTCTCCACCAGTCGAGTCGGGGTCGCCGGGTGCAGTGTTGCAAGTCTCACGCTTCTTGCGGGGAGTTGCAGGGGTCTTTAAGTCTGCTCCTTGAAACAAAGTTGCAGTTCTTTTGGAGCAGTGCCGCTGTCCTCGGGAGTTTCTTGGTCTCTTGGAAGCAGGGCAGTCCTCTGAGGATTCAGAGGTCGCTGGTCCTGGAGAAAGCGTCGCTGGAGCAGGGTTCTTTAGAAGGCAGGAGACAGGCCGGTAGGACTGGGGCCAAAGCAGTTGGTGTCTTCTTTCTTCTTCTGCAGGGGTTTTCAGCTCAGCAGTCTTCTTCTTCGGTAAGTTGCAGGAATCTAAATTCTTAGGTTCAGGGGAGCCCTTAAATACTAAATTTTAGGGCGTGTTTAGGTCTGGGGGGTTAGTAGCCAATGGCTACTAGCCCTGAGGGTGGGTACACCCTCTTTGTGCCTCCTCCCAAGGGGACGGGGGTCACATCCCTAATCCTATTGGGGAATCCTCCATCTGCAAGATGGAGGATTTCTAAAAGTTAGAGTCACTTCAGCTCAGGACACCTTAGGGGCTGTCCTGACTGGCCAGTGACTCCTCCTTGTTATTCTCATTATTTTCTCCGGCCTTGCCGCCAAAAGTGGGGGCCGTGGCCGGAGGGGGCGGGCAACTCCACTAGCTGGAGTGTCCTGCGGTGCTGGCACAAAGGGGTGAGCCTTTGAGGCTCACCGCCAGGTGTGACAGCTCCTGCCTGGGGGAGGTGTTAGCATCTCCACCCAGTGCAGGCTTTGTTACTGGCCTCAGAGTGACAAAGGCACTCTCCCCATGGGGCCAGCAACATGTCTCTAGTGTGGCAGGCTGCTGGAACCAGTCAGCCTACACAGATAGTTGGTTAAGGTTTCAGGGGGCACCTCCAAGGTGCCCTCTGGGGTGTATTTTACAATAAAATGTACACTGGCATCAGTGTGCATTTATTGTGCTGAGAAGTTTGATACCAAACTTCCCAGTTTTCAGTGTAGCCATTATGGTGCTGTGGAGTTCGTGTAAAACAGACTCCCAGACCATATACTCTTATGGCTACCCTGCACTTACAATGTCTAAGGTATTGCTTAGACACTGTAGGGGCACAGTGCTCATGCACTGGTGCCCTCACCTATGGTATAGTACACCCTGCCTTAGGGCTGTAAGGCCTGCTAGAGGGGTGACTTATCTATACCTGCATAGGCAGTGAGAGGCTGGCATGGCACCCTGAGGGGAGTGCCATGTCGACTTACTCGTTTTGTTCTCACCAGCACACACAAGCTGGCAAGCAGGGTGTCTGTGCTGAGTGAGGGGGCTCCAGGGTGGCATAAGATATGCTGCAGCCCTTAGAGACCTTCCTTGACATCAGGGCCCTTGGTACCAGGGGTACCATTTACAAGGGACTTATCTGGATGCCAGGGTGTGCCAATTGTGGATAGAAAAGTACAGGTTAGGGAAAGAACACTGGTGCTGGGGCCTGGTTAGCAGGCCTCAGCACACTTTCAATTCAAAACATAGCATCAGCAAAGGCAAAAAGTCAGGGGGTAACCATGCCAAGGAGGCATTTCCTTACAGAGGGCACTACCAATTTACAGTGATGCCCTTTGATTTGAAAAATGCACCTGACACTTTTCAGAGGTTGGTGAACACAGTCCTGCAAGGGTTTGAGGCTTTCAGTACAGCATATCTTGATGATACTGCTGTCTTTAGCTCAACCTGGGATGAGCACCTGGTCCACCTTTGGAAAGTTTTGGAGGCCCTGCAAAAGGCAGGCCTCACTATCAAGGCCTCAAAGTGCCAGATAGGGCAGGGGGAAGTGGTTTATCTGGGCCACCTGGTAGGTGGATAACAGATTGCACCACTACAGGGGAAAATCCAGACAATCGTGGATTGGGTTCCCCCTACAACTCAGACCCAGGTGAGAGCCTTTTTAGGCCTCACAGGGTATTACAGGAGATTCATTAAAAATTATGGCTCCATAGCAGCCCCTCTTAATGATCTCACAAGTAAGAAAATGCCTAAGAAGGTGTTATGGACAGCTAGCTGTCAGAAAGCTTTTGAGGAGCTCAAACAGGCCATGTGCTCTGCACCTGTCCTAAAAAGCCCATGTTACTCCAGGAAATTAATTGTTCAAACTGATGCATCTGAATTAGGGGTAGGGGCAGTCTTATCACAACTGAAGTCTGAGGGCCAGGATCAACCAGTTGCTTTTTTCAGCAGAAGGTTGACCCCTAGAGAAAAGCGTTGGTCTGCCATAGAGAGGGAGGCCTTTGCTGTGGTCTGGGCACTGAAAAAGTTGAGGCCATACCTGTTTGGCACTCACTTTATTGTTCAGACAGACCACAAACCTCTACTTTGGCTAAAACAAATGAAAGGTGAAAACGCTAAATTGTTGAGGTGGTCCATATCTCTACAGGGAATGGACTATACAGTGGAACATAGACCTGGGAGTACCCACTCCAATGCAGATGGACTCTCCAGATATTTCCACTTAGACAATGAAGACTCATCAGGTCATGGCTAGTCTTATTGTCCTTCGTTCGGGGGGGGGTTGTGTAGGAAAGTACCATCTTGCCTGGCATGTTACCCCTATATTTCACTGTATGTATGTTGTTTTAGTCCTTTGGAGCACTGGGAACCTGCCAGGCAGGGCCCCAGTGCTCATAGTGTTTGCCCAGAATGTGTTCCCTGTGTGATGCCTAACTGCCTCACTGAGGCTCTGCTAACCAGAACCTCAGTGTTTATGCTCTCTCTGCTTTCCGAATTTGTCACTACAGGCTAGTGACTAAATTTACCAATTCGCCTTGGCATACTGGTACACCCATATAATTCCCTTGTATATGGTACTGAGGTACCCAGGGTATTGGGGTTCCAGGAGATCCCTATGGGCTGCAGCCTTTCTTTTGCCCCCCATAGGGAGCTCTGACAATTCTTACACAGGCCTGCCACCGCAGCCTGAGTGAAATAACGTCCATGTTATTTCACTGCCATTTACCACTGCACATAAGTAACCTATAAGTTACCAATATGTCTAACCTTCACCTGGTGAAGGTTGGGTGCCAAGTTACTTAGTGTGTGGGCAACTTGGCACTAGCCAAGGTGCCCCCACATCGTTCAGGGCAAATTCCGCAGACTTTGTGAGTGCGGGGACACCATTACATGTGTACACCATACATAGGTCACTACCTATGTATAGCGTCACAATGGTAAGTCCGAACATGGCCATGTAACATGTCTAAGATCATGGAATTGTCACTCCAATACCATTCTGGTATTGGGGGGACAATTCCATGATCCCCCGGGTCTCTAGCACAGAACCCAGGTACTGCCAAACTGCCTTTCCAGGATCTCCACTGCAGCTGCTGCTGCTGCCAACCCCTCAGACAGGTTTCTGCCCTCATGGGGTCCAGGCAGCCCTGGCCCAGGAAGGCAGAACAAAGGATTTCCTCTAAGAGAGGGTATTACACCCTCTCCCTTTGGAAATAGGTGTGAAGGGCTGGGGAGGAGTAGCCTCCCCCAGCCTCTGGAAATGCTTTGATGGGCACAGATAAGCCAGTCTACACCGGTTCAGGGATCCCCCAGCCCTGCTCTGGTGTGAAACTGGACAAAGGAAATGGGAGTGACCACTCCCCTGACCAGTACCTCCCAGTGGAGGTGCCCAGAGCTCCTCCAGTGTGTCCCAGACCTCTGCCATCTTGGAAACAGAAGTGTTGGGGACACACTGGACTGCTCTGAGTGGCCAGAGCCAGCAGGTGACATCAGAGGCTCCTTCTGATAGGCTCTTACCTCTCTTGGTAGCCAATCCTCCTTCCTTAGTAGCCAAACCTCCTTTCCAGGCAATTTAGGGTCTCTGCTTTGGGGAATTCTTCAAATACCGAATGCAAGAGCTCCTCAGAGTTCCTCTGCATCTCCTTCTTCGCCTTCTACCAAGGATCGACCGCTGACGGCTCCAGGACGCCTGCAAAACCGCAACAAAGCAGCAAGATGACTACCAGCAACATTGTAGCGCCTCATCCTGCCGGCTTTCTCGACTGTTTCCAGGTGGTGCATGCTCTGGGAGTAGCCTGCCTTCACCCTGCACCAGAAGCTCCGAAATAATCTCCAGTGGGTCGACGGAATCTTCCCCCTGCTAACGCAGGCACCAAAAGACTGCATCACTGGTCCTCTGGGTCCCCTCTCATCCTGACGAGCGTGGTCCCTGGAACAGAGCAACTCTGTCCAAGTGACTCCCACAGTCCAGTGACTCTTCAGACCAAGTTTGGTGGAGGTAAGTCCTTGCCTCCCCACGCTAGACTGCAAAGCTGTGTACTGTGTGATTTGCAGCTGCTCCGGCTCCTGTGCACTCTTCCAGGATTTCCTTCATGCACAGCCTAGCCTGGGTCCCCAGCACTCCGTCCGGCAGTGCACAACCTTCTGAGTTGGCCTCCGACGTCGTGGGACGCTCTTTTGTAACTTTGCGTGGACTTCGGTTCACTATTCTTCTAAGTGCCTGTTAGGGTACTTCTGCGGGTGCTGACTGCTTTTGTGAGGGCTCTCTGAGTCGCTGGTGCAGCGGTGGGATAAGTACTTGTAACTGCTTTTCCACTTTGTCATTTTGTACTTTTCATAAGAGAATCATATACCAAACAGTTCAGTGTATTTACACATAACCAAAAAAGTTTGCTTTTCTATTCTAAAACTTTTTACAAAGCTCAGAAAAGTTTCTTAAAACTTCTAAATTTTTTCTAAAAGCTAGAAAAAGTTTTTTCTCTGTGCTTTCAAAAGTTCTAAAACTTTTTCTTTCTTCTCCCTATCTCTAAACCTTTTACTATTATGTCTGTGGTAGATTCTACTCTCAAAACTGTCAATGCTACTTATGACATTTTGAACTACAAGAGCTTAAGGAGTCTCTGCTTAGATAGCGGTTTAGTTATAGGAAAGAACCCACCAAAAGAGTTTCTGTTTAACATGCTTACGGTGGATGACCAGAACCAGTCTGGCCCATCCAATGAGCGGTTAGTAGAAGCTTCCCAGTCTGATTCAGAGGAACCCCTGGAGGAAGCTGGGGAGGGTTCTGACAAGGGTCTGCCCCCTAGCAGGACACCCAGTAATGCTGGTAGTAATGGAGGTTCCCATCACAGTAGGGCATCCTTTATTCCTAGAGGCCAGGTTACCAGGGTCCAGACAGATAGGTAAAGGTCCCCCTCTGAAGTTTCCCATTTGTCATCTCTGTCAAAGCATTCCCAACCCCCCCACCCTAAGGATAACTTGTTAGAAATGGAACTCAAAAAGTTGAGGGTTGAAGAGACCAGACTGAAGCTTAAACAGCAACAGCTGGCCTTAGATAGGGAATCCCCAGACATTGAGAAGGAAAGACAAAGGATGGGGTTAGGACCCCATGGTGGCAGCAGCAGTATTTCTGATATTAATCCTGTTAGAGAGCATGATTCCAGGAATTTGCACAAGATAGTTCCCCCTTACAAGGAGGGGGATGACATCAATAAGTGGTTTGCTGCACTTGAGAGGGCCTGTATGGTACAGTTGGTCCCTCAAAGGCAGTGGGCTGCTATTTTGTGGCTATCTTTCACTGGGAAGGGAAGGGATAGGCTCCTTACTGTTAGAGAAAGTGAAGCTAACAACTACACAGTATTGAAGGATGCACTCTTGGATTGATTTGGCTTAACCACGGAACAATACAGGATTAAGTTCAGAGAACCCAAAAACAAGTCCTCTCAATACTGGACAGATTTTGTGGACTGTTCAGTGAAGGCCTTGGAAGGGTGGTTACATGGCAGTAAGGTATCTGACTATGAAAGCCTGTATATTCTTATTCTGAGAGAGCATATTCTGAACAACTGTGTGTCTGACTTGTTGCACCAATACCTAGTGGACTCGGATCTGACCTCTCCCCAAGAATTGGGAAAGAAGGCAGACAAGTGGGTCAGAACAAGGGTGAACAGAAAAGTTCATACGGGGGTGACAAAGATGGCAAGAAGAAGGAAGGTAAGTCTTTTGACAAGGGTGGGGACAAAAGCAAACATACTGAGTCTTCATCAGGCCCACAAAAATCCTCTGGGGGTGGTGGGTCCAAATCCTCTTCCAATAATCAACCTAAAAAGCATTGGTGTTATTTGTGTAAAGTCAAAGGCCATTGGGCAACTGATTCCAGTTGTCCAAAGAAAAACACCAAACCTCCCACCACCACAACCCCTGCTGCAAATTCTAGTGCCCCTAGTAATAGCAGTGGTGGTGGGAAATCTACTAATAGCCAATCCAAGGGTGTAGCTGGGCTCACTATTGGCAATGTAGTTGGGGTTGGTCTTGTTAGGGAGACCACAGAGGCTGTTTTAGTCTCTGAAGGTGCCATTGATTTGGCCACCTTGGTTGCTTGTCCCCTTATTATGGATAAGTACAAGCAACTTCCCCTAATAAATGGTGTTGAGGTCCAGGCCTACAGGGACACAGGAGCCAGTGTAACTATGGTGATAGAGAAACTGGTCCACTCTGAACAACACCTACTTGGTGAGCAGTACCAAGTGACAGACGCTCCTAACAACACTCTTAGCCACCCATGGCTGTTGTGAATCTCAACTGCGGGGTTTACTGGTCCAAAGAAAGTTGTGGTTGCCTCAGATTGACCTGTAGACTGTCTTCTAGGGAATGATTTAGAGACATCAGCTTGGGCAGAAGTGGAGTTGGAGGCTCATGCAGCAATGCTGGGCATTCCTGGGCATATTTTTGCTTTAACCAGGGCTCAGGCCAAAAAGCAAAAAGGACAGGGTAACTTGGATCCTGGAACAATGGACCAAGTGGTCCCTAAAGCAAAGGGTAGAAAGGGTAAATCCCTACCCACTATCCCTCCCTCTACAGATGATTCCCCTTCTGAGGAAGAGGAATTCCGTCCCTGTGCAGAACCTTCACCAGATGAGCTGGCAGCAGACACTGCTGAGCTTTTGGGTGGAGGGGGGCCTGCCAGGGAAGAGCGGAGTGTGGCACAGCAAACCTGTCCCACATTAGAGGGTCTCAGACAGCAAGCTGTCAAACAGCAAAATGGGGATGTCAGTGACAGCCATAGAGTTTACTGGGAGGACAACCTCTTGTACACAGAGGCAAGAGACCCAAAACCTGGAGTAGCCAGGAGTTTGATCATTCCCCTGCAGTACAGAGAGTTCCTCCTAACTCTTGCACATGACATTCCTTTGGCTGGGCATTTGGGCCAGATAAAAACATGGGAAAGACTTGTCCCCTTGTTTCACTGGCCTAGGATGTCAGAGGACACTAAAGATTTTTGCAAGTCTTGTGTGACCTGCCAAGCCAGTGGCAAGACTGGTGGCACTCCAAAGGCCCCTCTAATCCCATTTCCAGTGGTTGAGGTGCCCTTTGAAAGGGTAGGGGTTGACATAGTTTGCCCCCTTTGACCCTCCTACTGCTTCAGGCAATAGGTTTATCTTGGTGGTTGTGGACCATGCCACAAGATATCCTGAAGCAATTCCTTTAAGGACCATTACAGCTCCTGCAGTGGCAAAGGCCCTCCTGGGAATCTTTTCCAGGGTGGGTTTTCCTAAAGAGGTAGTATCAGACAGGGGTAGCAACTTTATGTCTGCATACTTGAAAGCAATATGGAAGGAGTGTGGTGTTACCTACAAGTTCACCACTCCTTACCATCCAAAGACTAATGGACTGGTAGAGAGGTTTAATAAAACTCTCAAAGGTATGATAATGGGACTCCCTGAAAAACTCAGGAGGAGATGGGATGTCCTGTTACCTTGCCTCCTTTTTGCTTACAGGGAGGTACCCCAAAAAGGAGTGGGCTTCAGCCCCTTTGAACTCCTCTTTGGACACCCTGTAAGAGGTCCTCTCACTCTTGTGAAGGAGGGTTGGGAACAACCTTTAAAAGCTCCTAAACAGAACATGGTGGATTATGCACTTGGCCTAAGTTCCAGAATGGCTGAGTACATGAAAAAGGACAGTAAAAACCTTCAGGCCAGCCAGGAGCTGCAAAAGCAATGGCATGAACAGAAGGCTGTTCTGATCCAGGACCAACCAGGACAGAAGGTGTGGGTATTGGAGCCTGTGTCCCCAAGAGCACTCCAGGACAAATGGAGTGGACCCTATCTAATTGTTGAGAAAAAGGGTGAGGTTACCTATTTGGTAGACCTGGGCACTGCTAGGAGTCCCCTTAGGGTGATTCATGTCGACCGCCTGAAACCCTACTATGACAGGGCTGATCTCACCCTGCTCATGGCAACAGATGAGGGACAGGAAGAAGAGAGTGGCCCTCTCCCTGATCTCTTTTCCACCACTGAAGCAGATGCCTTAGTGGAGGGAATAGTTTTGGCAGATTGTCTGACTGCAGAACAGAAAGACAACTGCATCAATCTCCTAGGACAATTTTCTGACCTCTTTTCAATAGTGCCAGGTACAGCATCCTTGTGTGAACACACAATTGATACTGGAGACAGCCTGCCTGTCAAAAGTAAGATTTATAGGCAGCCTGACCATGTCAGAGACTGCATTAAGCAAGAGGTGCAGAAAATGTTGGATCTGGGAGTGATTGAACCTTCTGAAAGCCCATGGGCTAGCCCAGTGGTGCTTGTACCAAAACCTCACACCAAAGATGGAAAGAGGGAGATGAGGTTTTGTGTAGACCACAGATGTCTCAATCAGGTAAAAAAAAACGGATGCTCACCCTATACCCAGGGCAGATGAGCTAATTGATACACTGGCATCTGCCAAGTATCTTAGCACTTTTGATTTGACTGCAGGGTATTGGCAGATCAAATTGGCAGAAGATGCTAAACCAAAGACTGCATTTTCAACTATAGGAGGGCACTACCAATTTACAGTGATGCCCTTTGGTTTAAAAAATGCACCTGCCACTTTTTAGAGGTTGGTGAACACAGTCCTGCAAGGGTTGGAAGCTTTCAGTACAGCATATCTTGATGATACTGCTGTCTTTAGCTCAACCTGGGATGAGCACCTGGTCCACCTTTGGAAAGTTTTGGAGGCCCTGCAAAAGGCAGGCCTCACTATCAAGGCCTCAAAGTGCCAGATAGGGCAGGGGGAAGTGGTTTATCTGGGCCACCTGGTAGGTGGATAACAGATTGCACCACTACAAGGGAAAATCCAGACAATCATGGATTGGGTTCCCCCTACAACTCAGACCCAGGTGAGAGCCTTTTTATGCCTCACAGGGTATTACAGGAGATTCATTAAAAATGATGGCTCCATAGCAGCCCCTCCTAATGATCTCACAAGTAAGAAAATGCCTAAGAAGGTGTTATGGACAGCTAACTGTCAGAAAGCTTTTGAGGAGCTCAAACAGGCCATGTGCCCTGCACCTGTCCTAAAAAGCCCATGTTACTCCAGGAAATTAATTGTTCAAACTGATGCATCTGAATTAGGGGAAGGGGCAGTCTTATCACAACTGAATTCTGAGGGCCAGGATCAACCACTTGCTTTTATCAGCAGAAGGTTGACCCCTAGAGAAAAGCGTTGGTCTGCCATAGAGAGGGAGGTCTTTGCTGTGGTCTGGGCACTGAAAAAGTTGAGGCCATACCTGTTTGGCACTCACTTTATTGTTCAGACAGACCACAAACCTCTACTTTGGCTAAAACAAATGAAAGGTGAAAACCCTAAATTGTTGAGGTGGTCCATATCTCTACAGGGAATGGACTATACAGTGGAACATAGACCTGGGAGTACCCACTCCAATGCAGATGGACTCTCCAGATATTTCCACTTAGACAATGAAGACTCATCAGGTCATGGCTAGTCTTATTGTCCTTCGTTCGGGGGGGGGGTGTTGTGTAGGAAAGTACCATCTTGCCTGGCATGTTACCCCTATATTTCACTGTATGTATGTTGTTTTAGTCCCTTGGAGCATTGGGACCCTGCCAGGCAGGGCCCCAGTGCTCATAGTGTGTGCCCTAAATGTGTTCCCTGTGTGATGCCTAACTGCCTCACTGAGGCTCTGCTAACCAGAACCTCAGTGTTTATGCTATCTCTGCTTTCCGAATTTGTCACTACAGGCTAGTGACTAAATTTACCAATTTGCATTGGCATACTGGTACACCCATATAATTCCCTTGTATATGGTACTGAGGTACCCAGGGTATTGGGGTTCCAGGAGATCCCTATGGGCTGCAGCATTTATTTTGCCCCCCCATAGGGAGCTCTGACAATTCTTACACAGGCCTGCCACTGCAGCCTGCGTGAAATAACGTCCACGTTATTTCACTGCCATTTACCACTGCACATAAGTAACTTATAAGTTACCTATATGTCTAACCTTCACCTGGTGAAGGTTGGGTGCCAAGTTACTTAGTGTGTGGGCACCCTGGCACTAGCCAAGGTGCCCCCACATCGTTCAGGGCAAATTCCGCAGACTTTGTGAGTGCGGGGACACCATTACATGTGTACGCCATACATAGGTCACTACCTATGTATAGCGTCACAATGGTAAGTCCGAACATGGCCATGTAACATGTCTAAGATCATGTAATTGTCACTCCAATACCATTCTGGTATTGGGGGGACAATTCCATGATCCCCCGGGTCTCTAGCACAGAACCCAGGTACTGCCAAACTGCCTTTCCAGGATCTCCACTGCAGCTGCTGCTGCTGCCAACCCCTCAGACAGGTTTCTGCCCTCATAGGGTCGAGGCAGCCCTGGCCCAGGAAGGCAGAACAAAGGATTTCCTCTAAGAGAGGGTGTTACACCCTCTCCCTTTGGAAATAGGTGTGAAGGGCTGGGTAGGAGTAGCCTCCCCCACCCTCTGGAAATGCTTTGATGTCACAGATAAGCCAGTCTACACCAGTTCAGGGATCCCCCAGCCCTGCTCTGGTGTGAAACTGGACAAAGGAAATGGGAGTGACCATTCCCCTGACCATTACCTCCCAGGGGAAGTGCCCAGAGCTCCTCCAGTGTGTCCCAGACCTCTGCCATCTTGGAAACAGAGGTGTTGGGGGCACACTGGACTGCTCTGAGTGGCCAGAGCCAGCAGGTGACGTCAGAGGCTCCTTCTGATAGGCTCTTACCTCTCTTGGTAGCCAATCCTCCTTCCTTAGTAGCCAAACCTCCTTTCCTGGCAATTTAGGGTCTCTGCTTTGGGGGATTCTTCAGATAACGAATGCAAGAGCTCCTCAGAGTTCCTCTGCATCTCCTTCTTCGCCTTCTACCAAGGATCGACCGCTGATGGCTCCAGGACGCCTGCAAAACCGCAACAAAGTAGCAAGATGACTACCAGCAACATTGTAGCGCCTCATCCTGCCGGCTTTCTCGACTGTTTCCAGGTGGTGCATGCTCTGGGGGTAGCGTGCCTTCACCCTGCACCAGAAGCTCTGAAGAAATCTCCTGTGGGTCGACGGAATCTTCCCCTTGCTAACGCAGGCACCAAAAGACTGCATCACTGGTCCCCTGGGTCCCCTCTCATCCTGACGAGCGTGGTCCCTGGAACACAGCAACTTTTCCAAGTGACTCCCACAGTCCAGTGACTCTTCAGTCCAAGTTTGGTGGAGCTAAGTCCTTGCCTCCCCACACTAGGCTGCAAAGCTTTGTACTGCGTGATTTGCAGCTGCTCCGGCTCCTGTGCACTCTTCCAGGATTTCCTTCATGCACAGCCTAGCCTGGGTCCCCAGCACTCCGTCCTGCAGTGCACAACCTTCTGAGTTGGCCTCCGACGTCGTGGGACCCTCTTTTGTAACTTCGTGTGGACTCCAGTTCACTATTCTTCTAAGTGCCTGTTAGGGTACTTCTGTGGTGCTGCCTGCTTCTGTGAAGGCCTATCTGAGTTGCAGAGCGCCCCCTCTGTCTCCTCCTCCAAGTGGTGACATCCTGGTCCTTCCTGGTCCTCAGCAGCACCCAAAAACCTCTATCACAACCCTTGCAGCTAGCAAGGCTTGTTTGCAGTATTTCTGCGTGGGAACACCTCTGCAAGCTTCATCACAACGTGGGATATCTATCTTCCAAAGGAGAAGTTCCTAGTCCTCTTCTTTCTTGCAGAACTCCAAGCTTCTTCCAACCGGAGGCAGCTTCCTTGCACCTTTATCCCGGGTTTCTTGGGCTCCTGGACACTGTCATGACTATTGGACTTGGTACCCTTGCCTTGCAGATCCTCAGGTCCGGAAATCCATTGTCAGTGTACTGCTGGTGTTTGCTGTTCTTGCAGAATCACCCTATCACGACTATTGTGCTCTTTTGGGGTAGTAGGTGTACTTTACTCCTACTTTTCAGGGTCTTGGGGTGGGGTACCTTGGACACCCTGACTGTTCTCTTACATTCCCAGCAACCCTCTACAAGCTCACATAGGTCTGGGGTCCATTCGTGATTCGCATTCCACTTTTGGAGTCCATGGTTTGTGTTGCCCCTATACCTATGTTCTCCTATTGCAACCTATTGTAATTCTACACTGTTTGCATTACTTTTCTGACTCTTACTTACCTGTTTTGGGTTTTGTGTACATATAACTTATGCATATTACTTACCTTCTTACTGAGGGTACTCACTCAGATACTTGTGGCATATTGTCATAAAAATAAAGTACTTTTATTTTTAGTAACTCTGTCTATTGTGTTTTCTTATGATATTGTGCATATGATATAAGTGGTATAGTAGGAGCTTTGCATGTCTTCTAGTTCAGCCTAAGCTGCTTTGCCATAGCTACCTTCTATCAGCCTAAGCTGCTAGAAACACCTCTATTCTACTAATAAGGGATAACTGGACCTGGCATAAGGTGTAAGTACCTTTGGTACCCACTACAAGCCAGGCCATCCTCCTACACCTACCTTAAACATACACTGCACTCTGCCGATGGGCTATCTAGGGCCCACCCTAGGAGTGTCTTACATATAAGAAAAGGGAAGGTTTAGGCCTGGCAAGTGAGTACACTTGCCAAGTTGAATTGGCATTTTAAAATTGCGCACACAGACACTGCAGTGGCGGGACTGAGCCATGTTTACAGAGCTACTAATGTGGGTGGCACAACCAGTGCTGCAGGCCCACTAGTAGCATTTGATTTACAGGCCCTGGGCACCTCTAGTGCACTGTACCAGGGACTTACCAGTAAATCAAATATGCCAATCATGGAAATCCAATTTACAATACAATTTATACAGAGAGCATATGAATTTTAGCACTGGTTAGCAGTGGTAAAGTGATCAGAGTTCTAAAGCCAACAACAACAGGTCAGAAAAAATAGGAGGCAGGAGGCAAAAAGTTTGGGGGTGACCCTGCATGAGGGAAAAAGTCCAACAAGTCCAAAAGAAGTGTCCCTGAAATGGACAACTTGCTTGTCTTGATGACTATGAAGAGTAGGGAAATCTAAGCATTATTGGATTCTTTTCCCTATTTTTCAGGCCCCATTCCTTGTGTTAAATCAAAGTTGACTGCAAAGCCTTCTGGGAAACCTAGTGCTATTTATCTCTTGCCTGTCTTGATATCATGGAGCTATTGATACATATGCAGCAAAGAATGAGTCAAGCATTCCCTTTACAGGTGACTCTGTAACCTAATGTGTCTGAAAGAAAATCCCTTCATTAAGCGGCTGCCCACAAACTCCGTCTATATATGTCCAATTAAATCTCTTTTTCAGGAACAAAAGTGATCCTTTTATACAGAATTTCGAGATTTGAGTGGCAGTCTTGCTAAGAATATTCTCACGGAAGCCCATTACAAAATATGCAGACCTATCTGTGAAAAGGTGGAAGAAATATTATTCTATTAAACTACTATAATTGTGTTTTAAAATGTATTTACTGTGAGTTCAAACCTGAATTCAGTTTTATTAGGATTTATTATTAATATTTTGAATGTTGACCAATTTTGATGTACATCTTTTCCTTCATTTGACATAAGAAATGCCATATGTTCGATCTTACCTACAGACACGTTTAGCAGCATACCAGAAACTTATGTCGATTTTGGCAAGCCAATTGGTTATCATTGGTCGTCTTTCTTATCACTCTTGTTTGCTTGCTTCCTTTTCGGTCAGTTTGCTTCGTATTCTTGTGTTCGTTCTTCCCCTGGAGCAGCATTGCATCTTAACCCTTTGATTGGATGACTTATATCCTTGCACTGCTCATATTCGGGGAGCAATTGGTCCAGATGTAATATTTAGTGCCATTTACAACCATTGTTTTTGCAACTTGTAAATAATTTTCCTAACCAACCTATTTACAAATAACTCAGTTCACAAAATTTTGATTTGGAGTGGGTTGCAGACTGATCTATCTCATTAGTATTTATGATATAGATCACAAATAGCAACTTACTCTGATTGGAGGCCATCACTGAGATGGTGGCCTGCTGGTGTCAGCAAACCACCATGTCTGTTATGGCCTTCCAATAAATGTAACTTTTTTTTAAGTGCAGCTCGTTTTCCTTAAAGGAAACAGGCTTACCGTATTTATCGGCGTATAACACGCACTTTTTCTCCCTGAAAATAGGGGGCAAATGATGTGTGCGTGTTATACGCCGATAAAATGTAATGGTTTTTTTTCCTGAAATTTCCTTTTAAAATGAGGTGCGTGTTATACGCCGGTGCGTGTTATACGCCGATAAATACGGTAATTGAAAAAGGAAAATTTACTTTTTGTGGTTTGAGACTTTGCAGTGGTGCTGCCGACCAATGCCTTCCCCACAGGGGCCCCCTTCCTTTTTGTGAATGGCGTACGACCCCAACTTGAAGGTCGGTAACTTTGCAATGGATTGCACCCACCTTATCCATTTCTAAACCCATTTAAGTTGTAAAAGATTTACAGACTTCTAAACTGGGTTTAGTAGATTTCAAAAATCATTTTTGTAGTCTCAAACTCTGAATGGGAGTGTGTGGCGCCAAAATACTTTGAACATCTCGCCTCATTTTTTTCTTTTTCATTCAGCACTCCATGAGATTGCATTTGTTTTCTTGCTCTCTCCCTCATGTGGTTTCTTCTTTGGGCCCTTGCGTGATGCCTCTCTCCCTCAAATACTGACAACGATGTTCTCTGTGTTGGTCCCCACCCCTCCGAGCATGTCTGTAAAAGCATAGTTGCCAGGGCATGACTAAGAAGCAGACTTTAGGAGTTGTTTTTTGTTTATCTCCTGATTCCCACGTATTGCACAAACACACAGGCCTTGGCATATAAAGGATTTTAAGGATTTGTTATTTTAAAAGATTATTTTCTTTTAATTTTTAAGCAATGGTTTACAAAGCCAGTAGCTTGACACTCTCATTATAAAGGTGAGACCTATTTTGCTAGTGTTAGTTACTCTATGACATGACCCTGCTCACAGGAAATTCACCTTCATTATCGATAAGGTTGTTTGCTATACTTAACCCCATAACATCCATGTTGTTTTTCAAGGGGACCAAACTCTCAAAAGCAAAAATTTGTTTCAGAAGAGGAACATGAACCAAGGATCGGAAAATACTATAGGTTGTTCTTAGCTGTTGACATTCTGTTTGCCAATGTCTGTTTTGTTTCATCATTTCTTTTATAACGTTTTCTTGTTGTAAGAACTGCTGGACCCCTGTCATTACAAATAAATGCCTAAAGGCAAAAGTATTTTTGGTTGCAAAAAGCACACATTGCAATGGTAGCCTCTGACATTAAGGGAACTACTTTGTGTGTGGGTGTGCTGCTTGTGAAAGAGAAGAATGCTGTCACTTACACTAAGGTTAGCCAACAGCTGAATTGTGGTCACCAACCGCCCCATTTTCTATACTGTAATGGGAGAATGACAAATATAAATTGTTAGACCTGCCAGCCTTAGGGTGGTCTTTCTCCAAATTTTTGGGATGCTTTATCTAACTTTTGTTGATCTATTGTTATTGGCCTTAGGACTCTGGACACTTTACCACTGCTAACCAGTGTGAAAGTGCATGTGCTCACTTCCCCAAAACATGGTAACATTGGTGTATCCACATTTGGCATACTTAATTGATTTATAAGTCCCTAGTAAAGTGCAATGTATGTGCCCAAGGCTTGTATATTAAATGCTACTAGTGGGCCTGCAGCACTGATTGTGCAACCCACTTAAGTAGTCCTTTAAACATGTCTCAGGCCTGCCACTGCAAAGCCTGTGTGTGCTGTTTGACTACCATGTTGGCTTGGCATTTACAACCTCTTGCCATGCCTTAGACTTCCCTTCTATTACACGTCGCTCCTAAGGTTTGGCCTAGGTAGCCCATAGGGCAGTGTATTTTGTATTTAAAAGGCAGGAAATATACTTTTAAGTTTTACGTGTCTCAAATACATTTTTCACTACTGTGAGGTCTACCTCTCTCATAGGACAACATTGGAGTTGCCTTATTACATTTAATAAAGTGTAATTCCTGAATGAGAAGGAGAAGACCTGTCATGTTTAGTAACTGTGGAATTGTAATGATAAATCCTCTTTAATAGTAAAGTCGGATTTACTATTACAATTTTGAAAATACCACTTTTAGAAAGTTTACATTTTCAATGTTTTTAGCTCTGTGTGTCTGCAGCCTGCCTCCAATACACATCTGGTTCTGGGGTGACAGCTGGTTTCCTGCATTCCCTTTAGACAACATCACACAAAGTATGGGTAGGTGTGACTGAGTGGCCATCCTCATGTGATGGGTCATCCTGGGCAGGATGGGAGGGAGGAGCAGACACCTACACCTAAATAGGCAGTGTCCTGTTCCTATACAAAGGACTGCTGAACCTCATGTAGTGAGTATGGACCCAGGCCAGGAAGAGAAGACATCTGTGCACTTCAAAGAACCCTCTTTGAAGTCACCCCACTTCAAAAGCACGACTAGGTGCAAGTACTGGACCTCTGACCTTACCAAATCAGTACACTACTTGACTTGTGAAGACCTCTGCCGGAAGAACTGCTGTGGTGCTACAAGGGCTGCCACTCTGCTGCTCTGGAAGAACTGCTTTTCTGCTGTACTGCCCTGGTGCCTGCTGCCCTCTGCCCTGTTGAGGAAGGACTGGGTCCATCTGACTTGAAGCCAGAGTAACTCCAAGGGATTGCTGACTTGCCTCTTGTTCTTCTGAAGTCTCAGGGACACCAAAGACTTCAACCCATCATCGCCCACAGCACCTCTGGTTGCTGCAGGTCTTGCCCTGCCAAGGGGTGCCAATCCAGTCCTGGGCTCTTGAAGTGGGTATAAAATGCTGCAACTGCCAAAATTCATGTATCACTGCTGTTGCACTGGTTGGAACCAACTGCTCTCATTCGACACCGGCACATTGCATGCTCGAGGAACTTTGCATCGGCAACTGTGCGAATGGGCGACAATGCATTGCCTTAATCGCAAAGTTTTTGCTGACGATGCATCTCTGACTGTGCGGATCAGAACCAATGCATCGCCTGTATCCAAAGGGATCAACGCCAATGCATCACCTCCTCTGCTCCTGCATCAGGTCTTCAACGTTGATGCATCCTCCATCCAAAGGTACTTTTGCAGCAGGACAAGGTTGGTCCCTGTATCTGACCCACGCTCCATTTCAGTCGGCCTATATTTTCAGATTTGACCCGCTCAAGCGCGACCAGATAGCCCCTGTTGGCTCTTTATGTTTCTGATCACTATATTTGCAGATATTCTTTAAAAGTTCAAAGCTCAACTTCTACTTATTGGATTTCTGTAATCGTGGTCTTGTTGTGTTCATCAAATTAAACTCCATCTTTCCAACCCAGTGTGGTGTTTTCACTATGCTACTGTTTTTAAGTGTTGCACAAATACTTCATACATTGCCTCTTAAGTAAAGCCTGACTGCTCTTTGTCAAGCTACCAGAAGGGTGAGCACAGGTTATTTTATGGTGTGTATCTGACTTACCCTGGCTAGGATTGTGGTTCCTGCTTGGACAGGGTGCGTATCTCTGGCCCCAGTAACCAAAGTTTGAACATGAATGACACAACAACAAGACAATGGATCAAGAGGGCTTGCTAAAACCCCTAGTAGTAGGAGCTGGCTGCCCTCCTAAGAGAAAAAGACCAGTTCTCCATTTTTATATCTTTTCTTTGCTGGAAAAGACTTAATCCTACATATGTTAAGTCAGTTTTTGAGACTTTGGTCTGCGTTTGTGCCCAGTCTGCTTTCTGTTTGGAGCCCAAGATCTTGCCTAGTAGCTGTAGTAACCTTAGTACAATAGCACTTGCAGTAGATGCCTGATATCAATAGCTGTTTCCTCCCAGCCTTCACCGGTGGTGGTGGAGTCAGAAGAAGATTTGGGTCTGCTTGTGCAATGAGTTGTCATTTTCCACTGCAACCCAAATTTACGGGCGAACCTAACATGAGAAGGCTGTAACCAATGCAATTCCCTTTCACGAGGAATCAGCCACCAGCCACCAATAACACAGTTTCCTACCCGCAGTATTTTTTCTTCAGCTTTGCTCTTCATTGTGGCCTCAATCCAAGTGTATCCAGGTAGTACAACCAGCTCCAACTCAACTTGTACTTATTGCAGCAGAGGTCTGTATGGAAGCTACTGCTCACAGGTTTGACTCCCCATAGAATAGTTCATACTTAAAACATGAAAGCCACAATTTGCGGGTAATGTAACTAAGGGACTTAGGGCCTCATTACAACCCTTGCGGCTGGCGGTAAGCTGGCGGTAACACCGCCAACAGGCTGGCGGTGTTCCGCCAGCTATTATGACCGTGGCGCATTAGCCTCCACTATACTGCCAGGCTTCCATCTAGCGGGAATCCCCGGCCGCCAGCCTGTCCATGGCCGTAAACACCGCCATGGAAAGGCTGACAGTAAGGGGGACTCGGGGTGCCCCTGGGGGCCCCTGCACTGCCCGTGCACTCGGCATGGGCAGTGCAGGAGCCCCCACACACAGCCCCATCACGCTTTTCACTGCCCGAATTTCGGGCAGTGAAATGCACGACAGGTGCTGCTGCACCCGCTGCACATCAACATTGCCGCCAGCTCTATTACGAGCCGGCTGCAATGTGGATGTGACTTGTTACTGTCTGCTGGCCCAGCGGAAAAGTCAAAATAGGGAGCCAGATATACCGCCAGCACTGACGGTAAACTGGCGCCCGTAGCTTCTGCAGTCTTTTGGAAAGACCGCCGAAGTTGTAATGTGCTAGTTGCAAAATTCCTTGACTAAAGTGCAGATCATATGCTACGATCCTGCTAAAATACATGTGTGTGTTATTCATCAGCTTTAAATAGTTATATGTATCCTTGCAGGTTTAAAATCAATCTTTCAGGTTTTTTTTATGTTTATGAAATAGATACCACTAGGTAAGATTGCAGTTAACAGCAATTATTAAGTGGTATAGAATGTGAGTGTTTATTGTGTGCTGTATTAATGGTCTTTGTTGGAGCCATTAATCTGCACACCTGCCATAGAGAGCTAAAAGTGTAGAGCACTTTCATTTGTCAATGTATTGCTTCACCAGGTTGTGAGTTTGATCTCCATGTGGGGAACTGGGGAGTGACAACAGACGGGCAGCGTAAGAGCAGAACGACAGGGTGAGTGATGACTGACGGGGTAAGTAGCGGAGACAAAGCGAAAGTGCCGTCTGCTACCCCCTTTCCATAGGCTCCTCCCTCCTCCATCTCTCCTTTACTCATCCCAAGCATCATCCTATTACTATAAACTACCAATGAACACTTCTGGATTCTTCCCTCCTCTATCCCTCCATTACTCTAGTCAATCCAAATAACAAACTCACATATCTTCCGCTCAAATTATCTCATAATAATACTAGTACTGTACTCATATTTCCCTATACTAATCCACCACTAATTCCACTTGGGTTCCGGAGTAGCGTGCTACTTGCTGAAAAGCACTTTGACGCCTCATCAGGGGTAGTAAGTGCTATATAAATGCAATTACAAAAAATGGTTAGAAAGAGGGAACGAAAAGGGAGTGAGAGAGGGTAGCTAGGATGATGGAAAGCCAATCAGCACCCTCGACAGCCAGGAAAACCTAGCCAGATAGTAGAACTGGAAGAGAAGAAGTCAGAAGAGGACAAGGATTCGAGGGGATGAAGAAGGAATTATTTCAAAACTTAAATACAAGGAAATCCAGAGAGTGATGCCAAACACACTAAGATAAATTTTCCATTTTACGGTCCCACCTAAAGCCTACTGAATGTATGTTTTTATAATTATTATGCTCGTTTCAACATGCTGTATGCGTACAATTGTTTTTTGATTTTGTCACGCCATTTACATTAGCATTATTTTTCTTATGCAGGGCCAATTGTGTACACTCAAATAATGCTTATTTTTTTTTATATAAATCTGTTTTTACTTATTTAAAACTGAGGTGTAACGTGGTTCTGTAAAGTGAGGAGTAAGAGAAACTGAGGCGAAGACTGGCGCTCCCACACTTGTACATCCTGATCCCTGTAAAGCCCAAGTGATGAAACGGATGCGTAACTAATATAATAATTGGGTGTGTGTGTAGAACAAATTCAATTTCGAGTTGCATTTATCTCACTTTGCAGAGCTCTGTCAATTACGGCTTAGTTCATGTTTCTCCGTTTCCTGATATTTGGGCGTCTTAATTTCGGACCTAGGCGCTGTTGCCAAGTCGTCTTGTGTGTACAACACAGTGCATGAAATGTAAATTACAAAAATACATTAAATGTGGTGTGAGTTTCTAGTGTCTTCAACAAAACTTACTTCATCTAAATAAATTATAAGTGGAAGAAAAGGTATTTTATAAACATTTTATACTCGTGCTTTTTGATGACACTTGCAGTTATTCAAACTGCATGTATTTCCATAAATATATAATTTCAAGATCAACATATTAATTAATACAATTTCCAGCGTGGACCACAACTCCCCAAATCAAAGCTCACAAGTAGAAATTAAATGAGCTCTAGAGTTAATCCTCACTGCTAAACACAAAATTGTATATCAATACATTTTAAATTTGGCACCAAATTGCTTGAGCAAATATTTCCCTACGCTGCACGCTGATAATCTGTGCCTCATGGATATAAATTAGATATGTGGAATTGTGTAAAGATCAGAGAATAATGTGGCACGTGCAGAACTGTGCTTTGTTGGAATACGTGTTATATTGCTCTAAAGTAGCATTCGTGATTTCTTGTTACTTGCAGTACATGCATACAGTGGGACCTAGATCCAGACATGTGTTTCAATTGAGGTGTTGGCCACCCCCAGCCCTTGTAAGGTCTGTGCGACCTTTTCCATTGATACCTGCACCATTCTTGATTTCTTCACTCTGGTCCAGCCTTGCATCATACTTTACCCCACTTATAAAGCGGCCCCGGATATAGTTGTGGAATTGATAGTCCATCCTATAGAATCCTCTGCATGTTTCATAGAGGTTATAGCCATCTCCATGTTAGCATTTGCTTGATTCTCCTCTCTCTCTAAAAGATGACAAAGGATGTGGAAAATTGTGGGACTTCACTTCCATTATATTGTGACATATACATTTTTTAAACTTCACAATCTTCGTAAACTTTACAAAGGTTGTAAAGGTTATTAGTTAAAAAATAAAAAAATACATTGTAAAAACCTAACAAAAGCGTTTTTGCTAGAAGAATCATACAGAAAAAATACTTTTTGTGGAAGATTGCAGAACTAGACACCCGCACCTTTTTGAGGGTAAAGCTCCAACCACAGTTGTACGAATGTGCCCAATTTCACAATAAAATCTGTCACCTCACACAACATCGCTGGAGAATTTTAAATTTGCACATGACAATGACGTCTCAAAAGTTAACAGGATTATTGGCTGTTCCTGTGCTGTGCAACAAACCCATGCTGTCAAACTTTCATTTGTGACCTTAAGTGCCACACCTTAATGTTTTTGTGGTAGATCACTGTTTATCAAATTATAAAAAGAGTGCATTCGAGGAACTGTAGGGGTGCATGCCTTCATGTCACCTGAGTATTTGACCCACTGAGGATGGAATTAGCTTATGTTTCTAGACAGAGTGGGAGATAAACTCTGCTACACCGGTGGAGTTGGCAGAATCTTGGCAACTCTGCATTATGCTTGTAACGAAGAGTTCCAGCCAAATTCTGCCAACCACCACTTTGTGTCATGAGCAATTCTCCAACTGTAAATTGGAAAACACAAATTAGTATCCCCTAGCGCAATTTTTAGGAGGTAGGAAGGCACCCTGTGAGATTTTCCCAACGCAGGCAGCCACGGGTAGTCACTACCATTCGTGGTGAGAAAGCTACTGCTTGAGTAGAAAATCTTCTTGAGCGGCAGCAAAATCAACTCGAACAACAGCGCCCTATAGTGCACTATGTGGTGCCGTTTGGGTTGACGGGATGAGCTTCTGGCACCAACAATCAGCCCAAGCAGCTTGACATGCCGATTTACTCCTGCTTGCAGAACCGCACAGAAACTCAGGGAGTTTTGCACCCCTCTAGTTTCTAGTAAGCACTGGCAAAGGCCATTGTACTGTACTGTACATGCATTTCATGACTTAAAGCTACAGTTGTGATTGTTCAGTCAGCTCATGGGAGCCAGAACGAGAGCCTGCCCTGGGTGATGGGGTCCATTCAGAAATAATATATACAGTTTCTGCCCAGACAACGCAGAAACATCACAACATTTACAACGCATGTTTCTGGCTCAAGGCTAAGGGGGAGCGATGTTGGGCTGGCAGGATTAGTTTTTTTGCAAGCCCCACACTGGTCTCCATGTCTCTGGTAGAAATGTGTAGTTCTATCACAGTTAGGGAAGTCGGTGTAAACTCAGTAACTCCAAGTAAAGTATTAAAGTATTTAGCCGCACTGAATAGACCTGGCAACACCTATGAAATATACACATAGAAATAAGAGGTACGTTTGGTTTTTAAAGCAAAAAGGCAATAATGTGCTTTTGTTACTTTGTGAGATGAAGTCTCCCTTTCTGCAGCCTCAAAAATTGCTTTTATTTGATCAATTACATCCTTTAAAGTATGCACATTTACAAACCTCAACAAGCTGGGGCTGTCTGCCCCGGGACTCTTTGCTCACAAAAGCCCAGCTTTGTACAGTATGCGGGTGCGCCTGCACCTCCCCGCCCACCTAATCAGTGGCGCGCAGGTTGCACAATGAGCAGTGTGTACCACAGCCCCGCACATGGTTGGGCCCACCACTTCCGTGGGAGCCGCTTCCATCCGCGGTAATTGACCCTATCATTTGCACGCGGCAAGCAGGAAATTGCAAAGAAGAAAATGCAATTGATATCGCAGTGACCTGTAGTCCGAGAGAGTTATCTGCCCCGTGCTCACGTGTATCCTGCTCTGGAAAAATGGTAGTTTGACAGATGAAATCAAGAACTGCTGGAGCGTTACTCCCGGTGTGTGATTACAGAAACAGTACTCAGTGGCGTAAATGAAACTTAAGGGGGCCCAGCTGCAAAGTACCTGTAGAGACCCCCCCGCCCCACCCTCTGGGCCCAGTCAGGGGCCTGCCGCCTGTACACTCTGTACTGTGCTGAGAGGGGGCTCCTGAGGCTCGGGGGCCCCACTGGGCTGCGGGGGCCTTTGTTACGCCACTGACACTACTAGCACGGAGGAATTGCAGGAGCTTCGGGCAGTCTGGGTCAGCTTGAAAGGGCAAGTGTGTGTGGTGTTTTTTTGGTCCTTGGCCCACCCGGGGGCTATTGTGCTTTCATTCTCAAACATATGCTGGTCATTCACTTGCAGCTGAGTTGTTACCAGGGCGTTTGCGGGTCGGCTGCTCAAGTAATGACCAATCTGTGCTAAGCAATGCATGTCTGTATGATGGTGTAATGGGCACAGGACACTGAATGCTTAACGTCTGAGGAGCAGCAGATGTGTTCTCTTAGGTAAACCAAAGGTACGTTTGTCTGGTAAATTAGAGACTAGGAAAATGATGGACTGCACATTTTGTTCTTAACCACTATACTCTTGATTAAACCTGACTACTGGTCCACGGTCCCTTTAAGACAAGGGCCCCTGCAGCTTGCAAAATTGCACATGTTCACGCATTGAAGTTTCACCGAACGGAAAAGCAGTTTAACATAAGGTGGAATGTGGTTTGGTAGTCTATTAGTTGGCCTTATTTTGTGTATTTCATGGCAGCTACCAACCTTCAAGCACTGCTACCAACCAGCACGCCAGCAACTGGCGATAAGAGATGCGTTTGTCAGCTTAAGATTGCGGCATAGTCGAAAACCATACCATTCCTGCTGCACAACTATCAGGCCTCAAACATACTTTGATGTAAACCATGGAGAGCGTTGTTCATTAATTATTTCCAGGTCTATTGGAATTATGCAGCAGTGGAGGACCAAATTGCATGAGATTGTTGACTAAATATGTGGCAAGAAAATGCAAATTATGTGGAGCAATATGGCACTATCTGTGGCAGTATTACTTGATTAATTAGTCCTTTTACGCATGTTAACCCTATTTCGGCAAAAAAATCCACCTAATTGGTATCAGTTAAATACTTAAATAGCAACTGAAAGATCAGCAGTTAACCTTTGCAAAGGGTCTTCCTTTGAGGGGCAACCCAAGTGGCAGCATTTCAAGAACATCCTTTGAGCTAGATTTATTTTGGTCATAATCTGCAAATTGGAAAGCAGAGGACGCATTATTAATCAAGTGTAGGAAATTCATAACCATGCAAGAAATGCTCCTGCTACACAATAGCATAATTCGAGTGGTCCAGATTATATCTCGGCCATAATGGAGACTGAAGAAGCAATGGTCCTGCTAAACGGGAAAACAGAACAGGTTCGAGATGTACGTGTGATGATTCCCAATCAAGTATAACAAATAATCATGCTGTGCACACAGCATCACACCTGTACTTCAGGCCAAAAGTAAACACTGATTATGAAACATTTGTATGTTGCTGTTTCGTCAAGGACTGCGTAAAACATTGAGGGCCTGATTTACTGTAATGATGCTCATCACTCATGATGCGCCAGTATGCTTGCGCTGCCCTGTGCCTCCCTAAAGACACCATGGTAGCGCTGTATTTACAATACAGTGCACCATGGTGCTCGTTAGCACAGCTATGTCAGAATTTCTGACGCAGTTGTGGTGCTATGCTGAACTAGCGTAAAAAATGTTGACGCTAGCTCAGCAAAGCCCGGGGAGGCCCATTGAACAAAACACAGTATCACTTTAATGACTGTCCTGAGCAGGTGTTAAAAAATTATGCTAGCATGATGCAGTGAAATCTTGTAGAAGGTCCTCCTTGCAGGGGAATGCCTCTCTTACATACATTATACCGGGCGCTGGTATAATGTGGTGCAAGGGTTTACAGACTTGCGCAATGGTACCATTGCGCCAGTTTGTAAATATGGCACAGGGTGGGGGACTGTTCTGTGCCGCCATAGCAGAGAAAAAATTATGCTACAGCGGCACAAGGGGCTTATAAATGAGCCCCTTAATCCCTTCAAAAATGGACCAGGTTAACTGACGAACACGTGCAAGAGGTCTTGCATCAACTAAGACAGGGTTGTCACATCCATATTACCAGAGTATTCTAAGAGAATCTAGAATTCCACACAGTGGTGAAAGAACAAGTGGTGTACATGGAGGTATTTGTACTCACTCCCACAACTGTAGAATGCATGAAACAGGTCAAACACAAAGGAATGAAATAGGATTGGAGGCCAGCTGTCAAAGGCAAAGCAAAATGCTCTGTGGACAAAAGTGCTCTATCTACTGTAATGCACAAGAATGTTCACAGATATGTCCATACCTGGCCACATGTGTGGACATGCAGGGAAAGACTACATTTGACATCACTGGGCAGACCTATTCCAGAAGATCCTGGCTGTAGGTATGATGAAGAAATGCTTTCCATATCCATCACATAAAGACACCCGACCAAGGAAAACACATTCAAAGTGAATGTCATGATCAGTGGCCTTGAATCACCCACCCTCATCATTAAAGGCCTTCAAGGCCCACATCATTACCTCAGCATAATACAGTCAGCAGAAACCTGCCATAAGCATAATCATACATTTCTTATGGGAGCCATTACCCATATCCTTATGATGTACATTTGAGAGCCAGACAGCAGAAGTAAGAAAGTGAAAATGCTGGCCACTGAAACCTTAACCAGAACACTACCTACCTATGCCACCATGATGAAATAAAAGGTATCTATTTTGTACTTAGCAGTGGAAGATAACCTTGATGAATAATGAGATCTGCACACTAGCATGGGGTACCACAAGAGAAAGGCTATAAAGTTTCACACAGATCCGGTCACAGTATGATCCTTTTAGCATCACCGGGCTAGTGGAATTTAGTTCCACAAAAGTAATAAATGTATGTCATTGCACCATTTTTATCCACGATAATGGCCTTTGACTGGCTTGCCACCATGACCACTAGCTCATCAGAAATCTTGATCTTCCTCGAGTCTTTGTCAGCATTGGTGGTGAAGTTTTGAAGAGTGTATATCGTTGGTTTTCCCACCTTCAGTTTTTTACGTGCATGCATTTTTTTGCTTAGAATCATGCCTCTTCTTTGTTTAGCTATATCCCAAATGTCGTCCTTCAAATGGAATGCAGTGTTTTACAGAAATCCTACATGGAACTAATATACTGATGAAATTGAATTAGATTATATTGGCCACAAATAAAACCAAAATCCACAAGGAGAGGTGTACTTCCATAGTAACATGCACTGCTCCAACAAGGCCGTACAGCAGGACTACAATGATCCGGCCACAATTGATGAAATCTTCGCAGACCAGAATGGAACTAATTGGTGTTGAAAGAGGGAACTTAACTCTGTAGTGCCACCACCTTAAACTCCATACAGCTGTGCCACTTCATAATATTCTCCAGATGTGAGGCCAAAAAAAACACAGAGGCCTCAATGTTGGTATATCATCAGCCTTTCAAGAGATCCAAGGCAAGGTTTTGGAATACTTAGCAGGAGTGATAAATATCAGTGAGACTGTCTTCAAAGAATAAACAGCATGAATCTGTGTTACAGTCTGGAGAGAGTAGAAAGATGCAGCCTGACACTTTCCTGAGAGAAATGAGAGTTCAAGAACTTAACTCTTGAAGTCTTCGGGCACAGCTTTTCACAAGAGGGTATCAAACCAGATCTCAGGAAGAGAAATGGCATTTAAGCATGTTCATCCCCTATGCACACCAAGGAATCCCACTGCTTCTCAGGGATGGTAACCTACTATGCTAGGTTCATCACAGACCTACACACGTTCAAGAACCTTTACAATTCCAGGTCACAAAGGGCCCCCCTAGAGAGTATAATCAGGTTGTATTGCTGGGGGAATTGCTAAATTTGTAAGAGGATGAGTCCTGATGCCAAAAGCTCTGCTCAGAAGCCTATGGCCTGCACCATTATATGTCAGCATGCCAAATAGCAAGTCTGCTTAGGCTTGAATCCACCCTAGGGCTCTTGACACTCCCTGTTTCTTTATCTCACTCTTGGGTTCTTGTTTACTCTGTGACGGGTTTTCCGTTGTTCTCTTTCTTCTTCTTTTCCCATTGTGTGTTTTACCCTTTCATGCTCTGGGGAAGTGTCTGAATAGGAAAAATAAATGCCAGCCCAGAGAAAAATGAGTGCTGGTGGCCCCCACTAGCAACCATCATCTCAAATGAAGCACTTCCTGAGGGACATTACTTCAGAAAACTTCAGGCTTTGTGGTGTGTTATGGCAATGTCTGCCTTACATGTTGAGCGTGTGATCTTTGTAGAGGTAGTCAGATGGCTGAAGAACCAAACATTGATCTCATCAGGTTTATACTTACATTTATTTCATCTATCATATTTTATTTTTTTGCTACATTTGTTGAATGCATTTATTGCATTACATAACTGCATTATTTCGAATGATGCACGATGTTGTATTTGGGTGTGTTGTTTAAAAGTAAAACTACTTGGTGTAACACTAGCCCTTTCACAGGAAGAAGGGCAGCCCAGAAGGCCTTACAACAATGGCTGCCTCATAGTCTATTGTTTGGTGGCTGTGAAAGACCTGCGAGCTCATGGGTCAGATGTGGAGAGTAACATATGCAAGCGATGGTGGGGCAAAGAAAAAAGTGAGAGAGCAGGACTATTAGTTACATATCACGAAGCCTGAAATTCAAAAAGTAGGGGGCAACATAAAGAGTCTCAAGAAAAAGAACCTGTCACCAAATCTATGCCCCCCAAAAAATGGCAGCACCAATAGACTGTGGTTCAAAGGACATAAGGACATCCTGAGGTGAAGCAGACGAGGGACTTCTTTAGCACTAGGGGGGATTTTTCCAAATAAGCATTTATGCACTATGTATTCTCACTAAACACAATGCGCGCCTATATTGAGAGCTAGTGAAGTGTTTTTGGAAGAACATGCAGAATGGACATCAGATAAAAACAGGGATTTACAATCCAATGTGTCTCGCATTTGCTCTTGTTCGAGCTGTTAACATTGTAAGTTCCTAACTGGACTTTTCTTGCCACTTAATTTGAAAATGAAAAGTAAAACAGTTGACATAAGAGAACCGATTCAAAATGCCATGGCCGCTATGAGCACGAAGGAGAGACACAAAAGGAAAAGAAGTTCGCTCGCAGTCAAACAGACCGGCAAACGAGCAATTATCCATGTAACAGGGTCCATGTCCAAGTCGGTAACTAAACCGCCCCAAGGAGGAACAAACATAAAGCATTTACAAATTATAAAAAAGGATTTTGAAAGGCAAGTCCACGAACGAGTGATAGTGATGGGCGTGTGGTGGGTTTGGTTAAAAGCCCACAGATAAATTACAACAGACATAATTTGATAATGGCTGCAGCAAGGGTCTGTTAGCGTCTACTGTCAAGTGAGGAATCATTTTCTGAAGTTGTTGAAGGTAGAAAATACACGCAGAGGAACCTGAGATGACTCAAGCAGATACGTACAGCTCAGAAGCATACCTGAGGCAAAGAGTTTCCACCCATTTAACTCTTTAAGACAAAGTTCTAAATTCAACTGGCCAGAGCTTAGATTTCCAGAGATGTTTTCACACATGCAACCAACACTCCGATTTTTTTGAAGTTAAGTTTTAAGTCCCTTTTACTATTTGACCTTCTTCAGGAAAAGTTGGAAGGACTTCCTCGCAGGATCAATACTGTCCAGGCATTTGGGGATTTGTCAGCATACACAAAATACAAGAAGTCATGGGATCATATGAGCCTCACCAGAAGCTTCACATAGTGGTAAAAAATGTGTGGTAACAGCATCGCTGCCAGAGAAACTCCAAATAAGATGGCTAGGTTGCAACACTAGAGGACCCAATAAATCATGACTGTTTCTGATTTAAATGATTTGGGTGCCCAGGGGTTCCTCTTTAAATACGCTTATATGTTTTCATGCAGTGAAAAATAAGAAAGGTGCAATGCCCCTATCATGTGAGCATCCCAATTAAAATAGGTGGTATTTCATACATACATTGGTTGGTGTTAGTAGCTATTGTGTTATTGTAGGATTGTGCACATAGAGGCTGGTAAGTTCAACAGTATCAATAACTGCGATGTCATCAAGGTAATGTGAAATCACGTCCAGGTAGAATAAAGTGTAGTGACATTGGAGCAAAGAGAGGGTCTGTGATTCCACTCCCACTCCCCCAGGCATTTTGGTGAATCAACATGCATGGAGTAGTCTGATAGGCAACAGCATAGCCAGCTAAGAGCTTTCTTTCTTCCACACCTATAACCGTAAGGCTGTACATTAGGATGACATGGTCTGCAGAATCAAATTCCTCCGGCTGATTTACCACTGGAAGGCAGATATAGCAATCAATTGCGAATGGGGAGCTTGTTTGAGCATCATCTAAATTCCAGGCATCTTCAAGAAAACCTCTAAGTTGGCTAGCCTCCTTAACTTTAGTTACATACTCCACCACTGGGACAATGACATACTGGCAATGCTGAACAGGTTCCAGAGGGTCCAGAAGAGATGTTTTGAGCAGAGACACCATCATCACTTCCTTTAAAGGACCAGGAAAATATTGATTTGATATAATTAAACAAAGTGCATGATTACCAAAGGGTGTCTTTGTGCTATCGAGGTAGGAGAAAGCATCCAACTTACTGCTGAAAAGATAAGTTTCTAACAACGTTTAAAAATGTAAGAGATTTGATTCGGCATGAATGGCTGGCAGAATATTGTTTTATGCCTGAGCAGCCAGAACAGAAAAGACACTGCCACCAGTACACATTCTGCTAAATCTTGGAATATTTACAAGATGTGAAAAGCTAGAACGAAGATATCTGACAGATACAAAGATGTCACATAGGTACTAGGCACAAAGCCATGCATAGCTTTAGGAAAAAAGCAAAGGGCTTTAAAAAGATGAAGAGCCTCATTTACAAGAAACTGATGCATCGTCATCAATGCATCAGATGTTTTGTGCCTGCCTCACATCCCCTAACGATGTCATGGATGTACTCTATTTACAATATAGAGCTCCATGGAGCTTGCTTTTACAGATGTGTCGTTAAGCTGATGCAACTCCAGCAATGCAAGGAGAGTCCCATTGGAAAACGTCCTGCGCCGATTGTACACCTGGTCTGAGCAGGTAGTAAAATTCGGATGCAGTGAAGTCATAGAGTGACGCAGAGAAAAGTTGTAAATTTCACTGTGTCAGTTCTACTTGGCGTTTTCCATGGGAACACCTACGTTTCATACATTATTCCTGGAGAAGGTATAATGTGACGGAGGCTTTGCAAACGGACGCATTGGGCCCAATGCGTCAGTTTGTAAATATAGAGCAGTGTAATGCACTGCTAGTGGCACCGCTGCATTAACAAAAAATGATAGAGCGGCAAAGCAAAGGGCTTGTAAATGAGGCCCGGAGTTTCTTAAAGGAAGCTAATGAAGTGTGAAAAGATGAGAAAGGATCCTGGTGTTATTTACAAAGACCTAAAATAAGCCAGCCCGCCGCATTCTATGTGAGTTCTACCCAGGGGAGAAGGTGGGTAGAAGGAATACAAACAGGAAGTTGCTATAGTGGTAACTGCTGGTAATGAGAGATTGAACCAGTGGGACTTTGAGTCAGAGATTCTTTCACAATGTTACTGATCATGGAGGGAATTACCAGGACTGTCTGGCTGCAGTGGTATGAGGGACCAGGACGTAAGGGAGAAGCACTGGAGCATCATTTTTTTTAGGTCCAGTGGCGCAGTGAGCCGGCCCATATTTACAAGGCCACGCAAAGGCACCTTACGTGGCTTTTCATGGCCTTGTAAATATGGACCCCTTTCATGCATAACACTGCATGAAAGGGGCATTCCATTGGTGTTGCTTAGGGTGTTTCCAAGCAACACCCATGGAACCCGAAGGAATCTGGTGCAATCCCATATTTACAAGTCTGGGAATGTGTTACATTCCTACGTCACCTCAGGAGTGGCGTAAGAGTGATGCAATGGGGAGAAATATTTTTTATTTTTCCCTCTTTCTGTGTGTGGTGCATTTTTCAGCATACTTAAAAAGAGGAAAACACCTCCAGTGATTGTTTTTTGTGCAAGAAGGTGTCCCTTCCTGCACAAAAACAATCATCCCCCCAAGGCAAGCATCCTTGCACGATGGTGCAAGGGTGCCTGTGTTGGTGCTAGGCACTGCTTACAGCACCACCACAGGTGGAAAGGACACAAATGCGCTGTATATTGTACATAAGGTGCATTTATACCCTTTCCAGGTGGTGCAAAGGAGACGCAGCAAGGTTCTTGTTGCTCCGCCCTGCGCCACCGGCCTCGTAAATGAGACCCTCAGGGCTGTATTTATACTTTTTGGCGCACAACTGCGCCAACGCAGTTGTGCGTCAAAAGATTTAACGCCGGCTAACGCCATTCCAAAGCGCCATGCGGGCGCCGTATTTATGGAATGACGTTAGCCGGCGGAGCTGCCTGGTGTGCGTCAAAAAAAATGACTTACACCAGGCAGCGCCGGCGTAGTGGAAAATGGAGCTTGGGCGCCAAAAAATGGGGCAAGTCAGGCTGAGGCAAAATTTTCGCCTCAACCTGATTAGCACCATTTTTTTTGACTCCCAACCCCCATTGAAATGACTCCTGTCTTAGCAAAGACAGGAGTCATGCCCCCTTGCCCAATGGCCATGCCCAGGGGACATGTGTCCCCTGGGCATGGTCATTGGGCATAGTGGCATGTAGGGGGGCACAAATCAGGCCCCCCTATGCCACAAAAAAAAAAAAAGAAAATACTTACCTGAACTTACCTTAAGTTCCCTGGAATGGGTCCCTCCATCCTTGGGTGTCCTCCTGGGGTGGGCAAGGGTGGCAGGGGGTGTCCCTGGGGGCATGGGAGGGCACCTCTGGGCTCCTTCCGAGCCCACAGGTCCCTTAACGCCTGCCCTGACCAGGCGTTAAAACATTACGCTAAAACGGCTGGACGTCATTTTTTTGGACCCGCCCACTCCCGGGCGTCATTTTTGCCCGGGAGTGTAAATACGGCGCACATGCCTCGGAGTCATTTTTTAGACGGGAACGCCTACCTTGAATCATCATTAACGCAAGGTAGGTGTCCACGCTAAAAAATGACGCAAACTCCAAGATCTTTGGCGCTAGACGGGTCTAACGCCAAAGTATAAATATGGAGTTAGTTTTGCGTCGGAATTGCGTCAAAAAAAACGACGCAATTCTGGCGCAAACAGAGTATAAATATGCCCCTCAGTTTTTTGTTTTATACCTCATACAAGTGTTTCACATTTCCCTCCCTCGCAGATGTCATGTCTGTCTGCGATATAACCCTGCGTATTTCTTCTTCCAAATATTTGCGGCCTTTATCTGACGATGCTCTTTTTAACTCCGGTTTGGTATCTGTAAATGGAAGCGAGGCAATCCTGTTCACCTGCTTCGGTGACTTGAATGAACCTTTGATTAGGATAAAGTTTGATGAGAATGTTTTCTGGCACCGATTGAAAGTGGTTGATATCAATAACCTTACCAGTGCCACACACGCTTCCTGTATAAAATCCCATTTAATGAAGGCGTATTACCGAGATCCGGAACCGAGCTCCTGAGGAGGGAAGGAGGAGGTTTTCCCTTTCAACAGGAATATCTCATGTGCCTCTCCGAAAATATTACAACCTCGGTCTATTTTCACTCCTACACCTAATGCGATGTAGCGCATTGAAAAAATGTAAAACAAAAATGAAATAATGAATATATTTACTGTAAGTAGACTTCTCCTAACATCATGTTTTAAATGCGTCCATCTAAACTCAAAGTTAAACAAATGTAATGTAAATGCTGAAAGTATCTTTGCATTTTTTAAATTAACATTTATTTATTTAAAACATTCACACCTACGAGAATCTATGTATATTCTACTGTAAATTACATCTTTGATTCATAGTCCGGTCAGCCATTCGGGATCTCAGCGAACAGGTCACTTCTCACCTTTATGAAGGATTAATCCAGATCTCAGATGGAGACTCCATGAGAGAGATCGTATTATAGTTTTTTTCCTTTTTGACCAATCCATCAATGCTGCCCATCATCCAGTCTGACATTTCCCTGGTGGGCTGAAAGAGCTAGGCGCTGCTTTCAGAGTGGGATGATCCAACCAGGCCCCCATGCCGATACTGCAGAGTGGTCCTGGATTGATCTATCAGGGGCCACCATTCCAAGGATTCGAACTCTTCGATTACTCTATCACAACAAAATGTGTTCATCTCAAGCGTAAATTCAAATCCACAATTCGCATTCCTTTGATATAACTTCCCCATAATATTAATCGTGTATTGGATTCCTTTCAGCCTTCGGATGTTATCACCAGACACGTTTGGGAATTTTTTATCCACCTAGAATGCTTGTTTCTTATTAATCATTTTGCTTCAGAACATGCTGATCACCTCTTTCTGTACACAGCACCTGGTCGCGATGAATGAGACCACGTGTAATTCGTATTGCTATTTGTGGTGCCCACCCAAGAAGGCACTCATCTTTTGCCATGTACACTCTGGCATATGCAAACCTTTCCTTAAATCCCAAAGTTATGTCAAAACTCCTAATAACTTTGATATATTCCTCACTATATGTCCTTAAAAATATTCCTACAACCTCTGGTAGTTAGACATACTTCCACTCCTCTCCAATAACTATATGGTTTGCTTCGTAATGCGCTATCATAATTTCCGCAACACATATACATTACAAAAAGGCATATCACCATCCTAGGTGACATCACAGACACATAGCACAATAAATTCTTTTCATTTAGTGACATCACAGACACATAACACAATAAATTCTTTTTATTTAACCTCTTCATCAGAGGGTTTCATTTTATAGGTTCCCGCTTGGACTCCAGAGGAAGAGCTTCCCCAGAAGAGTTTCACTTTATAGGTGTTCACCTCGGGCTCCTTAGGGAGAGCTTCCCCAGCACCCTGAGGTTTTTTTGTCCCTTTTGGTCCCTTCTTTTAATGTGCTTGGTGCTCAGGGGCAAGCAACTGGAGCGCAAATAGAGGAAATGTCAAGTAACCACAGATAAATATATCTTCAAATCAGTCCTGAGATGCTGCCACAAGCAGATACGGAATACTAAATACACAGAGTTTGCAGATCGGATTTACGCTGGCACTAACCACAGCAAGAAAATCTCCATTATCATCGAAGACTCCACTGCACACCCTGTCGCCTCCAGCAGCATCACCCCCTCACAAGTCCTTTACAAAAAGCTCTTTGAATTCTTCTGAAACACAATCACTTCCATATAGAGCAACTTCGATCCTCAACTGGGCCCCAACACCGTCACAGCTCAACTTCCCATCATGTCAAAAGAACAAACCCTGAACTCGTTGCCTGGCTTCACCAGCATCAAAATCAATGCTACCATGGAGACCATTCACTCAGAGACCCATCTAACCCTTGCCCCCACCACACCTTCATCAAAGGACTCCTACAGATCAGTGCAGCATTAACACCTTGTGGTGTATTATACAGAGTGTAATATACTCAAAATAGCATCTTACATCCAGTCAGTCGTATTTGTTAAATTTTAGCTCAACTCTAGATAGCTATGGCTTTGAGAAGTCAGGCCAAAATAAAGGAACAAGTGCTAATCATTTAGAAGTACCAAAACAACTGACTAAGAAAACACACAAAAGAAATCTGACACCAATTGATACAAATAGTCCTTATTTTTTGTGAATGTTTCCACACCAAAATGAACAAAATTGACCAGAGGGTTCCAGAGATACAGATTTTGAAATAAAAACCAAATCACACTTTTCAATCAAAATGTAAAGAAGCATTGCAACCTCTGTGGTTAGTTGAAACTTTGAAAACATCTATATTTCTGGCCCCTTTGGCATTGAGAAAGTCAAGGGGGCCAGTGAGGATTTGTAGGACTGTTAACTTGTCACCAAAACAACCTTCAGTCTAGTTCTCTGTGGGCAAACCGCCATAGACATCAAGGAAGTGGTCCTGATGCAAGGGATACAGGATGCTGAAGATGCTGTAGGATGCTGATGATACTGTGAGGTTGAAGGGGGCTTCCTGGCTTTACTACTTGGTCCATGGTCTTGCTGAGGCATCTTTTGCCACAGGGGTCGATGTCCCAGGGTTTGTCTTTAAAACGTTTGGTTGCTACTAGTCTCCAGTCACAAAGAAACCAGCGGTTCCTGTTGGTGGAAGCTCGTGTCCTTCTTGAGCAACCAAACTGCACTCCAATAACTCTCTTGGGTCTGTCATATTCAGGTGCAAATTTTGAGCATTGGGACTCGGTCTTCCGTGCTGCACATTGGTGGTCAGTGGCGATCTAGTGAGTATTGCTACTGCCTAATCAAGGTGGAGTTCTTTAGTTTATGTGGCCCTAAAGCTGTAACAGGAAGTCAGCCAACTGACCTTTGGATTTCACCTCTTCTGTCTGGAGCTTTAAAATGACTTTTCCTTCAGCTAGGCACCAGAGGCACAGTCCTTTCTTTATTAGCTCAGGAGCAGTAAGTGCAGTCCAGTCTTCGGTGCAGCCTCTCCTTGCTAGGTACAAGAAAAAGGAGGGCAATCCTTCTCTGGTCCTCTCTCCAGTGCAAACATTATCTGAGAGCTGGATGCCAAAGGTGCCATATTTATGCATAGAAAGTGCCCTCAGGGATGCAGTAGTTACTAGACAATGGGCTACTAGGTCCGCTTCCATCTGATGATGAGTTTCTGCGATGTGTGGCATCTAGCTATCCCAGAGTGCAATGTTCTTTCCACTTCCAAGTTGGCAGAACTCCTCCCTTGGTTTGTCGAGCTTGGTAGCCCACCCTAGATGTGTGGCTATATGAGGGCTACGTGCACATGGGAAAACAAGATGGGCAACTGTTTTCCCTTTTCTATCTCAACGCTAATCAGATCGCCCGCACATGGCCCTAACTTGTGCTGACGCTGCCTCCTGTGTTCCCGACCTTCCCAGCCTCCCTTCCCGTGATTGGTGGGACGATCGGCAGTGGCGGGATGCCGGGAGGTCAAAACTGTCAATGTCAGAACATGCGGGCGTCGGAGGTTGTGGAGAAGACGCTGGAGACGAAGAAGAAGATGGAAAAGGACCACCGGAGAAGGAAGACGGGGACAGACAGACGGACGAGGAAGACTGAGAGTGGAGCCCGAGCCGAACACGGAGATGGTGAAACCAGTGTTCTGCTCAAGGAGAAGGCTGGAGACGACAGACGGGATCACCTGCAACAGGCAACCGGGAGGACGGAATGCTGCATCCCGCCACGCTTCTGGAGAGGCGTGGCAGTTCCAGGTGCGTGTAACCACGTCCCTGAGAGTGAGAGAGAGAGAGAGAGAAGAAGGGGGGGGAGGGCACGGGCACTGAGAGGGGTGAGAGTTGGGGAAGCACTTACAACCAGCCACAATAGAGCACAGTATCCAGTGTAGACCGCACCCAAAGCACTGCGCACAGGACCGTACAGGCACAGAAAGAGGAGAAAAGAGGCATGAAACAAAAGATCTAGACCAAGAGGAAAGAGAAAAAGGAAAGCGCCTAGAAAAAGTAAAACAGTCAGATAAACGAGACCTTGAAGGGAAAAGAGAGACAGGAAAAGAGAATAAGTAAACCTTAAGGAGAAAACCCTGACCACTTACCGGTATTATTTTGTTCTCTCCACATACGCTTCCCGGGGAACCCTGTGAGACAAGGAGACAGAAAGAGAAGAGTGAAGAACAAACCACAAGAGCAACAACCACCCTGTCCGCTGTAGTTGAAGAAAGACTTATACGTACCTGAACCGTACCCCACCAAAATCTAACAATAAAAAACCCTTGTACATAGTACACGCGAGTCCTGAGTGATTCCTCCACACCAATACGGTTACAAGTGGTGTCAGAAGTGGGATTTTGAGAGACCGCCACCATGGAAGAGAAGGCAACAATGGCCGACGTAATAGCCCAGTTGGCAGAAGGGCAACGGCACCTCCAGTTGATATGGGAACAACAAATGAAAGAAGCCAAAGAGGAACGTGAGGCGTTGCAAACAGTACTTAAGAGCCAGGCCACAATTATGGCCAACAACCAGCTGGATCATGAAACAGCACTGGGTAAGCTTACCGATACCATCGCCCATACAAAAGTACACCCCAATGTACCAAGTAGTGTGCTGCAATGTTATCAGGAACAGGAAGATCCAGATTCTTTCTTCACAAACTTTGAGAGAGTGGCCAGCACAGCTAATTGGCCTGAGGACAAGTGGGGCCAGTATATCGCCCCCCTTCTCACCGGTCACTTGCAATCTACATACCAAGCCATCAATCCAAGTGGTACCCTTCCTTACAGGGAAATTAAGAAAACCATTTTAGAAAGAGTGGGGTTAGATAGTGAAAGTTACCGCACCAGGTTCCGACAAGTGAAATGGCAGCATCAGGAGAACCCCTGCACCTTATATTACAGAGTCCAACACGCAGCAGGGAGGTGGTTGCATCCCACGGAGAAATGTTTGACGTCATAGTCTTAGAACAGTACTTGGATGCCTTACCATCTACCACCCATAACTGGGTACGGCAAAATCCCGGACTCACTAATGAAACAGCAGTGGATCTTGCCTGCGCTTATCATAGGGGTTCGGACTTCCGTGCTACAGTTAGTCGAGCTCCTCCACCTCCTGTCCGACCGGTCATAACTAGAAATATTACTCATCGACCGGTATTGATCCATGGGCCTGACCGCTCCCAACCAGTGGGCCCGGTGGCTTCCGGATACTCAGGCACCAGACCACAGTGCTATAACTGCTCAGAGTGGGGACATATTGCTCGGTATTGCCCTCATAAAAAAGATGCAGAGGAACCCATGGAGATAGGTCTGACAAGGGGGAGAGTGTTCTGGACTGGAGGAGAGAAGCCAAAATATACCCTCCCCATCATCATCAATGAAGTGGAAAGAATAGCTCTAATTGATTCTGGTTGTAGCCAGAGCGTGATCAGGGGAGATCTGGTATTGCCAGGTCAAAAGGATACGGAAACCCAGGTCCTAATCGCCTGTGTGCATGGCGATCAACGGTATTACCCCCTTGCCACTATACGGTTGTAGTGGAGAGACCAATCCGAGACCCTACGTGTTGGGGTACTCTCCAAACTAGATGAGGACATAATCCTCGGTACGGATTATGAGGACTTTCCCTCCTTATTAGAGAAAGCCGGGCGAGAACACCTTTTGAGGGATTGGTGGAAGGAAGCACCCAGTGGATTGGTTATGGAGGAGCCCAAAAAAGTACAGGTTACCCTCAGTAGGAGACAAAAAAGGGAGCAACGACGTTCTTATGCACAGTACTTCCCAACCCAAGATGGTCATATTGTTACCGGGAAGGTTTGTACGGTCACAGGTGACTTCCGGCGGAATCAGAACGAGGACTCCTCTCTGAAACACGCATTGCAGCAGGCAGTATCCGGGGCGGCACAAGGGGTAGGTCTCAGATTCCTGATTTGTAATAACCTCTTATACCGGAATCCCACCACGACAAGGGGAAATGAACTACAGTTAGTTGTGCCTAGAGGTCACCGTCAACAGGTGTTACAATTGGCACATGGGATAACGGGGAAGGTCACTTGGGGAGGGAGAAAACCGAGGAAGTAGTACTTAGACGGTTCTATTGGCCTGGGATTTATGGAGAGATTTGCAAACATTGTTCCGAGTGTCCCAAATGCCAACTGTACAACTCCTCTCCACAAAAACCTGTTCCCCTCCAACCTCTTCCGGTTATAGATATTCCCTTTACCAGAGTTGGGATAGATATCATCGGTCCTCTCACCCCTTCCACTCGGGGTAGGCAATACGTCTTAGTGTTGGTGGATTATGCCACACGATGCCCGGAAGCCATTTGCCTCCCCAGTATGCACACTAAAGCCATTTCACAGGCAATGATAGAGTTCTTTTTGAGGGTGGGCTTCCCGAAAGAAATATTGACTGACCAAGGGACCCCTTTTATGTCCAGACTGATGGCTGAAGTATGTCGATTGCTAGGGGTGAAACAAATCCATACCTCAGTATATCACCCTCAAACAGATGGGCTGGTGGAAAGATACAATAAGACCATTAAATCCCTTCTAAGAAAAAGCATATCCGAGGCTGGTAAGGATTGGTAAAAGAAACGACCTTTAGTTTTATATGCTAAAACACATGTACAGGCCTCCTTAGGCCATAGCCCCTTTGAGATGTTGTTTGGCCGACAACCACATACACTATTGGATATGCTAGCCGAACAGTGGGAGGAAACTGAGGAGGAAGTAAAAGATCTATTAACATATACCCGAGATTTGAGAGAGAATCTTCATACCGTATGGGAAGAAGCCCACACTGCTTTACGTGAAGCTCAGAACAAGCAGAAGCAAATATATGATACCCAAAGCGCAGTTCGGACATTAGCAGTAGGAGACAAAGGCCTGGTCCTACTCCCTAGCACTGAAAATAAATTATTAGCCCGATGGCAGGGACCATTTGACGTGATTGCACAAATTAACCCCACCACCTATAGGCTGGCCATACCCCAAGGCAGTGGAAGGGAACAGATATACCATATCAACCTTCTTAAAAAATGGTTAGACCCCACCGGAGAGCATTCCATCCACTACATCAACTCCGATGTTACTGAAGACATCCCTTATCCCATACTCCCTACCCAGGAATCGTCCAACCTGGCCAAACCGTGGATCAATCCCGCTCTTACCTGGGTTGTGTCATAACCAATTAACCCACTTAGTAAATCTCAATCAAGATGTCTTTTCTAAATACCCGGGGAGAACCACCCTAGTCCAGCATCCCATCTGGCTTGAAATGAATACAGTGTCCCGACAAAGGCTGTAGTGAATCCTAGTTTGTTTTAATGGGATAACAGGAGTTAGCTTAGCCGTAGGCTTGTAAACTCGTGCCCCGTCACCTAGTGACTTTTAACCTACTTAGCTTGCTCTGTCTTAGCTCATTTAATTATTTATTTCCTCTAAGATGGCTGCCTTGTTTATAGTTAAGCCACTTGTTATGAGTTTTATTATCAGTGTCACTGCGCCAAGGCGTCAAGATCAAGCGCGAAAGACAAACAAACAGTAGGTGTTCACACTTAGGGATTTTCCCTCTCTATACTTTCGCGGGATTGTTGATATTAATTGCCGTCCCAAGCATGCCTGTTATCTATTATTTTGGAATACACCTACGTCAGGGGACGTTGTAGATCTGTATAAATACATCACACTTTTAGACAGATAATCAGAGGGATTCCGACCAGATGCTGCAGTCATCTTGACGCTGACCCAGTCTTCGTGTCCCTGCGGAGTCTGAGATAGAGACCTCATTCTAAGGTAACAAGGGTTGGGGGCTCCTCTCATGGACACGGCTTTGGCAGATTAGGTTTAGCAAACCCAGCTCTCCTTTAGGAAGGAGGTTAGGCCTATTCTCGTTAGGGTATTAGGGCATATTCCATCTTATACATACATATATATATATTTCTTTCATATATTGCAAAATGGTGGGGTCTTCATAACAATGACTCTCTTCTTCACAATACTGTTGCTTGGTATATTCATTATCCTAATCATTGCAGTTCATGCAACTTATCGCAAATTGCAGTTATGTTAAATAAAAACTATTATAACTTCACTGCATCTGTGTTATTGCCTTTGTTTGTATGAGACATAATATATCTGTGAGAAAAGGGTCATTTCCGTTTAACCACGACAACCCTGAGATATCTTACTTTGAGTCCATGCGTAAGAGACTACCACAAATCACCTTTTACTATTGTGTTTCTGGTGAGGTGCTGCTAGTGAGCCGGTAAGTTTGGGATAACAGTTGCGACTTGTTGTAGGAAAGACTCAGTCGCCTATAAACAAAAGTACTGTTATCTTTAAACCAGCAGTCTTGCTCAGAGCAAGAGTCCAAACTACGACATGGCGCCACCAACGATGGTGTTTAGGCACTAATCTACGGATACCCTGACTATCACTGTCTCACAGACAACAGGTACCCTAAGTACCATTATACGGAGACGTCCGTGGTCTTTGGGATAATCCTCCTCAGCTGAACAGGTAACACCTAATTAAGCTGTAGGTTGTTCGAGCTCGAACTCAGAAAAAGGAAAAAACTTCCCCTATTTGGTGTTCTGTTTCTCTAAACGACTATGGCTAATACCATAGACATTCCTGCAAATGCTAGACATGCACTTACACAACATTTATTAGCGCATGGCCTTACAGAAGAGGGCGGGATGTTACTCTGACAATAGAGGCAACTGAAGCATACCAAACAGAAACATTTTACTGTTGGGTCACTGTAAGGAAATGCCTCCTTGGCATGGTTGCCCCCTGACTTTTTGCCTTTGCTGATGCTATGTTTACAATTGAAAGTGTGCTGAGGCCTGCTAACCAGGCCCCAGCACCAGTGTTCTTTCCCTAACCTGTACTTTTGTATCCACAATTGGCAGACCCTGGCATCCAGATAAGTCCCTTGTAACTGGTACTTCTAGTACCAAGGGCCCTGATGCCAAGGAAGGTCTCTAAGGGCTGCAGCATGTCTTATGCCACCCTGGAGACCTCTCACTCAGCACAGACACCCTGCTTGCCAGCTTGTGTGTGCTAGTGAGGACAAAACGAGTAAGTCGACATGGCACTCCCCTCAGGGTGCCATGCCAGCCTCTCACTGCCTATGCAGTATAGGTAAGACACCCCTCTAGCAGGCCTTACAGCCCTAAGGCAGGGTGCACTATACCATAGGTGAGGGTACCAGTGCATGAGCATGGTACCCCTACAGTGTCTACACAAAACCTTAGACATTGTAAGTGCAGGGTAGCCATAAGAGTATATGGTCTGGGAGTTTGTCAAACACGAACTCCACAGCACCATAATGGCTACACTGAAAACTGGGAAGTTTGGTATCAAACTTCTCAGCACAATAAATGCACACTGATGCCAGTGTACATTTTATTGTAAAATACACCCCAGAGGGCACCTTAGAGGTGCCCCCTGAAACTTAACCGACTATCTGTGTAGGCTGACTAGTTTTAACAGCCTGCCACCAACCGAGACATGTTGCTGGCCCCATGGGGAGAGTGCCTTTGTCACTCTGAGGCCAGTAACAAAGCCTGCACTGGGTGGAGATGCTAACACCTCCCCCAGGCAGGAATTGTCACACCTGGCGGTGAGCCTCAAAGGCTCACCTCCTTTGTGCCAACCCAGCAGGACACTCCAGCTAGTGGAGTTGCCCGCCCCCTCCGGCCAGGCCCCACTTTTGGCGGCAAGGCCGGAGAAAATAATGAGAAAAACAAGGAGGAGTCACTGGCCAGTCAGGACAGCCCCTAAGGTGTCCTTAGCTGAAGTGACTCTAACTTTTAGAAATCCTCCATCTTGCAGATGGAGGATTCCCCCAATAGGGTTAGGATTGTGACCCCCTCCCCTTGGGAGGAGGCACAAAGAGGGTGTACCCACCCTCAGGGCTAGTAGCCATTGGCTACTAACCCCCCAGACCTAAACACGCCCTTAAATTTAGTATTTAAGGGCTACCCTGAACCCTAGAAAATTAGATTCCTGCAACTACAAGAAGAAGGACTGCCCAGCTGAAAACCCCTGCAGCGGAAGACCAGAAGACGACAACTGCCTTGGCTCCAGAAACTCACCGGCCTGTCTCCTGCCTTCCAAAGATCCTGCTCCAGCGACGCCTTCCAAAGGGACCAGCGACCTCGACATCCTCTGAGGACTGCCCCTGCTTCGAAAAGACAAGAAACTCCCGAGGACAGCGGACCTGCTCCAAGAAAAGCTGCAACTTTGTTTCCAGCAGCCTTAAAGAACCCTGCAAGCTCCCCGCAAGAAGCGTGAGACTTGCAACACTGCACCCAGCGACCCCGACTCGGCTGGTGGCGATCCAACACCTCAGGAGGGACCCCAGGACTACTCTAAGACTGTGAGTACCAAAACCTGTCCCCCCTGAGCCCCCACAGCGCCGCCTGCAGAGGGAATCCCGAGGCTTCCCCTGACCGCGACTCTTTGAATCCTAAGTCCCGACACCTGGGAGAGACCCTGCACCCGCAGCCCCCAGGACCTGAAGGACCGGACTTTCACTGGAGGAGTGACCCCCAGGAGTCCCTCTCCCTTGATCAAGTGGAGGTTTCCCCGAGGAACCCCCCCCTTGCCTGCCTGCAGCACTGAAGAGATCCCTAGATCTCCCATTGACTTCCATTACAAACCCGACGCCTGTTTCTACACTGCACCCGGCCGCCCCCGCGCTGCTGAGGGTGAAATTTCTGTGTGGGCTTGTGTCCCCCCCGGTGCCCTACAAAACCCCCCTGGTCTGCCCTCCGAAGACGCGGGTACTTACCTGCAAGCAGACCGGAACCGGGGCACCCCCTTCTCTCCATTCTAGCCTATGTGTTTTGGGCACCACTTTGAACTCTGCACCTGACCGGCCCTGAGCTGCTGGTGTGGTGACTTTGGGGTTGCTCTGAACCCCCAACGGTGGGCTACCTTGGACCAAGAACTGAACCCTGTAAGTGTCTTACTTACCTGGTAAAACTAACAAAAACTTACCTCCCCCAGGAACTGTGAAAATTGCACTGTGTCCACTTTTAAAACAGCTATTTGTCAATAACTTGAAAAGTATACATGCAATTTTTATGATTTGAAGTTCCTAAAGTACTTACCTGCAATACCTTTCGAATAAGATATTACATGTAGAATTTGAACCTGTGGTTCTTAAAATAAACTAAGAAAAGATATTTTTCTATACAAAAAACCTATTGGCTGGATTTGTCTCTGAGTGTGTGTACCTCATTTATTGTCTATGTGTATGTACAACAAATGCTTAACACTACTCCTTGGATAAGCCTACTGCTCGACCACACTACCACAAAATAGAGCATTAGTATTATCTCTTTTTACCACTATCTTACCTCTAAGGGGAACCCTTGGACTCTGTGCATGCTATTCCTTACTTTGAAATAGCACATATAGAGCCAACTTCCTACAGTCACCTTTCCTGAGGCTGACCAAAGAACGCACACATTCCAGACCTATGAAATTGCGAACGTACCTGTACGGTACGAAGCATACCAGTATCAGGAAATATCGCTCACATATCAAGAGCATCAGAACTGGTTTGAAGGCGCCCTACCACATGTACTACGAAGAGTGAGGCTAGGTCCTTTAAGTAATGAGGGACCTACATGGCCTATGTTTGCCACATATACACCTCACCCAGGCATACAGAATATGCCGATCGCAGATTTACGAGTTTTATATAATGAATTAGTGGCATTATATAGACGATTGGTTCAGTTCGTAATGCCAACATTGAACACTACACCAGCGCGTCCAGCACCGCCAATAGCTGGTGGTTATCAATTGGCTACTGGGATTAATCCTCAAACAGTGCATACTATTATGGGTAAAGTGCCCACGGAACGGGAAAAAATACCATTCTGGATAGCCCAGAAAACTAATCAGCTGAAAGCTGTGTTTCCCCATGCGGGACCACAGGAAAAACATAGGCTGCTCACTATGTGCTTGCCGTTTGGGATGGTTCCCTCGGTGGATGACTGCGCCACATGGGGTACAGTCTTCGCTGCCGTTTATACTACCACACATGGTACCCCGACATTTGCCAATTTACCGGAGGTGTTAAAACAAATACAAAATGAACATGGGGCTGCACCGGCCCTGGATCTGGGGATGAAATTGATGCGTAACTTTGACGCCGTCACCTCGAGTAATACTGAGTAATATTAAAGGGGAAGTGGTGGCACTGCCAATACGCCAGCGTCCCCGGGAAACTCCAAATGTGGAACAAGAGAGACAGCTACCGAAAATAATTTCCGATACCTATACTAGTATAGGACGGGATAGTTTGGGAGCCAAACCTAAAAAATTTGAATTACCAAGTACCACCCATAAGGAAGGTACGAAGCAGGCACAAGAGGGCTCTAAAAAGCACTGGGACAGACAAAAAGATTTCAAAGAAAGGAGAAATAAGAGAGCTGATTCTCCACATCCGGAGTACTCTGAGAGGAGGTATAATCTCAGAAATAGGGAGCACATTAGAACTCCAGACAGATATACTGATTCACGTCCCTCTCGTTCCTTTCAGGACGCACCGGATAAACGTAGCGAGAGAGGGGGGCCGTCAAGATCGACATCCGGAATACGTGAAAGAGAAGAAAGACTCACCACACTATACCATTAAAAAAGAAGAAAAAACTCCTCAGCAAAAGCCGCAGTTTAAAAAGAAGAAGGTGGTAGCACTGACAGTTAAAAATGCCAGTAGTATTGAGAACACTGTTGAGGAACAAGAAGTGGGCTGTGACTCTGTTGGACAGCGCGGCAGAGGTCACGATATGTCGCCAGAGTCTGAAAGATCATCTGGATGCGACAGCAACTAGCGATTACATCGCAGTTAAGACAGCGGATGGCCGCGTTCTCCCACCCGATCGGGTTTATGATTTAACAATTCAAATAGAGGGAGACGTGGAACGCATTATTAGTGTAATATTTTGGGATGAACTTACTAGTGATATCATGTTGGCGAGAGAGACTGGCCACCTGAACACGTCCGCAAGCTCCCGCATGGGGAAGATGTCATTTTGCCTTCTTTTTCCGATCTTGTTCCAGAAGCAGACAAAAAAGTCGATGCTGCTGAATGGGCTTTAGCGCAGGCACCCGCACTATACCGTAATCATGTAGGTTGGGACAAGGACTCTCCTTGTCATGTTATTCCCTTTAGGTCTACACCCCAACCACAGTCACAATACCCTGTTAAACATGAAGTGAAAGCTCCGGTGACAGAGATACTGTCACAACTTGAGTACCAGGGAGTGATTGAGCCCTGTACATCGGCAATGAATAATCCACTATTCCCCGTTGCAAAGCCAGATCATTCATATAGAATAGTGGTTGATTATAGACACTTAAATAGTCATACACGCACGTATGCTATACAAAATTCACACAGCACAGCACTGATAAACTATATAGTGCGTAAGAAATATAAAACTACATTGGATATATCTAATGGATTTTTCTGCCAGACTTTAGCACATGAAAGTAGGGACCTAAGTGCATTTTCGTTTGGCTCTAAGAAACGCTTTTGTCGTTGACCTCAAGGCTACAAAAATAGCCCAGGTCTGTTTTCAGCCCGTGTAACATCAATTTTGCACGAGCTTGATTCCGATGCATTGTCCTATGTGGATGATATCTATCTCACTGACGACACCCTCGACATTCATCTTGCGAGGGTCGATCGGATCATTTTGGGATTTGCAGACCTCGGTTATAAATTTAATTTTAAGAAAAGCAAGATAGCCTTTCTTAGTGTATTGTTCCTGGGATATGAGCTATCAAACGGGGGGAAGAACCTGGCCCGCACTTCCTAGAAAAGTGTGCTCAACTGCAGTCTCCAAACATACTTAAGAAATTACAGTCATTACTGGGTTTCTTCAATTTTGGCAGAACATACATTCCAGATTATGCAGAATGCATCAAACCACTTTATGACTTAATTCAGCCAAATTTTTCTAGCAGACGATGGACGATTGAACACACACACATCCTTAGGGACATGCAACAGGACATGCTAGAAGCTACACACTTACACACATGTGACAATAAAACAAATTTGGTCATCAGAATAATTGCTGGTGCCCTTGGGTTTACTTATGTCACCTTTAATGAGGGTGACACGGTGTCGATAGCATATAAATCACACTTATACTCAAATGCTGAATTTTTTTTTGCACCTACAGAAAAGATTCTGACAGCAGTTCAGATGGCCGTCATAAAGGAGAGGCCACTTGCCCAGGGGAAATGCATTATTGTTGTCTCCCCGGTGCCGGCCTTAGAGGCTGTCACTAAAGCGAGCGTTCCGAACGCTAAGGCATTACATCCACGCTGGATTCAATGGGCAAAGTCTCTGACCGCCACTGATGTTGATTATGTATTTGACCCCAGACTTCAGATACAAGAATTTCTCCAGTATGAACAGGAGTACCCCGCTCCTCTACATCTCTTGCCACTAGACAGTTATAATACTATCATTTATACTGACGGATCGGCACAACCGGCTGTAGGTACTAAACATCAATACTCAGCAGCTTGTGCAGCCGTGTGCGGGGTACTGGAAGACGGAGTTTTCCATCCTCACAATACCTACACGCAGACCTTAGGGGACTGCACAGCCCAGTTGGCCGAGCTTAAGGCTCTTCTTCTAGCGCTTAAACATACGGAGGCAGGAAGCCAGACTTTGATAGTCTGTGATTCATATTACTGCATCCAGTCATACAGTGAATATCTCAATCATTGGAAACTGAACGGGTTTAGGGATTCTAAAGGGAACACCATTAAACACAAAATGTTGTGGCGAAGGGTGGCTGATCTTAAGGATAAGCAACCATGTGTCCATGTAGTTCATACATTAGGACACCAACGTGTAGGAATACACGTTGCCGACAATACATTGGCTGATGAAGCGGCCAAAGCATCAGTAGCTACGGCTTTTGTGGCTGCAGTGACTCGTTCTCGAACGAGGTTGGATAATGAAATACTGATTGCCGTTAAAGCTTCGGCTGCAGGCAAGACCCTTCCGAAAGGATACCCTACAAACTATACTTACCATATCAGTGCACAGAATGTTGCTTATACAACAATTCCTGGGGTTGGAGATCGAGTGATCCCCAATGAAGACCAGAGATTAGAGCTGATTACAGCCGCACATGAGGGTGTCGCTTCTGCACATGCTGGTATACAAGCCACGATAACAATTCTACAGCAACGATACTGGTGGCCTGGTCTATGCAGATGGACTAAACAGTATGTCCTTTGTTATGACGTTTTTCAGCAGATTAAGGGCTCTAATATCAAACGTCCTCCGCAGACATCCCTCTTAGTGTCAGACAAGCCACTCCAGTGTGTGTACCTAGACCATTGTGGTCCCTTCCAGCCTGATGGTGCATACAAATACATTTTAGTGGCTGTGGATTCCTGTTCTAGATTCCTGTGGGTGTGGCCACAGCGGTCGGCTGACGCCCTGACTGTTATAAAAGATTTGCTGATCTTTATCGGTACATATGCGGTTGCAGCATTCCATTCGGACCAGGGCCCTGCATTTGCCTCTAAAGCATTCAGGGACACCATGGGGACAATGGGTGTTGAACTCCATTACTCCTCACCATACCATCCCGAGGGAAATTCGGTCATGGAGAGGCGGAATCGTGATCTAAAGCAGTCCTTAACAGCTCGAGTATTAGGTTCAGGCCGCAGTTGGTTACATCACCTATATGGGGTCCAGAGAGCACTGAATAATCTGCCAAGACGGTCCTTGGGGGGAATGTTTCCATATGAGGTTCTCTTTGGGATACCTATGTATGTCCCCGATCTTGATGCCCCTGGTATGGTGGCAGCAGAAACACCATTTGACATAAAAGAACGTCTCACTGTTTTACAGGAGCTTCAACAATTTTGTGATGATAAATCATCTGCAAGTGCTGCCACTTTAGGAATAAGGGACTTGGCGAAAACTTCAACTGGCTGGATTCCTAACATTGGGGATCTGGTTCGTGAGAAGATCGCTGTGAAAAAGGAGTTTGGTCCATCATACAGAGCGCCTGTATCGGTCTTGGGAATAAAAGGCACCAGGACTGTCATCCTGCCACCATTGTCCGGTTCTAAATCGAATAGATTCATCTCCATTGATGAAATCAAATTACACCATGTGGCCGATTCTTCACAGTAGACCAGGAGGTCCCTTAGGTGGTTCCTGATCCCCTCTCACTACCCAACAGGACATCCAACTACATAGTAGGATGAACATCACTGCTACTGACTATGCAACTATGTCAACTGCTGTTTCAGACACTTCCTCGACAATGGGGAGGGCGGAAAATGAACTTTTGTTGGTACCAGTCACATCTTCGGTGACCACCCCACTTCAAGATTTGGCTGTATTTTATACGAACACTTCCACGACTAATGACGTTGTCTATCAAGAACCTCCACGAGCGGTGGATCAGAATTCATCGGGTCCTGTGTTTGCAGAGACTTCCTCTGGCTATTTCGTAGACATTGATGATTTTTCTTCGGATTCATCCTCAACTGTGACTAACGAACTTTCAAAGAGTAGTAAGCTGTATCGATGGCTTAAAAGGAACTATTTGATCTACCCATGGAACTATCTATGGTTCTGTTTGACATTTATTGCATTATTTTTATGGATTGGCTTTGTGACTGTTTTCTTTTTGCTGATTAATGGTCACTATATTCCTGATCGCTCCTCTGTGGAGCCTGTTGATGAAATTTTAACACCACATCATTCTTCCCATAAGGGCCGACGAGATTTGTCCCCTGTAAATATTACAGCTATACCAATTACTGATGGAATTGTGTGGGACAAAGTTCCATTCGATATATATGGGCCTACAGAGATTATTCAAATACCATACGTGTTCAAAATTTCAATGTCTGATGTTATTACACCTAATGTTGTCTCTGAGGATTGGGATGTCCAAACAGTTGATTCCATGCTAACTGAAATGAAGGACTATTCCACTTTTGGAAGTGATGATGTATACCATTATACAATGAATTATGGGGAAATGTTCTGCTATAACAATTGGGGACATCACTACCTACACCGTGCAACTAGATATAGGCCTCTCTTGAACTACACACAGTGGGAACACTGTTCAACACCACAGGTGGGGAGTCCAAAGTATTACAGCTATAAATGTACATACTTTTCCGGGCATGATACAAAAAAAGCAGAGTCGTATTATTTTAAAATACCTCCGGCTCAAATTAGAAAACTTTTGCTAACAGATACGAAACTGATTTATTCAGATCCCTTTGTTTCCCGGCTCTCGCTTGAGGCTTACAAATATTGGAAAGATACTATTGATTTGAAAAGTGTATGGGGGACACAAGATTGGCAGATACAGGGTAGGGAGGCTTTGTTTCGAGCATGCCTGATTCCTGTGCAAATGATTTTCTTAAATGACACTATTGAGCAGACATCCTGTCAGGGGTTAGCAAAAATTAAAGACCTGAACACGCCCAGTATCCCTACTCCGATGAAATTTAGAGATTGGCAACAGTTTCTTAATGTCTCAGAAGACAGGCTAGATGCAATCGTTAAGGCTGGTACCTATAATTCTTAATTTTCCCGTCCCGGCGGGTGGTTGGTATGGCCCACCGACACTGATGAGTGTCAAAAGCGTTTCTTGAACTCTTCATGGGGTTTTTCCATTCACAGGCCTGACCCTCGCTTTCTATCAGGTCAACATACAGGTATAATTACAACATACATTGTGGGTAAGCTGTGCCAGCAATGGGTGCAGACAAACACGTTGACAGCGGTTAAAAAACACCTGAACACTCTTTCTGACAGTATAGACTTACAGGATTTCCTGTTAGGTCCTAGGAAACAGCGCTCGAAACGGTTTTTATATGCTATGTACAATGAAATTTGGAAGCTTTCTCAGATTGAGGCTGCTGCACGTTTAAGGCAACTAGACAGGGAAAATTTCGTAAAAACATTAGCTGTTGTCGACAATGGCATGAACACGCTGTCCAACAGGATTTGTTCACTATCAAATATAGTGTCGTCTGCTATTGATATCACTCAGACAGACTTGTCCCGGTTATATCATGGGCAAACACAGCTACGTTCCATCATGCAGCTGGGTTGGACTTTACAGACACTGAAAAGTGGCCACATTCCATGGAGGTACATTAATGGGAGTGAACTATTCACTGCTTTGAATTTTTCCAGGGAATAAGAGACAATGGCTAAAAGGGAGGCTCGTTTCACCCTGCTTCAAGTAGAGAAATTAGATAAGTTGCCCTTCACGGTAGCAGAGAGTCCTTCAACTATCTGGCTCTTGCACTGCATTATTAATTTACCGATTTCGACCTTTTGTTTCTCGAGCTGCCTGAAACATCTTGCGGTGGGACGATATGAGCAGCTAGGAGATAGCTTTATTAAGGAAGAGTGGGAGTTGCCCTTTGACTATAGATGTCTGAATGGTGAACAGGAGGTCTTTCTTAGCGGAAGTGAATGTGAGACTGCTGTTCATCATTCTATGATATGCAAACAGGTGTCTCTTCACGGTCTATGCAATGCGGGGGTCGCGAATTTGGCCTGTTTTCTGAAGGGTACTCCCGTCCCCTTGATTCGTCCTATGTTTCATGTACTTTCCAATGGCAATTATGTGGTACTGAACGATGAAAGCTGTTGCAGCTTGCAACCTGGAATTGCCTACGCAATCTCAGTCACGAAGGTCGTTACGTGTTGTGGACATGTTTTGTTTACCCCCACACGAGAGATAAAAGTATCTGAAATGTGGCCCCACATAGATACTATTAATGTGAACTATGACAAGTTGAGTAGACTAAAGGCGCTATTGTTTCAGAAACAGGTCACCTTGACATCCGCAAAAGAGACGTATGCTCTCCAGATTGCGACATCATCAGCCGAGATACAATCCCTTTTAAATACCGATTTCCCCAAACACTTTGGAGAGCTGGTATCCAGAATATTCAATGCTTCAAGCACCACTGGGATTGTTCATTTCTTTAAGGCTGTCGGGTCTGGTTTCGTGTCCATCTTCCAGACTGTCTTTGGAGTCATCCCATCAGCCATCCATTCTCTCTTTTTAAGTGTGTTTGGTGGCTTTCCAATTATTTTGGCTTTGATTGGCAGACTACTACTGCTATTTCTTCTGATTCGCGGTGGTTGTTTCTTTCCAGCAACACAGAGCAATGGAGCCGCTCCCGCCAACTCCACTGTGCCGTGAGCGCATGGTTCGGATCTTTGGTACACCTTTGCTGGTGGAACTGGAGCTTGACTGGTCGTTGTCATTCCAGCCACTTCTCTGGTGTGTACAACCGGTCTTCCGCTGCATATGGTGTCTCTTTGAGCATCTGCCTATGGTCTGTCTTGCTGTTGCACCAACATCTCCTGTGGACCACGAACTGCTGATGTCCCCGATGAGGTTTCATACACGGTCATGCCCCTTGAGACTGAGGTTGCTCGGCGAGGCCACCTATGAGCCTTCCGTTATAAGATCTAACATGGATGAGGACACTGCAGCAAGTATCGATGCACCGGTGAATATGGCTCACTTCTGCTCTGTGGATCCGTTTGTCCGCCCAGCACTAGACTTCACTTCGGACGATGTTGACTCATTTTTGAGGTCCTTGACTGGTAACTTCGATGACATCCTTCAAGATCCTGCGTATAACACATAATTTGATGAATTTGCTTACCATTCCCGATTCCAAATTGTGCAATTATAATAGACGTTGGCTGTACTTATCATAGTTGATATTAACATCTCTGTATGTGTTTTTTAGACAGCCTTGTTTTACTGTGTTTTTACACACAGCGATTTGTATTATTAGCTTCTTTTATTAGCTTTTTTTTTTTTTTTCCTTTGGCTTTTTTAGTTCAGAAGCAGCTTTTTAGCGTTTTGGGTTCCTGTACCTTCATCATACCTGTTACGGCAATGGGGAGGGTGTAGTGAATCCTAGTTTGTTTTAATGGGATAACAGGAGTTAGCTTAGCCGTAGGCTTGTAAACTCGTGCCCCCGTCACCTAGTGACTTTTAACCTACTTAGCTTACTCTGTCTTAGCTCATTTAATTGTTTATTTCCTCTAAGATGGCTGCCTTGTTTATAGTTAAGCCACTTGTTATGAGTTTTATTATCAGTGTCACTGCGCCAAGGCGTCAAGATCAAGCGTGAAAGACAAACAAACAGTAGGTGTTCACACTTAGGGATTTTCCTTCTCTATACTTTCGACGGATTGCTGATATTAATTGCCGTCCCAAGCATGCCTGTTATCTATTGTTTTGGGATACACCTACGTCAGAGGACCTTGTAGATCTGTATAAATACATCACACTTTTAGACAGATAATCAGTGGGATTCCGACCAGAGGGCATCGCCACCATCGCTGATACCGATGCTGCAGTCATCTTGACGCTGACCCAGTCTTCGTGTCCCTGCGGGGTCTGAGATAGAGACCTCATTCCAAGGTAACAAGGGTTGGGGGCTCCTCTCATGGACACGGCTTTGGCAGATTAGGTTTAGCAAACCCAGCTCTCCTTTAGGTAGGAGGTTAGGCCTATTCTCGTTAGGGTATTAGGGCATATTCCATCTTATACATACATATATATCTATTTCTTTCATATATTGCAAAATGGTGGGGGTATTCATAACAATGACTCTCTTCTTCACAATACTGTTGCTTGGTATATTCATTATCCTAATCATTGCAGTTCATGCAACTTATCGCAAATTGCAGTTATGTTCAATAAAAACTATTATAACTTCACTGTATCTGTGTTATTGCCTTTGTTTGTATGAGACATAATATATCTGTGAGAAAAGGGTAATTTCCGTTTAACCACAACAACCCTGAGATATCTTACTTTGAGTCCATGCGTAAGCGACTGCCACAAATCACCTTTTACTATTGTGTTTCTGGTGAGGTGCTGCTAGTGAGCCGGTAAGGTTGGGATTACAGTTGCGACTTGTTGTAGGAAAGACTCAGTCGCCTACAAACAAAAGTACTGTTATCTTTAAACCAGCAGTCTTGCTCAGAACAAGAGTCCAAACTACGACAAAGCTATACCGCATCCCAGAAGCCAAACAGAAGATTATAGAAGAAGAAGTTCAGACCATGTTAGTAGCCAGTATTATAGAACCTTCAGCCAGTCCTTGGTACTCGCCAGTTGTGTTGGTTCCCAAGCCAGATGGCAGTACCAGGTTTTGTGTAGACTACAGGGGGGTCAATAACTTAACCTACTTTGATGCCTATCCCATGCCTAGAATTGACAAGCTTATTGAGAGATTGGGTCAAGCCAAATACTTATCAACCCTGGATCTTACGAAGGTTTTTTGGCAAATACCCTTGAGAGGGGAGGACAAAGAAAAAACAGCATTTGCCACCCCTTTGGGATTATACCACTTCACCGTCCTACCTTTTGGGCTCCACGGGGCCCATGCCACATTTCAAAGACTCATGGATGAAATCTTACGACCATACAGGCAGTATGCTGCTGCCTATCTCAATGACATTGTTATATATAGCAAAACATGGGAGGATCATATGTCTCACCTTAATGCCATATTACAAGCCCTGAGAAAAGCCCAGTTAACCGCAAATCCAGAGAAATGTCGACTAGGACAGACTAGTATCAAATACCTGGGTTACATTGTAGGGGGTGGTCAGATTAGCCCACAAGTGGAAAAAATAGAAGCCATCACGCAAATGACATTCCCTAAAAAATAAAAGATGTCTGGGATTTCTTGGGATTAATCGGCTACTATAGCCACTTTATTCCCCATTTCTCCACGGTGGCAGAACCCCTTACTAACTTGCTACAGAAGACCTGTCCAAATACCCTTGGTCCACCTTCATAGTCTGAATTACGTAGCTTTGACAGTCTAAAGGCCGCTCTCACTTCTGAACCAGTGTTATGTTGCCCTGATTTCCATAAACCCTTTGTTTTATTAACTGATGCCTCCGAAGTGGGCCTTGGGGCTGTCCTATCCCAGCCACAGCATGATGGAACCCTCCACCCCATATTGTATATCAGCAGGAAACTTTTACCACGAGAAAAACATTCGGCTATAGAGAAGGAGTGTTTAGCGATTAAATGGGCTGTTGAATCTCTCAGATATTATCTGTCTGGCAGGACTTTTACCTTGGTTACTGATCACGCTCCTCTTACCTGGCTCGCCCATAATAAGCACACTAATTCCCGTATCCTCCGCTGGTTCCTTTCCTTACAGCCTTTCTCGTTTCAGATTCAGCATCTCCCAGGAAAGCAAATGGTGACTGCGGATTTTCTATCCCGTTATCCGGTCTCTAAGCGTCCCGACCGGCCGCTCTCTAGGGGGAGTGTATGTGACGGGCTGGAATCAGATCGCCCGCACATGGCCCTAACTTGTGCTGACGCTGCCTCCTGTGTTCCCGACTTTCCCTGCCTCCCTTCCGGTGATTGGTGGGACGATCGGCAGTGGCGGGATGCCGGGAGGTCAAAACTGCCAATGTCAGAACATGCGGGCGTCGGAGGTTGTGGAGAAGAGGCTGGAGACGAGGAAGAAGACAGAAAAGGACCACCAGAGAAGGAAGACGGGGAAAGACAGACGGACGAGGAAGACTGAGAGTGGAGCCCGAGCCGAACCCAGAGACGGCGAAACCAGTGTTCTGCTCAAGGAGAAGGCTGGAGACGACAGACGGGATCACCTGCAACAGGCAACCGGGAAGACGGAACGCTGCATCCCGCCACGCTTCTGGAGAACCATGGCAGTTCCAGGTGCGTGTAACCACGTCCCTGAGAGTGAGCGAGAGAGAGAGAGAAGAAGGGGGGGGAAGGGCACGGACACTAAGAGGGGTGAGAGTTGGGGAAGCACTTACAACCGGGCACAATAGAGCACAGTATCCAGTGTAGACCGCACCCAAGGCACTGCGCACAGGACCGTACGGGCACAGAAAGAGGAGAAAATAGGCATGAAACAAAAGATCTAGACCAAGAGGAAAGAGAAAAAGGAAAGCGCCTAGAAAAAGTAAAACAGTCAGATAAACGAGACCCTGAAGGGAAAAGAGAGACAGGAAAAGAGAATAAGTAAACCTTAAGGAGAAAACCCTGACCACTTACCGTTATTATTTTGTTCTCTCCACATACGCTTCCCGGGGAACCCTGTGAGACAAGGAGACAGAAAGAGAAGAGTGAAGAACAAACCACGAGAGCAACAACCACCCTGTCCGCTGCAGTTGAAGAAAGACTTATACGTACCTGAACCGTACCCCACCAAAATCTAACAATAAAAAACTCTTGTACATAGTACACGCGAGTCCTGAGTGATTCCTCCGCACCAATACGGTTACAGGCTGCTTTCCCTTTGAAGCTCACCATTTGTGCTCATACCATGTAGGGCTTACTGCCAAGGAGACACAGCACCTCTTCCAACAGCAGGCTTCTATTGTTCCCTTCCCTTGTTTCCTTTCCTGGGAGTCAGTCACACTTTTCTCCAGGAGGACAGAAGGCTGTCTTGTGGCCAGCATCTGCGGATGGCCACTGGAACTTTGGGCAACAGACTGTCAACTTTCTAAAAGCTGCATGTACTCAAAAGTTATATTACATTCAACTTGGGTATTAAATTGGGTTTAATGTAAAAATTATTTTGATACCTTGAAATGCCAACTTTAGTAGTCTGATTCAGAAGGTAGCAGAGCTGAGTTGTCAGTGTGTATCCCTGAACTGGCTAATGGGGCTAATAGCCTGCCCATAGTAAAACAAGCATTTGCAAAGCAACGGGTCTTGTATTGCATCGATTTAGAGCTATTAGCGTTGTAAACTCTTAACCAGACTTTTCTTGCCATATTAAATGAAAAAAGAAAATGAGCGTGATCGCGCAGTGTAAAACACAAGCGCGATCGCGCTGCGAAATAAAGAGCAAAAGCAGTCCAGAAACCATACAAAAAACATGGAGCCTCGTACGTTTACAGTAGTTTACCAGTGCTCTTGAGGAGGGCTAAACACCGGAAAAGGCATGACATATGCATGCCTTTCACGAATGAAAACAAGAGGATTTTAAAAGGAAAGCCCACTAACCAATGAAAGTGAGTGACGTAATATGGGCGTGGTTAAATTCCCCCTAGAGATTAGAAGAGGGACGGAGCACTTTGCGCTCGCCCCTAAACAACAGTTTCAGGTTTTTATTGTTAGGACATATAAAATTACATGTCTTACTTTTTAATATACAGCACCCTTCCTTAGGACTTGAGAGGCCTACAGTAGGGGTGACTGATTTAGAGTTTGGCAGATGGGTTACTCACCGCTGGCATGACTGCAGTAACTAATTGGAAAAAATGCCAACTGTCTCAAACTCAACACCAACAAGACAGAAGAATTGTCTTCAGAAAGAACACCTTACCAGGGGACTCCAATTTGTGGTCTACCGAACTTGGACCCACTCCAGCACTCATGCCAGGAACCTCAAAATAATCATGGACAGCAAGCAAAGTCAACGCAGTCCCTGCATCCTGTTTCCACACACTGAGGATGATGAGGAAGATCTTCTAATGGCCCAGGCAACACTGGATAAAACAAACTGCCCTAGTAACCAGCAAGTCAGACTGCGGGAATACCTTGTACCAAGCAACTCACTATAATATTACAAACCATGCAAAACTTGGCGGCCAGACTCATCATGAACCCCCCCACATAGAACTCACATCACACCACACCTCAGGGAGCTCCAGTGGCTACTGATGCACAAATGTGCTAATTTTAAACTTCTCATACACATTCAAGGCACTGCACTTAGGCCCCAGGTCCCTGATCAATAGCATCTCCTTCCCCATTCACCCAGACACCTCCACTCTACTGGACTCCTACTCGCACACATCCAACACAGACACAGAACTAGATCAGTAGGATAGCTGTTCTCTTCCATTGCTCCCAAAGCATGCAATGGCTTCCCAGTCCATATCAGAGCCCCCTTCTCTCTTCTGCATTCCACAAAAAGCTGAGGACCTGGCTTGTCAAAAACCAACCTACCAAAGACAGGGCTAGTCACAAAGACGTGCTCAGTACCAGGAAACCCTTGCAGGTGTTCTGTTTAAAAAGAATAAAAAGAATGGGGTGTGATCAGCTGTGGCATCATGCCACCTCTACCACCCCTAGAGCCCAAACAATCTTACAGCCCCTTAATGAGGGGCAGGTTGATTAATCTATCCCATTCTGCATTCCTCAGGAGGCAAATAGCACACTAGACACTAGAGATTGTGTTTAAAAGAACAGAATGCGATGGAGCTGGCGCATCCTAGCATTGGGCCACATCCCCAGGTCCTTAAACCCAAACAGTCTTTCTGCCACCTGGTGAATGCTGGTAGAAAGGGCTATTCACCCCTAATCCGCCATCTCCTGAGGGGAGGTCAGACGGTACACTAGACAGCAGTGTTTTTTTAAAGTATGAGATGAGGGCTGGCCTGGCCTGGCACCTGGCATCAACCCCCTGCAACTCAAAAAGTATTTCTGTCCCTCGGGGGGGGGGGGTGGAGAGATTAAAGTAAACACTAGACACCACAGCCGTAGCACAGAAAGTGCACTGCAAATGCAGTGGGAGTTTGAGCCCGTCACATGTGCACCTAGATTATGTTGGTTTTATAGAAAAGGTTGCAGATGAACATTTTCTTCCCCATAATGCCTTATGAATGTCAGAAATGTGCCTAAGACACCCAATTTCATCTCCATGTCCCCATGGGATGGCTGTAACCAAGGGACATAAAGCATCAAGGAAACCTTTCCAACCCTATGAATAAAAGCAGCCCATGGGAATTCAGTGTGGCGTTGTTTGCATAGGTTCAAGCACATTTTCTTACCCAGAATGCCCTGAGAGCGTCAAGGTATGGGTCAAAAAGCACTATTTACCCATAATTATCGTGCAGAAATCACAGGCACCTCCAGCCAATAGCCAAAGTCTAACCATCCTACATTCCAAATCTTCTCTCAATAAACACGTTTGTTTTAATGTCCTCTTGATTGGATGTCCCCTTACCCAATCTCTGGGAACTCTGCTTGTCTGTGCCCTGGAGGGTCGTCCATTGCCTAATATGCCCCCAGCTGCCATATACCAATCCCCATATACCAATCCCCCACACCTTCCAACCAACATGTCTCTGCCTTACTATTTCCTGGTTCTTGCACCAATCCCGATATAAGCTCTATAAGAATGTCTACATAGATAAACTGTGAAGTTTAAGTACATCTTCAGAGTAAGAAGGTCATGAGACAGGGTTCACACTTGATTAGTTTCTGTACAGTCTTGAATGGACCAGAAAATTGCTATGCATTTCCAAAAAATCAGTTTCTCATTTTTTCAATATTCCTATATATTCAAAATGATGGACGCCGTCTTGTTCATGGGCAAGTCCTACATAGCAATTCTCTCTGATTCTGGAATCTCCAAATACCATTTGGGATGACTCACAAATATTTAGTGATTTAGGCACAATCGGAAAAAAATCAACTGCAATCGGTTCGACCAAATCTTTAACAGTTTCTGCATAACTGGGAAACAACCAGTCTGCAAAGAGATCCAACACACGTGTGGGAGAGAGTTATAAGCCACTAATCCCACAAAGGATGATCAGGACTCCAGTACTAATCCAGTTTTATCAGTGTAACTCTGAATAATTTATGCTTCCTTCGTTAATTTTGTGGGTTAGGGAAAGGGCAGACATGTCCCACAATAGAACTAAATAGGAGAGATGAGGGACTCAAGGGGGGCACAGGAGGAGCGAAAACTAAATTGCATTCGATCTGCAGTTTCCCAGACACCAGTGCATTGGCCTCGACCAGTGCACCAATGCACATGTTTCACAAAGACAAAGTCCAATGACAAAAACGACATCAAAGTATTTGATTTACTGTAAACGCCTCACCCTTCCAGCTTTATGAACTTATTATAGAGAATGTTTTCACAGATGGTACAAATACTGCAATTTTACTTTAAATTGATTATGTAGACTATTTCAATTCCTACTGTGCAAAACTACAGCGAGCAAAAGGAATGTTTAATTTTTATTACATTCATTTGAAAAACAAAGTACTCACACACCATCAAAAGTGACGCTGTACGAAACGGATAAACAAATACAAAATCCAATAAATCACACCAAAAAATAACAAAAATTAAAAAAATTGATGTTCAAGTAAATATGGCACTGATGAAAACATCAGGAATCCAGCTGCTTAAAAAGTAGGGAAAAGCAAGCAATGTCTGGGACATTTGGTCCACTCGTCTATAATTATTAATTCTAGTACTTTCCTAAAGCCACGAAGAGGCTTAAAAGCTACTGCACTGAAAAATGAGCCCGCTTTGCCTATAAAGCTTAGGGAAAAAAAGAAACAAGCTATGAGCTTGCACTATTGACCTAACCTCTTCAATGTGTCCTATTTATACATTTCATCTGAAACAGTTTTGGACTGGCAAGCCATTAAAGTGGAAGAAATGTATACTAAGATTCGCCTGACTGCAGTTCAGGATGCAGCATAGCTTCCACTGGCTTTTCCCAAAGTCCCATAAAGGCTAATAAATCGGAATATTTCTCCTGCACAACTTAGCAGGGTATAAAGTTACTTTACTATTCCTCTGGCTCAGAATCCTTTATGGTACTGGTTGGGAGCCAAGCTCTGGACAGAGCTGAGAAAGCTGGGAATCATAAAAAAGGCACTAAAAGGAAGTGGCTTTTTACAACAAGCATTGGCAACGACAATAGGTCTTGCCTCTGCAAGAGTTACCGGATTTGGCAATGTGTTTTAGCCATGGTGCTCATCAGCATGGCTGCTGTTCAGCATGGCTAAAAGTTAGTGGCGTAGAGGAGAGTTAGATTGGATTGAAGTGTCTTAGAGAGGAATGGCAGAATGAAGTAGTGTTTTGTAGAGTGGAGTGGTAGAGAGTGTTGTGTACTGAAGTGGCATAGTGTGGCGTGACATACACTGGATTGGCATAGAGTAGAGTCGACAGGTGTAGAGTGCATTAGCGTAGACTGTTGCAGAGTATAGGTGCGTAGAGTGCAGTGGTATTGAGTCCAGTGGCATTTAATTCAGTGGCATACCATGAAGTGTCATACAATACAGTGGCATAGATTAGAATGGCGCATGTTAGAGTGTAGTGGTGTAGAGTGGAGTGGCACAAAGTGGAGTGGCACAGAGTGGTGTGGCGCAGAGTGGAGTGTCACAGGGTAGAAAGAGTGTCGCAGAGTAGAGTAGCGTAGAGTGCAGTGGTGCAGAGTTCAGTAATGCATCTGGCAGTGACACACAGTAAAGCTGAGTGGCATAGAATGCAGTGGCAAAGAGTGCAGTGCAGAGTCGGGTGGCATAGAGTGCAGAGGCATAGAGTAGAGTAGCATAAAGTGGTGCAGAGTAGAGTAGCGTGCCAAAGAGTGCAATGATGTAGAGTGGAGTAGTGCCCATGCTGGGGAGGATGCTACAGCTGATGATGAGATAGGGGTTAAGTAACCCTAAAATCAACAGTGCTTTCCCAGAGTTTGCCGCGGTCCAAGTAAACTGCTTGTGCATGCCACGTGTGTTTTTGTCAAGGTGCAGAAGATAGACATTTGGCATATGTGGAGTCAAACCGCAACTCCAGTCAGTGTAAGGAATTTGAAGATCAGAAAGCTTCACTCAAAAGTCTATGCATTGTTGGTCTAGAAACTACTAGCAAGAAGATACAGAAAGGTACTGCGTTATTACACAATTTAAAGCTATACATTATACGTGTGCTGCTGCTGTAGGCAGATGCAACAGGTTTTGAAAGAGCAACAAGTAGCAACAGCAAATTACATGATAACATTGTGATCAGAAGTGCTGCGAGGTAGAGCTCAACCATGTATCAATAGCTCAAATGAACACCTGAAAAAGCAGCAAACCAGATACAAGGAAAGGTCATCTGCTTACCAGAACCGATTAAAGAGAGTCATCATACTACTGCTGAAAGTGGCCCCAGGAGAAGTGCTTGGGGTTGTGATTACAGAGCTGTCCATACCTGCAGCGTCGAGGGGTTCAGTAGAAAGCCATTCTTCCAATGAAGACCAAGAAAGAGGCCACATTTCCTGCAGGCATAAAAGATGGCCCGAGGCCAGCATGTCACAGGGCGAGGTAGATGGTATGCATGGAACACTCCTGATGAATGGTTGTTGGCATAGGAGAGAGCTCCAGTGACAGTGTCAGCCAATCCTGTGAACAGTTATAATGCTGCCGCCTTCCTGAAACCACCACCACCCTTCGATCTGCCAAAAGCAAAATATTGGCAATAGATGTACTGCCTGGCGAGAGACGTTTGATGATTTAATTGATGCATTACAAGAGACTTATAACAAAAAGATTTTGAAATGCCTCAATAATCTTTTTTTTTTGTCCTTGTTTATAACAAAATACAGGAGGTATCCAGTTTGTATCCAGACTCTGGCTAAAACTCCAACCTGGTGGACTTTCACCTACTTAATTGTCAAAGCAGAATTAAGTATCCCCCAGGCTAGAAGCAGGAAGACTAGATGAATAAAACGATAAGAAGGGTTCCCACATTCCAAGGCATTTCTCTAAACCATTACTGCAATTTAGGTTGGCTATTCTCTTATAGCCTTATAGCTGACAAAAGCCAATCCACCTGAGTCTCAGGAAATTGAAATGGCCATTTAATGCAGAATTCCCTGTGGGCTATGAACACCAAATAAAAGATCTGATGTGCCTGAAGCTTCCCTACCTCATTGTGTGGACTCATCCCAGGCTCCTCATGCAGACCAAGTATAACCATTGGTAGGCTTACCTTTATTCATCTGTTCATTATGGCTGAAACTGTCTTACCCACTTTTTGCCAGAAGATTTGGATATCCGGGCACTGCCACCAATGATGAACTTCGTCTGCATCTTCCAGGGCAGACTTTGAACGGGAGCTCTTCCTCGGGGCTCCAATTTTAGCCAACTTTCTAGGCGTCCAGTAGGCCCTGTGTACGGTAAACAAATGGTTCCTTCTAATGGGTGCAGACTTCACAACAGAACAAAGTGTACGCATTGATACTTGCCAAAGATGTGAAAGATTAAGGGTCGGCAGGTGTGGTTTCCAAAAATCCAGTAGTGAGAGAGAGGCATCTTCTGCTTGAACTAGTGACCAGTACCATCTTGATATCTCCTTTAATTACAGCATGTCTATTATTTTATTTTCCCATTCCGTTATGAGTCCTACCTCAGATTTTCCTTGTATCCAGCTTGTAATTTGTAGGTATTTGAACCTGGATAGTCTGGCAATGGTCCCGCTGGATAAAGAGTTCTACGAGATCACAGAGCCCCTGTGGCTAGTTGTCCCCATCGTGTAAATCCCGCATCTATGAATGGAATTGCCAGCGTGTCCTGCAGACATACCGGAGTGCCAGGAGAATTCCAAATTGGAGCCATTTCACTATAGTATGGGATTCCTACTTTCTTCTCACTTGAAACCATATCCTACAGGCCGCATTAAGGACTTTTAACATTACTTTTTTGAAATACCTTGAATGTCCAAATTTATAGGGAAAGTATGAACCTTGCTCTCGGAAGTCTTGTGTTAATGCCTGTAATCTGGGGGATGTGTAATGCTTCGACAATAGTAGGCTAATGTTTTTCAATTGAAAAGCCCAACAGTATAACTGGAAGTCTGGCAACGCAATTCCCCCATCTAGCTTCACTTTCCTCAGTGTTTTCCAAGCAATTCTTGGGTTTTTATGTCACCAGACAAAGCTAATTATTTCCCCCTGAAGTCTTTGCAGCCAGTCAGTCTTAAAATGTAGGGGCAAAGGGTCGAAAATGAAAGTAAATTTGGGCAAGATCATAATTTTTATTAGAGTGAGCTGGTCTTTCTTGCAGGCAGTAATCAAACAGAGTAACTTAGGAGATAACTTCCTTAAAGCCATTTAGGCAACCTACAAATTGCCTACCGCTAGGATCATTGCTGCACTTTCAAATAGGAATAGGAGCACGGCAGGGATGTCCACTTTCTCCACTCCTCTTTAACTTATGTATTGAACCACTAGCCAGGAGAATCAGGCAAAATCAGAGAATATTATCCTTTTATAATCAAAGCGGGGTTAAGAAGGAAGCCATTTATGCGGATGACTTGCTGATCTACATACAAGACTTCCAAAGGTTCTTTCCAGCAATCTTAGAAATCATAACATATTTTGGGAAAATCTCCAGTTACCTAGTCAGAACTGATGACTTGGAATGGACCACAGGATAACCCACTACAGAAAGACGAAATTAGTTATCTAGGGGTGAAGGTGGCGAAGGACTTGGGGGATATGGCCCAGGTAAACGTTTCAAGCCTTATGATGGGAACGAAGAGGCTCCTTCAGCAATGTTCACATCTACAACTTACTATTTTAGGAATGCCTCAATAATCTTGCTGCTGATGGTGTAAAAGAAGTCATAATGAAAATGTTGTGAGCTGATGAAGTTATCTACTGTCAAATTAAAGAAGCCTTGAATCGCAAGTTCAATCCAGTGCCTAATGTCAATTATGAAAGAAACCTGTCAGTCAAGAACGACAAAGAATTGGTGAAACCACAGATGAGTTTGTTGAGAGACTGAATATACTTATAAAACACGGCAGATACAATTAATATAATGACAGGGAAGCAACACGTCACAGAGTTATTGACAAATGCCTGTACACTTCATTCAGACGATGTATGCTGGGAGAAACTCTTATTCTGGAGCAAGTTCTCATGGCTGCTAGAACTGAAAAGCATGCCAATCAACAAACTGCTGATTTGGTGCCCAGAGTAAGTCAGTCATGAACATGAAAAGCTAGCAAAAACACATAGCTGAAGGACACAAGGTGATAAATCCATAGAAAAACAAGTTGTTCCAGATGTGAATTGTAGTTTCCACATGAAGATAAATGGCCTGCCATTGGATAAAAAAAGGCTATGGCAAAGAGAACCATTTTATGACGGTTTGCAAGGTGAAGGAAAAAGTAAGTGTGTCACAATGAGAAGACAAAACGACAAATCGGCTGACCAAACATTGCTGAAGTGACACTTGACGCACACCCACAAGTCCAAGCGACAACATCAGTTGAGAAAAATCAACACCACATGAAGTGGATCATCATCTAAATCATAGTTAAAAAGTTTGTGTCAATATCAAGTGAAAGTGAAAAAGATGATAGTGCAGTGTCGCTGTTTACCTCTGGAAAATGTGCAAGTTAGACTGGCTGCATGTGAAGAAAAATGCTAGACAAAGAAAAGTCGACCTGAAAAAGCACCAAAGTCATTCAAACATTGTCCGAAGATTACACTGAACATAAACAGCTGTACCATACCTTTCATCATCGACAGTGGTGCAACAATAAATATTATGCCTGAGGAGAAATATAATGAGCTACCTCCATTACCATGACTGATGCTATCAAAAACCAAAGTGTACACATGGCCTGCATAAGCACCCTTGAAAAGTAAAGGTTCATTCGTAGCAACAATGAAACACAAGAAAATAAAAGTACAAATGCCTATTATCATACTTCAAGGTATGGCATCAAGTGCCTGTTTACTCAGCATCCGCACAGCTGCTGATATGGTTTACTCAGCATCAGCACAACTGCTGATATGGGACTGATGTCAGTGAACTACAGTCTGAATGCTCAAGATGAAATAGTAAGTAATTTCTACTAATTATTTCATGGATTAGGAAGATTTAAGACTATGAAAGTACAATTGCATATTAATGAGGATGCCCATCCTGTTGCTCAATAACACAGAAAAATTGCACTTCATTTACGAGAAGCTGTTGAAAAGGAACTCAAATCATTACTTAAGCATGATATCATTGAGTGTTCTACTGGTCCACCGCCATGGGTTTCTCTCATAGTGGTGGTGCCCAGAAAATACAGTAAAGGAGATGTATGCATCTGCGTGGATATGTGTCTAGCGGACAGGGCAATTGAAAGAGAATAACATCCAGATCTGCACATTGATGCCATGATAACACAATTGAATGGTGCAAAAGTCTTCTCTCACCTTGATTTAAATAACGGATATCATCATTTGGAACTCAAACATAATTACCCAACTTTTTCTATACATATCGGTCTGCTTCGATACAAAAGACTACGTTTTGTGTGTCATCAGCTGCAGACATTTTTCCAGATATCATTAGACTTATCATACAGCCTCTCAGAAATGCTTTCAACTATAGTGATGACATTTTAGTTTTTGGAGCTATGGAGAAGGAACACGACAAATCTCTCAGGCAAGTGAGTTGTTTACTTGGTGATTCCGGCTTAAATGCTGAGGAATGTGTATTTAACGCAGACTAATAAAGACATGTAGTACAAAGCTCCATGTGTGGCTTATTCATTGGTGGGTACCCAAGCTGGGAAGGACACTTCAGAGTGCAGGGTGTAGAGTGTAGTGACATAGAGTGCAGTTGTGTAGAGTGCATTGGCGTAGAGTGCAGTGGTTACGAGTATAGTGGAGTAGAGTGCAGTAGCATAGAGTGGAGCAGAACAGAGTGGAGTAGAGTGGCATAGATTGCAGTACATTGTTTCAGAGTAGAGTGAAGTGATATAGAGGGGATTGGTGCAGGGTGGAGTGCAGTCATGTAGAGTGGCATAGAGTGTAATTTCATAGAGTAAAGTGGTGTAGAGTGCAGTGGCATAGAGTGCAATGGTGCAGACTAGATTAGAGTGGCATACAGTGCATTGAGGTAGAGTGCAGGTGCATAGATATGAGCATTACAGAGCAAAGTCCATTGGCATAGAGTGTACTGGCACATAATAAAGTGGCATAGAGTGCAGTGTTGCAGAGTGGTGTAGAGTACAGTGGTGTAGAGTGGAGTTGTGCAGAGTAGACTGGAAGGGTGTAGAGTGCAGTAGCGAAGAGTGCAGTGGTGTAGAGTGGTGAAAAGTGCATTGGCATAGAGTAGAATGGTACAGGGTAGAGTAGAGAGGTGGCGCATGAAGTAGTGTGGAGTGCAGTGTCATAGAGTGGAGTGGTGTAGAGTGCAGTGGTGTGGAGTGGTGCAGAATCGAGTGGATTGTGAAGAGTGAAGTGTTTATGCTGTGATAATACACTGCCATTACAGACAACATATTTTCAATTGAAATGACCTCTACATTTGCACAGACATACAGTTTTACCAATAAAACTATATAGTGCACAAATGGAAATGTGTGAAAATTGCATCACCTAGTTCAATAATTCGTTTTCATCATATTAAATTATTTGTTTCAAACAGAAATAACAAAAAACATGCTTCATTTGTGTGTTCATAATTCTGGTATATTCTGAAGTAATTACACAATTAATTTAAACATTGTCATGTGCTAGAAAAAGCTCCTTCCCCAGTATCCAGCAAGATTGTCACATAAATCCTCTCACTTTGAAGTCAGAGACAGAAAAGTAAAGAAGCACCCTTCAAAGGCAGTGCCTGGCATTTGCCCTCGATCTTTGTATGCACAGAAAATGTGACGAGATAAGAAAAAGATTTAAAGGCCTGTTAACAGAAAGTGAGTTTGTTGAAGGATACAGAAAAAAAACAGTTTAGGCAAGGGGAGAGACAAACTGAACCTGGCGAGCCTAAAGCAAATAAAGACAGAAAATGGAAAGTCAGAAAGTGTGAGTTACCAACCACAAACCCAGTGGTAATCAAAGAGCAGAATGCATTCCTAGGTCAACTTTCTGAAAGTCCCCAAGATGTCTGGTAGGCTGTGATCTATGAAAGTAAAATAGCTGAAGGTAACCATTGAAGAGGTGTTATAATGTGCAAGACCTAGAGTTTCCTTGTTAAGACTTGTAAATGCCAATACTGGTGACATGAGGCCTCATTCTGAGTGCATCTGGTAATCCCAATGGGCTGGTAAAAGGAATACAAATTTACAGGTTTAATCCAGGGATTCTAGCTGTTGAAAGCACTCCGAATGGCCATTGAAATATCGAGGAAAAAGCATGCAAAAATTCAGTAAGGTAACAATTATTCTTGCACGTTATTCCCCAAACAATATGTAATGGGGATTATTTTGGTGGACCTGGTATACCAATGCATGATTATTGATAAATCCAAAGTCTTTTTCAGGCCTCAACCTCCCCAGCTTGTAATACTGCCCATGGTTTTTATTTCTATATACCTCATTTAGCACTAACTTTGAGTGTCCTGTAATTCCTCCCAGGAGCTCCACTCCACAGGAGTTACTGATTTGGGGGTACTGGTAGGGCCCTGGGACAGAGTTAATGGGTGATTACAAGTGGAAACCTGAAGATTCCCATGGAACTGAGGAATTGTCAGAGGAATTCCTAATTCCGGGTCCAGCTACGTAGCAATTTCTCATTTCTCCACATAGTTTCACTGGAAGCTTTCGCCTTTCAGGAGCCAATTTCAACTTTCAGCAGCTGAAATTTCTAGGTGAAACAAAGGGGATCTGGGTTTTTTCTGCTGATATCATAATTCCTCTGGAACTGGTAATTCCAGTTATACGTCCCATTGGAATTACCAAGGCAGTATGATCAGGTTCCCCTAGCTTACGAGTGTTTAAAATAAACTACAAGGCAAATTTATCAAGATATTATGCTGCCGCAAGGCCAGGCAAAGTGATGAAAAGCCTTGATATGACACTTATTTTCTAGCGCTAAACTTTTGTTTTTGCTGGAAAGGTACCCTTTTTGCAGTGGTTTGCCCTCTTTTGCGTTAATGGGGCATACCATGGGCGGTACTTGAGTACCGAGACCAATCACCCATAGTTTTTGATGGAAAACCATATCTACTAAAATTGTTAGATCTTGCTGTGCATAAAAATACCTTGAGGCAGTCACAATGTATGAGAAATGTTTTTTCTCCTTAAATTTCGCACGTTGCATGCGTGCCGCACCCTACTCTACACATCCCATGAGTGAAATGTTTTCCACATGTCTAGGCAGTGCTTGAAATGGAAAAATTAAAGTGCAGGTACTCTGTGCCAGAGTATCTGCTTGTTTCTGAGAAGTGCCGGTACTCTCCAATTAAAAGTATTACGGTTTTCTCGAGATGTGCCGGTACTCCCCCTCTCAAAATAAAAAAGTGCCGGTACTCAGTACCGGACAGTACCGGCCCATTTAAAGCACTGTGTCTAGGAATAGGATTTTGCACTGGAGGATACACTTTCAGTAGAAAACCTAGGCAAGCGCACACACCTTTGCACTATAGTGCAGTGGTTACATGTGTCACCCTAGGCTGCTTTAACAAGCGCCAGTGCAAGGGAACACAGCAGCAGCAGGACATATTCAGTGAATATGGCTAGGCGCTACTCTCTCCCTCTAGCACAGAGGTCTTCAAACTGGGGGGCGGGCCCCCCTAGGGCGGCCTCACGTGATCCCAGGGGGGGCGCCAGACTCTGGCTATAAGAAGCATTATACAGATAACAGGCCATTATTTTCAGCAGAAGCATGTTATTGCATGTTTAAAAAGGTAACCCTACTTAAATGCAATGTTTAAATAGGTCTAGACATATTTAAACACAGCACAGTGCAGCACAGAAACGTTGCATGCAACTCTGCATTACACTATTTAAAAAAAATATGACCCTTGAGTTGAAAGAAAGTAACATTTTCGATTATACAAAATTGCTTTCATTTTCAGTCTTCATAATAGATGATTTGAACGGTATTTTTATTACCTAATTGTCTCAGAAACCCCATACTAAATGCAAAATTTATATAACAAACAACGATAAATAAACTTAGAGTGAAAAAAAAAAAGAAAGAAAATGTTACCAGTACGGCGCGGAGGCAGACAAAGCAGACGTAGAAGTGCAATGGAGAAGCCCATCATAGCAGCATTCACATTATAAAAGTCACTCCGTTGCAGGGGCGCTACAAACGTTCCATGAATTGTCACAAAAGGAGTGTGAATGTTGTTTCACCTCCTTGACGCCTTGGTGCCGTGATTATGCTTTCACATGACATGCTTTTTTGTGTCAAACCCTGAAAGGCAGCATTTTTTGTTCCGTTTGAAGTATTTTGTCAGCTTGTTTAATTACTCAACCATCAGATTTCTCTCCTGGTGTCTGCCACTAAATGCATTCATCTGACTGTTCCTTTGAAGTAGTGGCGTTAATATTTTACTATCTGACGTGTCCAGTTATAAAAACACAAGAACACGTAATGTTCTGTAAGGCAAATATTTAGATTCAATTGTCTGTGCTATAAAAGAAACAAAGTATTCCATATCAACAACAGTGAAACAATTTCTAATTCTACTCTTCAACCTTTGCTCTGTCTAGCTTTAGGATTGCACTCCAAATAAAAAACAAGCATTTGCAATGCAACGGGTCTCGCATTTCTCCGAGTTAGAGCTCTTAGCAGTTGTATACTCCCAACCGGGCTTTTCCTGCATCATTAAATGGAAAAAAAAGAGCGCAATCGCGGTGCTACAGTTCACTCGTAGTGAAACCTATCAGCAAAAGTGCAATTATCTACACAACCGGCAAAAGTGCAATTAACTATGTAACAGGGTCGATGTCATGCAAAGCGCTTGACTTCTGCCCAGCGAGATCGTTCAGCGAAAAAAGAGAAAAAGTAGTCCAGAAACCGGACCAAAAACAGCGAGCCTCATATGTTTTCAGTACTTGGTCGTTGCACTCGAGGAGGGCTAACCATCGGAAAAGGCATGACGTATGCATGCCTTCCGCTAATGAAAACAGGCAGATTTTAAAAGGCAAGCCCACAAACCAATGAAAGACACTGACGTGACATGGACGGGGTCCGAGACCTTTTCTAACTACTACAGCGTCTCGCAAGTGATACGCAAGCACATGCTAGCGCAGGCTTGACCCTTTAAATGAAACCTCCATACTATGCCAATTGCACAGGAATAATCATTAGTGCATGCCGGGATATGTGTCCTGTTTACATCTTCTCACATTATAAAAAAATTGTAAGGACATGTTAAAATTTCTCCTGAATTACATAGCAATCCTGAGGGTAGACTCGCGGTTCTCACACTTTCATTAGTAACTCTCAGGATACACTATGTTTTAGTACCCATCATTTAATAATCCTTAGGGACTGCTCTAGTGTGCCATCCATCACTTACTAGTTGCAGATGAGCTGCAGAGTTGAAAGTCCCTACACTTTGGCCATGTGACAGCCTGCTACTCATGTTATGAATTTGTGTGACCGATATGTTTTCTTGCCAGGAGACCTGTATCATGATGAGTCTCCTAACAAGAGCACTCTATAATTCACTATACTGCTTTACCAATATAGTGCTGTACCGACTTAGTCTAACACCACTTTGATCTTTGAACACCTTGTGTGCTTCACCACAGCACCACTAATATCCAGATTGTGGAGGAACCATGAAGAACAACTGTTGCTAACACGATTAGTGCCTGAAAGCTTCTACCCTGTACAATCAAGATTGTGTAAGATATCTTGCTGCATTCTGACGGCTGCCAGCACCCAAAGCTTTGCTTGTATGGACTGTTACAGTGTTCCATTTTGTAACAGTATCTCTGCACATAGACACAGAGTTAGTCACACGTTAAATGCAAAATTTACTTACAAGATTGTGTCCCATTTGATAAGAATTCCTGATGTATTCATGTTTCTAAGCATATTTCTTTAAGTGTAAATAAGGTATTACATCTTTTGTGGAAATAATAACACTGCTTCAACAATATATTTTATGAGAGGTGCATGTGCTTGCTGAACAAAAGGGTCTACCACCACACTCCAAGAGTAAGTCTGGACTGTTTGACTTTGCTTCCACTGGAAAGTCAAGATCTAAAGAGGAGGTACCGTTAGGGGGGTAGCTTCAGGGAGGGTGTTTAGAGCGTGACACCACCAAAATAAAAACATTCTTGACTCAGAAGTTAGGTCTGGGTGCTGTGAGTTGAGTCTGCTACGCATTTGTTGATTTTTCTTGTCATCCTCTTGTCGTGGGTGCATTTTAACTCTCCTTAGGCACACCTATTTTAGCTTCGCTTATGTATGCGGCCTGTGCTCTTTTACCTAAGAATGTGCTCTGTTTCATTTATTCCATTTAATGAATTTTTAGTTAGCCTGCTTTCAGTGGAGATGTTTTTATTTTTCAATCAGCTATAACTTTGAGATTCTGCCAAAGCAACCTTGGACAGGAGTACTTTTCACCATGTACCTCTGTCCAAGGTTGACGAATCTGAGTACATGATAATACAGCTAGCAATTGTTGCCACAAGAGTTTGGAAACAGTCCTACAATTAGGCACTTGCCACATCAGGCCTTTTCACTGAGCAAAAATATGTTTCTTATAAAAACACTGAACAGGCCAAGGGACAAGAGGGAGATCATTCCAGCCAGGATTTCATCCACATGGCATACCATTTCATTGTTTACCTCAGCCCTGTTTCTACTTTTAACCCCCAGAGACGACAAGCGTTCAGATAATGGGGGCGGGTGCTCCTCTCATTGACTAAGTACAGACATATTGGGCTATCACTGCTATGCTCTCGCTTAGAAGTTAGAGACTAGGGAGAATTAATCTATGTATGTTATTCCAATATGTTAGGGCTGTTTATTTTCTTTTCGCTGGTCCCCACCATTCCAATACTGTTATGCCTCATTGCCCTAATAATTGCAGCTCATATATTTTATAGATTACAGTCTTTTCAATAAATTTATTGAAAACCATCCTACATCTTTCTTTGCCTATGTGTGTGTAAAAGACCTTTTGCTAATGCGAGAAAGGGATGAGACTTGTCGACCACAACTCCCTCTGAGAGGTCATAGTGTCATGTTTCAGGCTGCCACAAATCACCTTCTCTTTCAGGTTTGGATGAGGTGCTGATAGCTAGCCAAAAGGGTTGGGCCGAAGGCTGCCAGGAAAGTGTGGGATTGACTCAGGCACCCACCAATGGTGGTGCTCTCGCACCTAATTCAGCAGTCTTGTTCTAACAATGGGAGTCCTATGACATGGCGCTGCCAACAATAGTTAGGCACTAATTATACAGGTTCCATGAGTATCTCTGTCTTAGTAAGTCTAAGTACCAATTTATGGAGACGTCTGTGGTTTTAGGGAAAATCTTCCTCAGCAAGGAGCACCTATTTAGACCTATGTAGGTTGTTAAAGCTTGAACCTTAAAAGGTTTCCTCCATTGGTGTTCTGAACTGTGAATCATGTTCCTTAATATGGCACAATCAGTAAATATTCAAGAGAACTGTAGACAACCTGTTACACAGTTTCTTTTAGCTAATGGTTTAAAAATTGAGGGTGGGGATGTCACGTTCGTAGTTGAAGCTCAAGACACCTGCAGAACAGAAATATTCCTCTCATGGGTTACCTTCTCAGAAATAAACACTTACTCCAACACATTTCATACATACAGAGTAGCGATTGTACCCTTTCAGTACCAGTTATTTAGAAATACCTCTAAATTATAAAGAACACCAACATAGATTTGATGGCACCCTTCCACATGTAATACAACCCATTCGGTTAGGTCCTTTTAGCAAAGACGGTCCTACGTGGCCAACATTGCCCACATACACACCACATCCCAATGTACAAGCCCTGCCAGTAGTAGAGGTTCATACGTTATACAATGAGCTAGTAGCAATTTACAGACAATTAATACAATTTGTAATGCAGACTTTGCACACTGCCCCAGCGAGGGCTGCTCCAGCTATAAATCAATTGGCCATTACAGGTTTTAATCCACAAACTGTCCACTCAATAATGGGAAAGGCACTCACTGAGCGGGATGAGATTCCATTCTGGGTTGCGCAAAAACAATCAGCTAGAAGCAGTATTTCCCCATACGGGACCTCAAGAAAAACATAGAATTCTCACAATGTGTTTGCCATTTGAAATAGTTCCCTCAATAGAAGACTGCAGCACTTGGGGTACAGTCTTTCCCGTAATATATACCACCACACATAGTATACTGACAGTTGCGAATCTACCGGATGTGTCGAAGCAAATTCAAAATGAACACGAGGCAGCCCCAGCCCTGGATTTGTGTATGAAACTTGTTGGAAAATGGGTTATTGGTAGGGCAGGTAGGTACCTACACCTAGCAACAAGCCACTAACCTCCACATAGGTACAGTTAGGTCTCAGTAAATTAATCCCAGCTCAACCCTTGGTAGCTTGGCAACGAGCGTCAAGGCTTAATTTAGGAGACAAAGTGTAAAGCATTCAAATATCACAAAACAGTAATTAAATAAAACACAGGAAACAGTTTAAAAATCCAAAACCAATTTATAAAAATAGTTTATATTTTTATCTTTAAAATGACACAAAAACAATTAAAATCGGTTCAGGGGAACCGGAGATATGAATTTTTAAAGAATTATTACTTTTCTAGCGCTTAGAAACAAAAAGCGCCAATCGGGTCATCTGGTTGCACCTCGACCGGGGCAAAGTCAAACTTTCAGGCCGACCGCGATGGAGCCCTGCTCGGCTACAGGTCGCGGGAGGCCTCGGTTAAAAAGTTACCTTCTGACTTAGTCTTTATTTTGAAGTTTTTCTTCACCGGGACGAACCTTCCAGTTGAATCCGACCTCCTGGAGCCCTTGTCCGGATACGCGATGTGGGTTTCCTCGGTGGAGACTTTTACCTTCGGACTTAGTCGTTTTTTCGAGATGAAAATCCTTCGACCGGGGTAAACCTGGATCTTGATCCGACGTCCATGGAGCCCTTCTCGGATACGATGGCTGGGAGGTCCCGGTCAACTTTTTACGTTCGGACTTAGTCTCTTTTTTGGATGTTTTTCTTTACCGGGACGAACCACGAAGTCAGGCCGGGTCGCGGTTGAGGCAAGCCGGCTAGAATTTCCGTGGCGGGTCGGTCCCTCTCTGGAGCTTTTTTCCAAAAATTCTCAAATCTTTTCCAAACTTCTGGGGCTTCACCCAGATGTTCTTTTAAGGTTCTTTTGGGGTCCACAGCTCACCCCAAGGGTCCAGAAGTTCTGTGATGGTCCTTGGGGGGTGCGGACTTCAACTCCCAGAATGCACCTGGCGCAAACTCCTTTTTGGCCACTGGACAGTGGTCAGCTGGTCGCTTTCTTCAGGAGTTGGTGCAGGGGACTCTGGTTAGCAATTTTTCACCTGTAGCAAACAGGGAGTCCCTCCTTGAACCAGTTGAAGCCAGGCAAAGTCCTTCTTGTGGTGAAGCCCAAGTGTGCAGCTGGTGCAGTCCTTCTGAGTGCAGGGTCCAGGTGCAGGCCTGGGGTCCAGCAGGGCAGTCCTTCTTCTCCTTAAGTTCCTTTCTTGTTGAATTCTGGAGGGGATCTGAGGCGTGGGTGCAGGTCTGCCAGTTTTATCCTTGACCTGGGTGAAAAGCAGGGGGGCCCTGGTTCTCCAATCAGGGACAGGGTCGTCCCCCTGTGATGACCACTTCCTGGGAAGTGTGGCAAAAATCCATCCCAGAAGGCAACAGTCTCTAAAAATCCAACATGGATGAATCTGATTTTTGGAGGTTACATCTGGCTGAGCCCATCCACTGGTGTGGCTAAAAATCATAAACACACCCCTCTCCTGCCCTCTCCTAATCTAATCAAGGGGGCACCTAATTGTCTGGGGTTGCAGGATGTGGGGGTGTTGCTGGGTGCTCCAAATGTCCTTCTCTGCCTTTGAAGACCAGTTTGGCAGCCCTCCCCCTTCCTGCCTCACCATCTGCTGAGGGGAGATTCTCTCCCCCAAGCACATTCCTTTGTGTGAAGCTAGGCCACTTCACACCTCATCAAGGCAGCCTGGCAGAAGCTGCTGCAGGCTGGCCAATCAGAGCACAGCAGCAAAAACAATGCAGAGCTGAAATTGGCAACTTTTTAGGTAAAGTCTAAACTTTTTACCTGGACAAGTTATATTAAATCCCACAACTGGAAGTTGTGGGATTTATCACAACAATCAATTTGATACCAAATTCTTGGTATGTAACATTTAAGGAGACTTTAAAATTTAAAATAAAGTCTGCCCATTCTAGCCTATGAAGGCCATTTACTTCAATGAGGGAAAAACGAATTTGGCTGTTTTTACCTCACCAGGGCTTATAAATCTATTTTTATAAAGTCCCTTCTTATAGTTACATGGCACCCAGCCCTAGGGGCACATAGGGCACACCTTAGGGGTGACTTATATGTAAAAATAAGGTAGTTTAAGACTTTGGAAGTACCTTTAATTCCAAAGTCGAATTTGCATATAACTTTAATTTAAAAGCAGCCAGCAAAGCCGGCCTGCCTTTAAAATGACACTGGGCACCTCAGCAGTGCACCTAGGTGTGCACCACCTATGCTGTGGTCCCTAAACCTACATGCCCTACCATATACTAGGGACTTATAGGTAGGTTAACTTAGCCAATTATAATTAGCCTAATTTGCATATCCATTTTACTCAGAGCACAGGCCCTGGGACTGGTTAGCAGTACCCAGGGCACCATCAAAGTCAGGAAAACACCAGCAAAAAGAGGAAAATGGGGGCAAAAAGTTATGGGGCCTCTGCAATCAGCCCTGTTTTCTCACAAAACTGATGCGCAATTCTGACACAGTGTCCTCAATAATTTTAAGCAATATTAAAGGAGAAGCAGCGGCACTGCTGATTTGCCAGCAGCTCCAGGAGGTCCCTCAGCAGAACGAAGAGCGCGTGCTAACAAAGATTATTTCCAAAACCTATACTTGTATAGTTCGGGATAGTCTAGGGGCCAGACAAGCTAAACCTCAACTCCAAAGTAGCACCAATAAGGAAGGTACTAAGCAAGCACAAGAGAGTTCTACAAAACGCTTGGATAAACCCAAAAAAATAAATATAGAAGACCACAAAGTGTAGAATCTCCACCACCAGAGACCTCAGAAAAAATATACAATCTTAGAAATATGGATGCTTTAAAAACACCATATAAATATCAATATACTGTCAGTCGCCAATCCTGTTCTTTCTAGGACACACTGAATAAATGGAGTGACAGAGGAGAATGGTCAGAACACTGAATCAACTACGTGAAGCTTAAAAAGGGCTCACAAATCTCCTCAGCGACTTTTAGAAAAAAGGAAGGGAAACTTCCGCAACAAAAGCCCCAATTTAAATAGAAAAAGATGGCAGCAATTTCAATTATAGATGCCACTCATACTGAGAACATTGTTGAAGAACAGGACGTGGGCAGTGACTCTGCTAGACAGTGCGGCAGAGTCTTATAGATCTTCTGGATGTGACAATGACTAAAGACTTCCTTGAAGTTGAGACAGTGGACAGGCACATCTCCCTACCCGACAGGGTCTATAGATTAAACATTCAGATTGAGGGAGACATTGAGCAAACTGTCAAAGTAATCTTCTGGAGAAGACTAACACTAAATTATGATATTTCATTGGCAGCAAAAGATTGGCCACCTAAATTTGTCCACGTGCTCCCACTAGGGGAAGATGTCATTTTGCCTTCTTTCTAATTCCTAGTTCCAGACGTAGTAAAGGAAGCCTACGCTGCTGATTGGGCTTTGGCACAAGCTCCTGCACTGTATTGCAACCACGGAGGGAGGGATAGGAATTCATCCTACCATGTAATACAAATTAGATCTACTCTACAGATCTAGCCTCAATATCCAATTAAACATGAAGCTAAAGCACCAGTGAGAGAGATTCTCACATAACTTGAGTACCAGGGAATAATTGAACCCTGCGTCTCTGCAATGAATAACCCATTTCTTCCCATATCAAAACCCAACCATTCATATTGAATAGTTTGAGATTACAGACACGAAAATAGTCATACATGCACATTTGCAACCCAAAGTGCACACAGCACAGTATTCATTAACAATATAGTTTGGAAAAAATACAAAACAACCTTGTACATTTCAAATGTTTTTCTGCCAAAATCTAGTGCCTAAAAGCTGGTATCTAAGCACCTTTAGCTCATTAGGCTATCAGTTGTGCTTTTGTTGATTGCCCCAAGGGTACAAGAACAGCTCTGGGGTATTTTCTGCCCGTGTAACATCAATATTACATGATATTGATTCCGAGGCATTGTCATATATCAATGGCATTTACCTAACAGATGACGACTTCAATGAACATTTTGCCCAGGTGGATCACATAATTTTAGTATTCACTGCCCAAGGCTACAACTTTAATTTTAAGAAAACTAAAATTGCATCCCTAAGAATCCTATTTCTGGGAAACAAACTATCTGATGGAGACAAAAGCCTAGCTCCACACTTTCTTGAAAAGTGTGCTCAACTTCAACCACCGAACAGAATCGAGAAACTGCAGTCATTACTGGGTTTCTTTAATTTGGGCAGAACATACATTCCAGATTAAGCACAATGTTTGAACTCACTTTATGATTTAATTCATCCAGATTTTTCAAGCAATCCCTGGACACTAGAAGATGCATGCATACTTAGAGATTTGCAACAAGGCATGCTAGAAGCACATCCCTTACACACATGTGTCAAAAAAACAAATATGGTCATCAGAATAATTCCTGGTGCCATTGGGTTGACCTATGACACATTCATTGAGGGTATCCATAGCCTATAAATCACATTGTACGCCAAAGCAGAACAATATTTTGCCTTAACAGAAAAATACTGACTGCTGTACAGATGGCTGGAGAGGCTGGAGAGGCCACATGCCCAAGGGAAACATATCATTGTTGTTACACTGGTGCCAGCCCTCAAGGCAGTTACCAAAGCTAGCATCCCAAATGCAAAAGCATTACATCCATGCTGGTTTCAATGGGCAACCTCCCTGACTGCCACTGATGTTGATTATAATTTCGACCCTAAACTACAGAACCAAGAATTCCTACATTATGAACTTGAGTACCTCATATCCTTTAACATCCTGCCTCCTGATCAATACAGAATAATAATTTACACTGATGGTTCAGCACAACCAGCAGTAGGTACAAAACATCAGAACTCCGCTGCTTGCACAGCAATTAGCAGAGTCATGGGGGATGTTGCTTTCCACCTTCAACATACCTACATGCAGACCCTAGGGGACTGCACTGCACAACTTGCAGAGCTCAATGCTATAATCGTGGCACTGGAACATACGGATCCTGAACAATCCACCTCAATTGTGTGTGATTCGTATTACTGTGTCCAGTCCTACAATGATTACTTACATCATTGGCGCCTGAACAGGTTCATAGATGCAAAAGGGAGCACCATCAAACACAATACCTTTTGGGGGAGGGTAGCTTATCTTAGGGACAGACTATCGAGGGCTCATGCAGTCCATACATTGGGCTTCCAACATGTAGGAGTACACATTGTAGGAAACACTTTAGCTGACAAAGCTGCCAAATCCGCAGTAGCTACGGCTTCTGTTGCTGCAATTACCCATTCTCACGCAAGACTAGACTATGAGACAATGGCTGCAGTCAAAACCAAGGCTGCAGGCAAGCCCCCACCAAAGGCATACCATTCTAAATATTCCTACCACCTCAGTGTGCAAAATATTGCATTTGTGGCAATTCCAAGGGTGGGTGATCATGTGATCCCCAACCAAGATCAGAGAAAGCTCATTAAAGCAGCGCATGAGGGTGTTGCTTCTGCCCATGCTGGTGTGGCGGGTTCTAATTTCCTGTTACAAAAATGCTATTGGTGGCCGGGTCTATATAAACAGACCAATCAGTAGGCCCTTTGCTGTAACATCTGTCAACAATTTGAGGGATCCACCATCAAACACCCACCACAGACAACCCTCCTAGTGTCCAACAGACCACTACAATGTGTGTCCCTGGACCATTGCGGTCCCTTACAAATAGATGGTGCATACAAATACATCCTAGTCACAGATACCTCTGGGTATGGACACAACAATCCGCTGATACCCAAACTGTTATAAAAGATTTGCAAGTCTTCATCGAGACATATGCAGTTGCTGCATTTCACTCAGATCAGACCAGGACCCTGTTTTTGTCTCCAGGCCATTCAGGGACACCATGGCAACAATGGGTGTTCAACTCCATTATTCCTGAGGGAAATTCTGTTGTAAAGAGGAAAAACCTACACTTAAAGCAATACTTAACTGCCAGGGTATTGGGTTCTGGTTGTAGTTGGCTTCATCACATATATGGGGTTCAGAGACCACTAAATATTCTGCCCAGAAGGTCCTTGGAAAGACGCACTCCTTACGAGATCTTGTTTGGAATACCTATATATGTCCCAGGTCTTGATGGCCCTGTTGCGGCAGAAACCTCATCTTTATTTAAAGCATGCCTTATTCCCTTACAAATAATATTTCTGAATGACACAATTCAAAAAACAAAGTGACTGGGGTTAGCAAAAATAAAAGAATTGCATGCACCCAGTATCCCAACACATGCAAAATCTCACAATTGACAGACATTTTTAAATGCCACTGAACACTAACTTACTAGTTGGGATCAGAATAGTACTTTTAGTACATCAATTTCACATCCCGGTGGGTGGTTATTGTAGCCAGTGGACACAAATGGTTGTCAGACATGCTTTGTTAATTCCACATGGGGTTTCAGAGCAAGCCTATCAGACCCTTGCTATGTCATAGTTCAAAACTCAGGTATCATTACTACATATAGTGTGGGTAAACTTTTCCAACAGTGGTTATGTTCCTCCTCATTAGCAGCTGTCAAAGAACACCTTCTCATTTCAGAAGAGTCAGCATCAAGATTTCTTGGTGAGTCCTAGAAAATCACACTCAAAATGTTTTCTATATGCCGTATGCAATGGAATTTGGAAGCTTTCGCAAATGGAAGCTCCTGCACGTTTAAGGCAGATTGATAAAGAAAACATGGAGAAGGCTTTAGCCGTTGTCGATAATGGTATGAACACATTGTCCAACCACATTTACACACTAAATAACATTTTGTCATCTGCAATAGACATCATTCAAAATATCAACTTAGGTCCATTATGCAGCTGGGTTGGACACTGCAGGTTCTCAAAAGTGGCTGTGTGCCCTGGCAGCATGTCAACTCTACTGAGGTATTTGCCACCTTTCATCATCATCAACACAAGCTTTATTCGATCAATAGACCATCAAAGCGATACAACAATAAATATCATCATCATGAATAAATAAATAATGTAGTGCAATTCCATCCTAAAACCAATATCTAGCTATAATAATACTCCGATCACCCAATCTATAAAACCCATTAAAAATCATTTTTTACATAAGAATTGCGTATGCGCCATGCTGCCACTAAAAATTTGCTAACAGCGCAAATTAAAACATTAGAGCAGTGGCTTTATAGGAGCCTCAGGGCTAAGACATATTTCCTTATCTTCATTTCCCGGCAGATTTTGCGGATCCATTTAGACCTAGGGAATGAATATGCAGGGCAAAAAAACATAAAGTGTTCGACTGTTTCTGGGGTGTTACCACACACAGGGCAAATATAGGATGTGGCATTTGGTCCCCATCTGCTTGTCAAGGTCATCAATGGCAATGTTCCACAACGAAATCTAGCATATAGTCCTTTGCCTAGTAAATCGGGTATTATATCTAAGTATGGTTCAAAATGTGGATACCATTTGAAGTCAATAAAAAGATTAGTTAAGCGGCCATGTGATTTACAGCTAATATAGTTGTTTCGTACATAGGACCAATAGGCACACTTCAAAACTTTTGCTTGGGATTTCTCAAGTTTATGTGGGTTCTCCCAGAAGTCTCCTAAGCCCAAGCTACAGAATCAGCTAGATACGTGCTTAACCCATGGAATAGAAGTAGAATTTGGGCATTTTAACAGTTCAAGGAGTGAATTCTTATATACAACCAATTCAGAAACGATCTATAGCCTTAACCAATATAACAAGGTCTTAAAAGAATTAAGTCAGCTATCCGTTTTAATCCCAGATCTAAAAACAGTGGCATCAATGGGGTGCTGGGAGGGCACGCGCATAATGACCTCGCAAAATTGTTCTCACCAATAGTTATCCTATTGCTGTTAGAAAAGCCCCATATCTCCACGCCATAGACAGCAGCTCCCTGTGCCTTTGCAACATAGATCTTGATTGCTGGAGATACAGCTTTGGTCGTCGTGCTCCTATAAAAGCACAATATAGATGCTGCATTATGTTGCAGGAGCCCAGCACTTTTGCTAACCTGTTCTTCCCAATGTAATGCATCTGTGAGCCTCACACCCAGATAATCGATAGAACTAACCTTATCCAGAAGATCGCCATCTAAACTAATGGTACATTTCTTCCGTGGCCCAGAGTGGAATACCATTAGTTTCCTTTTCTTAAAATTCAACTCCAGACCGTAGTTCCGACAAAATAGATAGAATCTATCAACAAGGATTTGTAACCCCATAGGAGTCTTTGAGATGAGTAGTGAGTGTGAGAAAGTAGCCTCTTTCTAGCCTTGTTACCCCCACTTTGGGCCTGTTTGTGAGTGTATGTCAGGGTGTTTTCACTGTCTCACTGGTATCCTGCTTGCCAGGGCCCAGTGCTCATAGTGAAAACCCTATGTTCTCAGTATGTTTGTTATGTGTCACTGGGACCCTGCTAGTCAGGACCCCAGTGCTCATAAGTTTGTGACCTAAAGGTATGTGTTCCCTGTGTGATGCCTAACTGTCTCACTGAGGCTCTGCTAACCAGAACCTCAGTGGTTATGCTCTCTCTTTACAAATTGCCACTAACAGGCTAGTGACCAATTTTACCAATTTACATTGGCTTACTGGAACACACTTATAATTCCCTAGTATATGGTACTGAGGTACCCAGGGTATTGGGGTTCCAGGAGATCCCTATGGGCTGCAGCATTTTTTTTGCCACCCATAGGGAGCTCTGACAATTCTTACACAGGCCTGCCACTGCAGCCTGAGTGAAATAATGTCCACGTTATTTCACAGCCATTTTACACTGCACTTAAGTAACTTATAAGTCACCTATATGTCTAACCTTTACCTGGTAAAGGTTGGGTGCTAAGTTACTTAGTGTGAGGGCACCCTGGCACTAGCCAAGGTGCCCCCACATTGTTCAGGGCCAATTCCCCGGACTTTGTGAGTGCGGGGACACCATTACACGCGTGCACTACATATAGGTCACTACCTATATAGCTTCACAATGGTAACTCCGAATATGGCCATGTAATATGTCTATGATCATGGAATTTCCCCCTCTATACCATCCTGGCATAGTTGGCACAATCCCATGATCCCAGTGGTCTGTAGCACAGACCCTGGTACTGCCAAACTGCCTTTCCCGGGGTTTCACTGCAGCTGCTGCTGCTGCCAACCCCTCAGACAGGCATCTGCCCTCCTGGGGTCCAGCCAGGCCTGGCCCAGGATGGCAGAACAAAGGACTTCCTCTGAGAGAGGGTGTTACACCCTCTCCCTTTGGAAAATGGTGTGAAGGCAGGGGAGGAGTAGCCTCCCCCAGCCTCTGGAAATGCTTTCATGGGCACATTTGGTGCCCATTTCTGCATAAGCCAGTCTACACCGGTTCAGGGACCCCTTAGCCCTGCTCTGGCACGAAACTGGACATAGGAAAGGGGAGTGAATACTCCCCTGACCTGTACCTCCCCTGGGAGGTGCCCAGAGCTCCTCCAGTGTGCTCCAGACCTCTGCCATCTTGGAAACAGAGGTGCTGCTGGCACACTGGACTGCTCTGAGTGGCCAGTGCCACCAGGTGACGTCAGAGACTCCTTGTGATAGGCTCCTTCAGGTGTTGCTAGCCTATCCTCTCTCCTAGGTAGCCAAAACCTCTTTTCTGGCTATTTAGGGTCTCTGTCTCTTGGGATTCCTTAGATAACGAATGCAAGAGCTCATCCGAGTTCCTCTGCATCTCTCTCTTCACCTTCTGCCAAGGAATCGACTGCTGACCGCGCTGGAAGCCTGCAAAACTGCAACATAGTAGCAAAGACGACTACTGCAACTCTGTAACGCTGATCCTGCCGCCTTCTCGACTGTTTTCCTGGTGGTGCATGCTGTGGGGATAGTCTGCCTCCTCTCTGCACTAGAAGCTCCGAAGAAATCTCCCGTGGGTCGACGGAATCGTCCCCCTGCAACCGCAGGCACCAAAGAACTGCATCACCGGTACCTTGGGTCTCCTCTCAGCACAACGAGCGGGGTCCCTTGAATCCAGCAACTCTGTCCAAGTGACTCCCACAGTCCAGTGACTCTTCAGTCCAAGTTTGGTGGAGGTAAGTCCTTGCCTCCCCACGCCAGACTGCATTGTTGGAAACCGCGACTTTTGCAGCTACTCCGGCCTCTGTGCACTTCCGGCGGAAATCCTTTGTGCACAGTCCAGCCTGGGTCCATGGCACTCTAACCTGCATTGCACGATCTCCTAAGTTGTTCTCCGGCGACGTGGGACTCCTTTGTGCGACTTCGGGTGAGCACCGTTTCACGCATCCTCGTAGTGCCTGTTTCTGGCACTTCTCCAGGTGCTACCTGCTGCTGAGAGAGCTCTTTGTCTTGCTCGACGTCCCCTCTGTCCCCTGACGCAATTTGCGACATCCTGGTCCCTCCTGGGCTACAGCAGCATCCAAAAACCATTACAGCATGATTTGCAGCTAGCAAGGCTTGTTGGCGGTCTTTCAGCGGGAAAACACTTCTGCACGACTTTCCATGGCGTGAGAGATCCGTCCTCCAAAGGGGAAGTCTCTAGCCCTTGTCGTTCTTGCAGAAACCTACGCTTCTACTGTCCAGTAGCAGCATCTTTGCACCCACAGCTGTCATTTCCTGGGCATCTGCCCATCTCCGACTTGCTTGTGACTTTTGGACTTGGTCCCCTTGTTCCACAGGTACCCTCGACTGGAAATCCATCATTGTTGCATTGTTGGTTTGTGTCTTTCCTGCAGAATTCCCCTATCACGACTTCTATGTCCTTTGGGGAACTTTAGTGCACTTTGCACTCACTTTTCAGGGTCTTGGGGTGGGCTATTTTTCTAACCCTTACTATTTTCTAATAGTCCCAGCGACCCTCTACAAGGTCACATAGGTTTGGGGTCCATTAGTGGTTCGCATTCCACTTTTGGAGTATATGGTTTGTGTTGCCCCTATCCCTATGTGCCTCCATTGCATCCTATTGTAACTATACATTGTTTGCACTGTTTTCTAATACTATTACTGCATATTTTGGTATTGTGTACATATATCTTGTGTATATTTGCTATCCTCATACTGAGGGTACTCACTGAGATACTTTTGGCATATTGTCATAAAAATAAAGTACCTTTATTTTTAGTATATCTGTGTATTGTGTTTTCTTATGATATTGTGCATATGACACTAAGTGGTACTGTAGGAGCTTCACTCGTCTCCTAGTTCAGCCTAAGCTGCTCTGCTAAGCTACCATTATCTATCAGCCTATGCTGCTAGACACCCTATACACTAATAAGGGATAACTGGGCCTGGTGCAAGGTGCAAGTACCCCTAGGTACTCACTACAAGCCAGTCCAGCCTCCTACAGTGAGTCATCTGCAAAGAGGAGGATGGGGATTTTCTGGGCATCTAGAGAGGGAGCATCATTCTGACATGCCATTAATACCTGTACCACATCATTGATAAAAAGAGAAAACAGGAGCGGAGCTAACACATATCCCTGGCAGACGCCCCTATTTATGGGGAATTTATCAGTTAACTCGCCTTTATTGCCCCATCTCACTTGCGCATATGTATCTACATGCATTCATTCCAATAATTTAATTATGCTAGCTGGGGTCCCTATTCTATGTAGCACTTCCCACAGCTTCTCTCTTGGGACCAAATCAAAAGTAGATCGTAAGTCAACGAAGACAACATATAAAGGTTGCTTTGCCAAAACTACATATTTCCAGTATAGCACGGCCAGCCTAAAAACTTGATCCACTTGATCCACCGTGCTAATTCTTGGTCGACACCCCGCCTGAAGGGGAGAGAGAATCTGATGTTCCATGAAGTTGTTTGGCGAAGATTTTTTGCAGATTATCTATAAAACTAATCGATCTATAGTTTGATGGAAGGTTCGCATTGCCCTTTTTGTAGATGGGAATAATTTCAGCACCCTTCCATGTAGTGGGAATCTGTCCTCCTTCGGTGATTTTATTTGAAAGTAGATTAATGTACCAGGTCCATATAGCTGGCTCTGATCTAAAGAGGTCACCTGGGATCTTATCTGGTCCTGGAGCTTTGCCAGGTTTTAAGGAATAAATTGCATCAGCAGTTTCTTTTAGGGAAAAACTGATATGGTCCTCAGTATCATGTAGGCTCCCGTCTATGGGGGCATTGGGAGAGTTCAAAACTAACATGGAGTATGTGCCAAAGGCCACATGAGTATCAATTTTGTCATAGAGGCAAGAGAAATGTTCCACCCAACATTCGGGTTGGATGTGATTCCTTAGGCTAGATCTGCCCCCTCTCTCTCGTTTGGCCAGCAATTCCCAAAACAATGAATTGTTGTTGGATTTCGTGGCATCCAGCAACTCCTGCCAAATGGAGTCTTCCCAATATTTCTTTGCTCATAAGGTTGTCTCCTTGTAGGTACGTCTAGCTTGTTGAATTACCCCTAAGGGCCCATTTATAATAGCTTTTTTTAGCCCAGATTTTGCCCTGGAACATGATTTGTCGAACCATCTATTGTTTGATGGTACCCCATCTTGCGATCTCACCCCAGTCTTTTTGTAAAAAATACTTTGCAATGTTACAGTCATGGTTTCTTGTATGCAGAGAAGTGGGATATCCATAGAATCAAGGTCTTCATAAATTTCCAATTTATCTATAAGCGTTTGATAAATCTCACGTAACAGATAGGGGTTCGACATCACCTTTGGCCACCCAACCTTCGTATATGAGTTATTTAAAGTGGGAAGGGGAACCAATGTAGATTGTGTGTTCTAGGTTCTACCAAATGCATCCCCCGAAAGGGAAAGTAACAGAGGGAAGTGATCACTCTCGCATCTCAAGTCCACCCTCATGTCTCTCAACAGGGGCCATAGGCGCACATCCACTAAGAAATAATCAATAACACTTGTCGTTGTGCCTCGTTTGAATGTGGGTGCGAGATTTATGTCAGAGGGTGTACGACCATTGCAGGCCCTAAGGCCATATTTTAAACATAGGGAGGCCAACTGGACAGCTACTCGTGAGCGTGGGCACAGGGATCGCTATCCAATTGTGCGATCCCCCATAGTTTGTCCTCCTCCACTGTTAGGCCACTGAGCTGCGCAGAAGGTTCAAAGGTACAATTTACATCCCCAGCCACAATTAAGTAAAATTTAGTTTGTAAGGTATCTAAAAAATCAGAGAGCAAGGTTAGGGTCTGAAACTCTGATCCTCGCGGAACGGATCGCGCATAGACATTAATAAGAATTACATTGAAACTCTGTTTAAAGGAAATTTGCAAACCCATCAAATCAACACAATCAAATTTTAAAATCTTGTAATCACATTGCAATTTTGTGTTTAAAAGAATTAAAAGCCCCCCTTTTGCACAACCTGTCACTTTTTCTGATGGCTGGGCAGGGATATTAAATGAAAGAAACCTGTCTATATTGATTCTATCCTTGGCGCAAGTTTCTTGGAAAAGACACACATCTTGAGTCTTTATATACGTAAGCCAATCTGTATCATCCAATTTCCTGGCGAGGCCAGCTAAGTTCCAAGTCATTATTGAGAGGCCAGTGTTGTCTGACTCAGTACCATGGAGTTGGGGGCAAACATCCTCTGGAGTCAACTCGTTCATTGTGGGTCCATTAAGTCTATTCATTTGTGGTTCCTCTGGTCTGTCCCTAGGGAGTGCTAACTGTCTTGGGGATAGTCATACAAATTCGGACTGCATAGATTCAGCTGGTTTCAGAGATCCCTCCTATTGATGTGAGCCAACTGTCCATACAGGGGCCAGACTTACATCATCTAATTCTGACACTAAGGAAATATCTTCCCCTTTTTGCCCCCTGTGCTGACATGTTCGTTCATAAAAGGCAATAAGTTGGTCCACCAAGGTCTTGTCAAAGAACTCAATTGAAATTACATCATAATTTGACCCCAAAGGGCTCCATCTCTTGACTTTAGAGATGTCCGAGCGTATAACCGAAAGGCAGTTCCGTCGGAAGCGTAACCAGTGGGTAACCTTGTAGATCCGGGAATCATGATTCTCGACGGACCCTGGCAACAACTTCGGGACATTAGTCAGAAAGAGGGTATTGTTCCTACTCTTGGAACCTAAACTTTTGGTTGAGATAGCTGGGTCACTATAGACTCTATATAAGGAAGTAGCACAATTTTGGTCACAGGTAGGGGGAGGTACAAACGGCCTACTAACATTGAGGGAGGTACGATCACCCTTACCTAGTGTGTTAGCAATAGTATTACACCTCCCAGGTGTCTGGCTACTCAGAGAAACAAAAGGACTGCCAATATTGACGGTGCAAGTCACCATGGGGACCCCGTCCACTGTAATGTTATTAATACCCGAGCACTCATTTGTAGAGTTATTCGCAAAGGGAGTTTGAATGGCCTCTGTGTCACCTATGTATATCCCATTGCTTTGGGAATGAATGGCTGGTCCCCCATGTGCAGTTGCGGTCGGTGGAATTGGCCCAACCGCCAAAGTTCCTCCTTTTCCAGCCACCTCTACCACTTGGCATTTACAACTCAATGGATTTACCATTTTCCCCTGAAGAAATTTAGCTAGCTGCAGTACCAGGTTCCTAACTTCATCGATTCTTTGCAGAATAGAGGACAGATTAACTTCGCTAACGGGTGGCTCAGACAGAATAGTAGGAGTAGGAATTGGCGGGGAGATGACATCCTCAATATCCAGCTCAGCCTTAGAGTTTTCATGGTCCCTAGACCAATCGCCCTCCTCAGCCAAAGGCCCAAATCGATTTCTACATAGTAGGTTGGGAACCAGCCTTATCTCGGGGCTAAGTGGAAGGGGTATACTTTCTACTTCCTCTACTTGAGATATCCCCTGACTAGGTGGGGGCTTAGTGACACTAGTATTAGGCAAGTTCCCTGCTTCTTCAATCTGAATAACAGAGTCAGTAGTTTGGGCCTTCTTCTTCTTGTTGGATCCTTTTAGGTTGAGGCAGGGCCTTCTTGGGGGTAGGGCTCCATTAATATCCATTTCACTGTTCAAAATAGCCTCCACCTCCTCAAATAGCAGGTCTATCTCCCTGAGTGATTTGGGGCCACATCCTAAGACCTTATTGGCTGATTTCCTGAGACGCTTTTTCTGTTTTTTGGTGTCATTCATAGATGCCGGCAGATCAACAGCCTTCCTTTTCCCCAGGGTTTGATAGTGAAAAAGTGGTGACCCAATTTATAATAAAGTACTAATCTTACTTGTTGTCGAGTCTCCTGGAAAGAGACTACGCCCGGCCCGGCCTCAATCGGGCGATGAAAGGCGAAGACGGGCCCGTCTTGGCCCGGTCTTGGCCTGGGTTTCGCCCTGACATTTGTTTGTTACTGTTTGGTTTCCTTTCGGAAACATTAGAGGGAGGAGGAAGATCCTCTTGCCAGGAGCACCGTGCTATAATAATGTTCTAACTTTGATGTGATGATTCACTGTGAGCGCATCAACATCAGAATGACATTACACACAGAAAAACGCGTAAGCTCAGACGTGATGAGTTAGACTGCAAGAATGGCAGGATATTCACATTTTCTCACAAATATGACCATCTAGTCAAAAGGAATGAACATGTACCAACTCAGGATGTGGGTTCCTCATCCTCTTTAAATAGTGTGTCAACTAGCAATAGTGAAATGAGTGGGATATCTAACATATCCAGACAGGATGTTACAACACAGCAGGGTACTCCTTCTTTTTTAGCGGAGGTTCAAAGGATAAGACAAGGACAATGGGAAACAAATCGATGAAAGGTAGACCCAGGAAAACAAGGAGGGGCAGGAGAGGAGGAACACACAGAGGTAAGAAAGGGAATGAAGACCAGGTCATCGAACAAGGAAAAATAGGCAGTAGTAGTAATGGTTCTATTAGTATTATCAACCTTTCTAGTATGGAACTTACAACTCATGATCTTACATTGTTAAGCAGAGGCCTTGGATTTTGTCCAGGTGATTTTGGTGATTTTCAAAAGACTAAGATTGATTTTTTTAAATTCATCAGACACTTAAAACTAAAAAAACATTTTGCTTATCAGACTAACAATAGGGAAATCAATATCCTCTCTGACAGCAATAATGATTACCACTCTTTGTCCATTAAGGACATTTATGATACGGCTACCTTATTGTCGATTACAGACTGCGAGCAAGATCCTACTACTATATCTCAGATTTTAGCAGACCTAGATGTTCCATCAGATACACTTTATAGTGGTCTAAAGAAAAAATAGAGGTGGACGCCAACCCTCGTAAGTGGGAATTGCATTGATACATTCTTTAAATTAGTATGGCGTGACTTGAATGTATTAGAGTTGAAGAAAAGTACTCAGCAACATCTTAGATATCATAATTTGAGCTATGAGGAGAGGACTAATTTGAGGCAATTACAAACGAGGACAGATATAATGATCAGGGAGGCTGATAAAGGTGGCAACATCGTGATCATGAATACCCCAGACTACGAAAAAGAGATTTATAGCCAACCTGATGATGCCACTTGTTATGAGAAGATTTTTGTGGACCCTATTCCTGCACTTGCAAATAGGATCAATAGATTGTTGCAGGAATGCTTGGATCAATCACTATTAAGAGAGGAAGAATACATGTACCTTCGTGCTCTCAGACCTAGAAACCCTTGTATCTATACATTACCAAAAATACACAAAAATCCTATTTCTCCAACGGGGAGGCCTATTGTCTCAGGTATGGGTGGCCCCACAGAGAGACTTTCGGAATATGTAGATATCTTTTTGCAGCCATTTGTGGCTAATTTGCCTTCCTACATAAAGGACACCAAGCACATATTAAGCATATTGGCAGACATTACTTGGGAATCAGGGATGACTTTAGTGACATTAGATGTTACTTCCCTTTATACAAGCATAAACCATGAGCTAGGAATGATAGCCTTCCGTCATTTCCTGTACAGAAGACCAGCTAGTCTATATGGTCATACTGACATGTTACTGAAAATGGTGGAGTTAATTTTGAATAACAATGTTTTTTTATTCAAGAATGATTGGTACCGCTAGAAACAGGGCGTGGCCATGGGATCCAGATTCTCACCAGCCTATGCTAACCTCTTTATGGGATTTTTTGAACAGAATGTTATTTGGAGCAAAGAGGGAAGCACTTGGACACTGATATACTTTTTTGGGGCATATACATAGTTTAATGATCTGGACGGGTGACATACAAAAACCTAATGATTTCATAGCCTATTTGAACACTAATGATTTTAATATACGGTTCACCTCTGAACACAGTGCGACCAGCATTGCTTTTCTAGATGTGGAAATTTTTATCCATGACAAGAAAGTGGAGAGCCGTCTGTATAGAAAGAGCACGGCATGCAATTCTATTCTACATGCGCAGAGTGCACATCCAATACATCAAATAAACTCGATACCATATGGCGAAATGGTACGGGCGAGGAGGAACTGTAGTCTAGAGAGGGACTTTGTACAATGTATATAGGACATGAGATCTAGATTTAAATCACGAGGCTATCCTCCTCAAGTGATTGACAAAGCACGAGATAGGGCAATGCGCTTGAAAAGGTCTGTCACGTTAAATCAGAAATCTAGACCAAGAGATAATAACATCCGTTGCATAGTCAATTACACAAGAACAGCACTATTGCGCAAATGTATGAATAAACACTGGGATGTATTAACAGCAGACCCTACTCTGAAGAATGTGATTCCTGACACCCCGATTTTCACGTTTCGGAAAGGTAGGACCCTTAAGAATATGTTATGCCCCAGCTATCGCATGAGACATCATCAAGAGAATTGGCTTACGAGCCGTAATAAAGGTTTTTATAAATGTGGACACTGCAATATGTGCAGATGGGCTAAATCAGGTATCTCTACATTTATGAGTTCTACCGGTGTTCAGTTTGATATTAGACATAACATCACATGTGACAGTAATTTTGTCATTTACATGATTATTTGCAAATGTGGTCTTTACTATGGAGGCAGCACCATTAGGCCACTTAGGGTAAGAGCGAGTGAACACTTTAGGGCCCTAAGACAAGATGATGATCGATACCCTATAGTGAGTCACATGAGACATTGTTCAAAACAGGGTCACACACAAGGTTTTGAATTCTTTGGATTCGATCAGGTTATTTGGGATCCCAGAGGTGGGAATAGAGAACTGGCCCTTAGGAAAAGGGAATGCTACTGGATCCTTAAACTTAGAGCGGTTGAGGAGGGTCTCAACACTAACTTCGAAATGGAATACTATTTAGGGGATTAATGTGACAATTATATTACTCATTTACCATGAGATAGCTTTGATCTGCAGTAGTGATCATTATATGTTTATATAGGGTACTTACTTTGAGTATCTGACTCAGTATATAAATAGGGGAATCACATATACCATTATTGTATCATGTACCTTGATATATGGGTTTTGTCTACAGACATTGACTTTAGGTTGATGGATTATGTATGCCTTTGATATTCCACGTGTTTGTATTTTTTTTTTTGCTGTCTGTAAATTTCGACTACGAATATTACACTTGGATAGAGATTTACTTTTATGTAGTTATAAGATAGTCATGACATAAGGGTGACGTGTCCTCCTTTTAACCATATATTTTAATTTAGAATTTAGTTTGTTATTGCTTCTGTTATTAGTTTCTTTCTTGGTCCAATGACTTGTTTTGTCAACCTTTTTATGGGTTTTATTTTTATATGGTCAGGATGCGCCCATTATCTTCGGCAGACTTATCTTATGCAATTTGATCATTCTTTCTCAATTTAGGTTGCGTTAATATTTCCGTTTTGACTGTAATCCCGAGGGGCTAAGGCAATAGTTTTATCCTTGTACGTCTTTGCTATTGATTCTATAAGAATGTTGCAGCCCGTGATTGGCCACAATTGTTAGTTTCTACTAAGTTCTTCATATTTTACTCTAAAGATGGCGCCCGCATTGAGGTTTTAGTCCTCTTTTACTTTCAAGTTTTAATAGCGTCAGAGAGGACGCTATAAAAAATGGTCTTCCCAGGCAGCCGATGCTCGTTCTGTCTACTGGATACGGGAGTGCCGCGGAAGTATAAGAACACAGTCTTCAGATTTTTCTGCACTGATAGGTGAGCGATTGTTTCTGTGTTCAGCTAATATAATTAGCTTTGAGCCTAGCGTGTAGCTTGAGACTTTATTAACGTTATCTCATTCCTCTTTTTTTAGTGGACTTTACACACTACGATGTGAATATTTCAGTGGATTATTGGGACGGCACAATATAGGGTATGTTAGGCCTTAGGGCTGCTTAATTTTCAGAGATTATTTACGGAATTACTGACCTTCACGTTTGTTGTGTTAACAAGTGGAGCTTCATGTGGGTTATAATTTTTCTAGATATTCAGATATATTCCGATTGCTTTGGTGATTCAAGTACTTTGAACTATTGTGGAAGGTATGTCTTGAGACACTTCAGGTTATTTTTTATGGTACTGCGGTAGGGATTGGCACTCGGGGTATATTGGCAGCGTTTTCGTCTTTTTCACTTCCTAATTTTACTTGGATATTTGGACACACTTACTTATCGTTTTCCTTTCATGGGAGGACATGCACGCTGGTGTCATGACTATTGATCACATTAAACTTGCTTATTTGTTTTTTCCTAGTTTCAATTTAAGGTGTCACCCTCTTTTGTGAGTTTTTAATACAATATATTTTCTAGGTATTTTGTTGTATGTTATGGACCACAAGTTTGTACAATGGTGGCCTTCTGTTTATGTTTATTTTTATTTTGTGAGTTAACCATTATGTCACGCAAAGTCACAATTTGCGTTAGCTGTCTTGTCACAAAAGTCACGGGGACAAGGGTTGAATTGTACAATGGGATGAATTTACAATACAAATCATAGATACCATTTATTATTTCTTACAGCCCTGATGAAGTCTTTGAGAATATATATCTCATAGGACGAAACACTTGTTGGCTGTTGTTGCATTATGGATATTGTTTCCAAGGATGGCTTTTATTGCCCTGATGGACTTTTCGTTTCAAGATTAAACTGGACCTTAGCTCACTAATCCCGGTTCGATTTATATTTTTTGATTTTGAACCAAACATCAATGCTCTGACAAAAATATACGTGAAGGATTGAGCCTTGATTCACGAGTGCCCTGACATTTGTTTGTTACTGTTTGGTTTCCTTTCGGAAACATTAGAGGAAGGAGGAAGATCTTCTTGCCAGGAGCACCGTGCTATAATAATGTTCTAACTTTGATGTGATGATTCACTGTGAGAGCTGTTTTTCCTATGACTTTCTTCCTTCTTGCATTTTCCTTGTTTCTTCATTGTCCTAGTTATTGCAATCCATACTTTATTATCTAAGATGCAGTTACTTCAATAAAACCTTATTGAACTATACTCTGCCTCTGATTGTCCCGGCATATGTGAGACTAATGTAACTGAGAGAAACGGATGAGATCTGAGTGACCACAATTTCCCTGAGGGGTCAATTGTGTCATGCGCTCGGTTGCCCATTCATCCCTGCTCTTGGGTGGAGATGAGGCAGTGCTAGTTAACCGGAACAAAACCCGGATTAGGCCGACAAGTGTCACCTGTAGTGGGTTCAGACTCAGTCCCCCACAGTGCAAGTGATTCTGCCGCCCAAATCCAATAGTCTCATTAGGATACATCACCATGTACCCCTGTCTAAGGTTGACGAGTCAGAGTACAAAATAATCCAGCTAGCAATTGTCACCACAATAGTTTGTAAACAGTTCAACACCTAGGCACTTGCCCACATCAGGCCTTTTCAACAAAAATATGCTTCTTATAAAAACTCAGTACACGCCAAGGGACAACTGGGAGATCATTCCAGCCAGGATTCCATCCACGCTGCCATTTAATTGCTGACCTCAGCCCTGTCTCTACAACCAACCACCAGAGATGGCAGACCTTCAGGTAATGGAGGTGGCTGCTCCTCTCATGGGCTAAATGCAGACAGATTGGGCTATCACCACTATGCTTCCACTTAGGAGTTAGGGGCTAGGTCAAATTCATCTATGTATGTTATTCCAATATGTTGGGACTGTTTATTTTCTTCTCGGTGGTCACCACCATCCTAATACTGTTATGCCTCATTGCCCTAATAATTGCAGCTCATATATTGTATCATAGATTGAAGTATTTTCAATAAATATATTGAAAACCATCCTGCATCTCCTTCTTTGCCTATATGTGTGTATGAGACATTTTGCTAACCAGAGAAAGGGATTTGTCGAACACAGCTTCCCCTGAGAGGTCACAGAATGGCATGTTTCAGGCTGCCACACATTACCTTCTGTTTCAGGCTTTGGTGAGGTGCTACTAGATAGCCAAAGGAGTTGGGCCGACAGCTGCCAAGACGATGTGTGATTGACTCAGTCACCCACAAACGGTGTTGCTGCCGCCCCTAATCCAGCAGTTTTGTTCTAACAACGGGAGTCTTACGACTCTGATTTCACTAGGAACTTTTAACTTGCTAATGTTTTTGGATCAGGAACTTAAATATATTTATGTCCAGATTTATGTCAGGGTTGCATCATTTTTTTGGTGCAGGCCTAGATGCAAAATCATTTTTGTTATTTACAAAGTTGTGCAAATGTTGCATTGCGCTGCCTTCCTTTACTTTGCGTCAGGTAATCGTTCCATGACTGGTGCATAGGTGTTCACCTCATCCACCCATGGATTTTGACATAAACCCATTTTTGCATAGACACAAATATACAAAGATTTTTTGTCTAGGTTGCGTCACGTTTCTAACATAGCATTACTCAAAATCCTGACGGCTTGCTGTCAAACCTTTCGAAAGTTTTTTATGTTTGAAAAACAAACTTCCAAAGCAGGGGTTTATTTTTGAAAAAAAAAGAATGACCACCACACCAGTTTTCACCAGTGGATTGGAGGTCATTTTTTTTTTTTTTTCCTTTAACGCCAAGGTATGTTCAGTAAAAAAAGAAAAAGCCATCTGAACCATCCACTATAGAAAAGGTAGCAGTCAGTTGGCTTACTTCCGTTGACACCTACTTCTTCGGACCTTCAAAGGATGTTTTACACTGACAGAGTAAATTATACTCTATCAGAGTAAAATTTATGGCCGCATGACTCAAAATCGGGTGAGCGGACCTTGAGTTTGGCAGACAGGGTACTCCATTACCATTGTAACAAAGTGTGCCAAACTCTAAATCAGCCCCAGAGGCCCATCTAATGCAAATCAGTCCTGACACTGCTCCTCATGGGAACAGTGCATCGCAAACCTTGGTCACCTCACACATTCACTCTGTGGCTCACTGCTTTTTAGGTCTTGCCCAAGACAGCATAAACATTTGCTGCATCCCAATTGGCCAGCTCATGCCAGTTTTTCTTCCTCATCTTTATTGTAGGAACTAACTCATGATTTCTTCATTTTGATTAGTGGTATCTGCTTGCACAGCTATTTCTTGCTGTCCATCTCGGATCTTCTGTACTGCTTTTTCCCTCCCACTCTCTATTGTCCGTGTTGCTTCTTCACTCCTACCCCTTTGTCTGTGTTGCCCATTCCTTACCAACTACTCCTGCCATAGAAAACAGACACCTGCAGTGTCCCCTTCATAGTGCTTTTGTCTAGCTTTTAGCCATGCCACACAGCATGGCAAAAAGACATTGACAAAGCAAATAGCTCTTGCATAGGAGAACATTGCTGGCTTTGCCAATGCTTGTTTAATTGAGTATTTTGAAATTCACACCCCCAAATCTCAGTGACTAAGCTATGTCCACGGGTACCTTATAATTAAGTGAGCGTGCAGTAGACATTGGTTCTTGTATTTCAAAGGGCAGTGGCAAAACTTGTATCAAGGATTACCCAACTCACTCATTTCCACACTGGTAATTTATTCCTGATAAGTGCAGGAACAAACCTGTTTCTAAGCTGTGAAGTAAACTGGAAAACCACCAAATTTGATGGAGTGTAAGATAAGACGTTTTCACTGGGCAAGGGTAACAGATAGAGTGTTGGGTAGGAAGTTTTTCAATGGGGAAAATGTTCCTGCACAAAGAGCCATTGTATGAATATGATAAATACAATGGCATTTCCTCAAACACAATTGTATATTATTGCGCACACCTGACCATGTGAAAGTGCATCTGTCTAGTTGCTAATGATAATTCACATCTATTTTCGAAAGTACACCTGGAAATGTTTGACTGTTTCAATACTGTATCACAACAGCACCCTCGGAATGCGCACTGTCTGCAAAGCAGACGGTGCACATTCCAAGGGGGCTGGCAGGGGACCCCTGCACTAAGTTTCTTCTAGCCTTTTCATGACGGGGTCCCCGCCATGAAAAGGCTGGCAGAAACTGGACTTCTGATCAGGACGGCGGCACTGAATTCAGTGATGCCGTGGCTGACCTCAACTTTAACTGCCATCAGCCAGTCAGGAACCATGTTCCTGGCGGGGACGATGGTCCCCTGGTGGTCCGACCGCTACTACGACATTGGCGGTCCTCAGAACGCCAATGTCAAAATGAAGCCCATAGTCCAGAAAAGGATACTTACACATGGCATTACTATTATTGCACACCATTGTAACGTAGGCACTAGTATTACTACGATCACAAACCATTCCTAATGAGGAGGTGTGCTGTGGTAGCAAAGGATAATTTCCATGAAACATCATTTGCAGGCTCGTTTTAAATCTGGGCCAGGTGCTTCACATTTTTGGCACTCAGGAATGGGGTGGATGCTCACATAAGTACTTTTATGCTTGCATGCTATATGACACTGTTTGAAAAACAATCATATATAAAATCCATCTTTTAACATCAAAGAATTTTGTAAACAAAAAGATTAGTGTGTGATTTTTGTACTGCCACATCAGAAAATGCCAAACAATAAACATATATTTATTCAGAACCAACTGATAATTATGGGATAAGCCCACAATATTCTAACACAACATTATTCCTTTCATCATTACACACCATCTCAATGTAGATATTAACATTACACACCATTATCAGAGAGTAGTTGCGGTCCACTACTTATGCTGAAGAGCATTAATCTAACTAATCTAATCCTGGCATTGAAACTGACAACACTGTGTGATTCTTGACACATCAATTATTACCCTACGAGTCAGTTTACTTATCACTTATCAAGTACCTTTCTGTGAACATGATAAGGAAGACGTACCCCTAAGATGTTCAGCAATTCATATATGAATAGACAATCAAAATATATGATAAAGCATTTTAAAATACAAAAGTAGCTACATGCCAATGAATGTATCAAGTCACATCTGAAAATTGTGGAGAAAGCACCCAAAAGGATGGTAATGCAAGATCATGTCCTCAGAAGTGTGGTTCTGTGCATGCGATAAAAAAAGATATATTTGCAAATTTAAAGCAGGATTGTATAGCATTAATTTTTTCTTTACATTTTTCTGGCATTCATACATTTTAATAAGATTTGGAAAACTGTCTGTGCACCCACAAAGGAGGTGTACAGATATAATCCCCACAAGAATGATAAGAATGATAACAATTGTGATTTGGGGGGAAAGATGTGTGACATAACATGCCCAAAAAGATTGCAATGCAACATTGTGGAAAAACATTGAGGTAAAAAATATCTGTGTTTTATACTCTTAGTACAGTAATATGGACTACAAAAATATTGTTGATTAAAATAACCATGTTACATAGGTAAGCATAGCTTTAAAATACATTTAACATTATTGAAACTCTAAAAAACTTATATTTAAAATCTTTATTTAAAAATGTAAAGTATTTTTTTATAAAATGGATAATATAAAAAGTACAAAATAATGTAATCACATGCATAAAAATGTCATTCATACAATTAACACAAACAACAAATTATAAAGTTATAAAGAAGGACATATTACATGTCAATATAATTATTAAATGAAACATACTGTAACTAATTCATAATAAAACAAAATACTAGCATAGATGTACTTATTCAATAAAAAATACAAAATTAAAATATACTATACCATTATTAAGTAATAAAAATCAAAGTTAAAAACATTTTACAAAAACCAAAATTTTGGACCACACCCTAAACCAGATAGTTTATCAATGCCTCTGTCATGCCTGGTGTTGCCCTATACTTATATTCTTGCTGTTACGTGGTGCACAAAATACATGTTTCCCTAGTAACTAAATACTATGATCTGTCCGAGAGTGAAAGGTCATGTAAATTAATTTCTAAAGATTATCCCCATAGAGCTGATTTTATGGATGTTAGCATTTGATTCTACTGGCAAAGTAGGGTGATGTACACAACTTTGAATTTTGCAAAATATATACTTAGAACATCTTTTCCTGATGACCAAATTTTCCCAAGAAACATGAAGTAAGAATAGGTGACGCTTGATAACTTTGTCAATCTGTAATTTTACCTTTCGCTGGTAGTGGGCATTGAGACATTAAACCGAACACAATTATTACATTGTTCCGTGATTATTATAAAACATATTTTGTTATCACTAAACTGTAATGAGTAAGTATGCATGAAAATAAGAACACCCAAATAGCATACATTACTGTGAGTAGTTTCTAATGTGTAGTTAACACAGCCACTGCCTTAAGCGCTCTACCTGAGTAGCTCTCCTGTGTCCAGCCCAGTCTACGAGTATAGAAGCTTTTGCCTTGTTCAATTATTATTTGTATAACAAATGTAAAAAAAACATGTATTTGAGATTTTCAGAACTCACAAGCTGATGTTTGGAGAAAATGGCAAAATTTACAAAATTAATTTAAAGCTATTATTTGAATTGGAGAGAGTTATTACTCATATTGTTACCTTGTTGCCACAGGTACTGCAGCTATGTCTGTTATGTACTACCCACGTAAATGTATTCAAAATAGATAGCACTTTTTTCACTTTACTGCTGTGTGATCACTGTTTACAATCTTGGGTGGGGTAGTTACTGTCATACCACTGTGATTAGTAGCTCTGGATGATCTTTATTGAACATAAGTAGGTCTTATAACAGAAAAGGTTGGAGACCTTTGATCTAAACCCCACAAAAGAAACATCTTAAGGTTCTGAATATTGTCGGTGAGTTTATTTAGCCGTTGCTGCTTCCCGTGCTGACTGCCGCCCGTCACCAGGGCAGGGATCTGTGTTCCAGAGAACCTCTTCCTGCCCTCGCCGGTTGCTCATCCAAGCTCGGGTGTAAGTGGAGGGGGCAACGTCCTCTGTCAAGAAACAGCTGTTTGTTTACATTTAGAGTGACCACTGACCTGTTTTAAGGTTGGGATTCACTCCACACGCCACGCAGCTCCACCAGACTGCGCCCGTGCCCTCTACCCCGCCCTCGCTGCTGCTGCGAGTTCGAGGTCCTCCACCACCCGCAGGCACCCGCCTTGCGCCTCATCCCTAGTGTCTAGTGGTTGCCGTAAGTATTGTGTGTCTGTCTTGTAACTGTCTTTCTTTTGTGCCTTTTCTCTGCTTTATCTCCGTTTTTAGCCTCTTTCCTTCTCTGTTAGCCTTTTTTGCCTTTTCGCTCTTATTCCGCCTGTTTTTGGCTTCTCCTAAGCCATTCTTTCTGCTTGCCCTTTCCCGCCGCTGCGTCCCTGCGTCCCCGCCCCCTCGCACCACAATTCGCCCACTGCTCCCGCCTCCCAGCTGCTCCTCCCTCCCACCTCCCCTTCTTAATGGCGGCTGCTGTGTGGTGCAGAGAGTGACCCCTGACCTGTTTTAAGGTCGGAATTCGCTCCACACGCCACGCAGCTCCACCAGACTGCGCCTGTGCCCTCTACCCCGCCCTCGCTGCTGCTGTGAGTTCAAGGCCCTCCACCACCCGCAGGCACCGACTTTGCGCCTCATCCCTGGTGTCTAGTGGTTGCCGTAAGTACTGTGTGTCTGTCTTGTAACTGTCTTTCTTTTGTGCCTTTTCTCAGCTTTATCTTCGTTTTTTAGCCTCTTTCGTTCTCTGTTAGCCTTTTTTTGCCTTTTTGCTCTTATTCCGCCCGTTTTTGGCTTCTCCTAAGCCATTCTTTATGTTCGCCCTTTCCTGCCGCTGCGTCCCGCGGCTCCGCCCCCCCTTGCGCCACTATTCGCCTACTGCTCCCGCCTCCCAGCTGCTCCTCTCTCCCACCTCCCCTTCGTAATGGCGGCTGCTGTGCGGTGCAGAGAGTGACCCCTGACCTGTTTTAAGGTCGGGATTCGCTCCACGCGCTGCGCAGCTCCACCAGACTGCACCCATGCCCTCTACCCCGCCCTCGCTGCTGCTGTGAGTTTGAGGCCCTCCACTAGCCGCAGGCACTCGCCTGCGCCTCATCCCTGGTGTCTAGTGGTTGCCATAAGTATTGTGTGTCTGTCTTGTAACTGTCTTTCTTTTGTGCCTCTTCTCTGCTTTATCTCCGTTTTTTAGCCTTTTGACTTCTCTGTTAGCCTTTTTTGCTTTTTCGCTCCTATTCCGCCCGTTTTCGGCTTTTCCTAAGTCATTCTTTCTGCTCGCGGTGCAGAGAGTGACCCCTGACCTGTTTTAAGGTCGTGATTCGCTCCACACGCCGTACACCTCCACCAGACTGTGCCCGTGCCCTCTACCCTGCCCTAGCTGCTGCTGCAAGTTCGAGGCCCTCCACCACCCGCAGGCACCCGCCTGCGCCTCATCCCTGGTGTCTAGTGGTTGCCTTAAGTATTGTGTGTCTGTCTTGTAACTTTTTTTCTTTTGTGCCTTTTCTCTGCTTTATCTCTGTTTTTTAGGCTATTTCCTTCTCTGTTAGCCTTTTTTGCTTTTTTGCCTTTTTGTCCTTATTCCGCCCGATTTTGGCTTCTCCTAAGCCGTTCTTTCTGCTCGCCCTTTCCCGCTGCTGCGTCCCTGTGGCCCCGCCCCCCTCACACCCCCTTCGCCCACCGCTACCGCCTCCCAGCTGCTCCTCCCTCCCGTCCGCGCCTGGACCGTGCCCAGTACCAGACCCCCTGCCCCCCGCGTTCCCCACGCCGCCCGACACTGCTACAATGCCAACGACCTCAATGCCCTCGACACAGGCTGCTCTGCCTCCTACTTCCAAGCCACCCCGAAGCTCACCCACGGACCCTTCTCCTGCCGGAACTGCAGCTTCACCTGCCCCCAAGCCACCAAGCATCACGCCAGAACCAAACACAACCACCTCAGCTGCATCCTCCTCAACACCCGCTCCATCCACAAGCACGCCGTTGAACTCTGGGACCTACTCACCTCATCATCCCTGGACGTCGCCTTCCTCACCGAAACTTGGATGAACCCCTCCTCGGAACCCGACATCGCCATAGCCCCCACCATGTCTTCAACAAAGCAAGCCCCATCATCGCCCCCCAACTCCGTATGATCATCAACAGTTTCTTCGAGACCGCAACCTTCACGGAGAGTTGGAAGCACACTGAAGTCAACGCCCTGCCAAAGAACTCCAAAGTGGACCCCGGAGATCTCAAGAACTCCCGGCCCATTTCCCTCCTCCCCTTCCCGGAGAAGGTCATCGAGAAGATCGCCAACAGCCAACTGACCCCCTTCCTGGAAGACAACAACACACTGGGCACCTCTCAATCTGGATTCTGTAGCAACCACAGCACCGGGTCCGCCATCATTGCCGCAACCGACGACATCAGGACCATGCTCGACAAAGGCGACCCTCAACCTCCTAGACCTCTCGGCTGCCTTCGACACTGTCTGTCACCACAACCTTCGCACATGCCTCCATGACGCAGGGACTGGATCACATCCTTCCTCTCCGGCAGAACCCAGAGAGTCTGCCTCCCTCCCTTCCTTTCTGAATCCACCAAGACCATCTGCGACGTTCCCCAAGGATCCTCACTCAGCCCAACCCTTTTTAACATCTACATGGCACTGCTCGCCAACATCGTCCGATCCCACAGCCTCAATGCGCTCGACACAGGCCGCTCTGCCACCTGCTTCCAAGCCACCCCGAAGCTCACCCACGGACCCTTCTCCATCCTCAACATCATCTCCTACGCTGAAGACACCCAGCTGATTCTCTCACTCACCAAGGACCCCGCCACCACCAAAACCAACCTCCACGACAGAATACAGGCCATCGCCAACTGGATGGAGAGGAGCCACCTAAAACTGAACTCAGACAAGACAGAGATCCTCCTCCTCGGCTCCAACTGCTCCGCATGGGACGACTCCTGGTGGCCGGCCAACCTAGGAACCGCACCAACGTCCACCAACCACGCATGCAACTTAAGTTTCATCCTAGACTCAGTGCTCACCATGACCCAGCAAGTCAACGCCGTCTCATCTTCCTGCTTCAACACCCACCGCATGTTCTGAAAGATCTTCAGATGGATCCCCACCGAAACCTGAAGGACGGTCACCCACGCCCTCGTCAGCAGCAGACTGGACTACGGCAACGCTCTCTACGAGGGAACCATGGCCAAGCTCCAGAAAAAACTGCAACGTATACAGAACGCCTCTGCACTCCTCATCCTGAACATCCCACACCGCAACCACCTAAGAGACCTACACTGGCTCCCTGTCAACAAGATGATCACCTTTAAACTCCTCATCCACGCTCACAAAGCACTCCACAACGCTGGCCCTGCCTACCTCAACGAGTGACTCACCTTCCACACTCCCAACTGTCAACTCCGCTCTGCCAACCTCACCCTTGCCACCGCCCCTCGCATCCACCGAACTACAGCCGGCAGCAGATCTTTCTCCCACCTCGCCGCCAAGACCTGGAACTCCCTTCCCGTCCACCTACGACAGACTCAGGACCTGCTGACCTTCAGGAAACACCTTAAAACCTGGCTTTTCAAGCAGTACCACTTTCCCCGCCCCCCCATCAGCGCCTTGAGACCCTAGCGGGTGAGTAGCGCACTCTACAAGTGACTGATTGATCGATTGATTTCTTGAGAAATATAAAGTAACTGAGAGTTCCAAAGCTAGATCTCCAGTAACTCATTATCAGACTTCTACATGTAGACAGCTTAAGGAGCTTCCTCAGCATGAGAAGATTATTCGCCAACCAGAATCATTTGAACGATTCATTGAGTATGAGTTTAGATTGCAGCCAGGCAGTGACAGGTCCTAGCTATTATTTTACATTAATATATAGGCATTTAAATACCACACTGTCACTTCAGAAGCCAGCAGAGAGCCTCTCTTGTAACATGAATACAATCTTCCTTACAAATGTCCCACATATAACTGACAACATAGTTCTGGGCTCTTTGGAGTTAGAGATTTATGATTCTGGAAATATCAAATTGACGACAATCTCACAGTCCAGCCATGAGTTTATAGTGGCCCCAGTGGACGTAGTACAGCTGGTGACTGGAAAAGTTATGTTTTTCAACTGAAACTAAATTAAACCAGGTTAGCCAGTGACATTAGCTTGGTCTCCACTCAACTGTAGACAGCTAACATTCATCCATGCTTTTTCTCTATTCATGGTGGCTAATGGCAGAAAAACCTTTGTCTGAAAGATGATGTATTTTGGCAAATTGTACATACCATCGGCATAGGGATAGAGAACTTAGTTGATAATCATGAATGATGCCCAATAATAGCTAATTACCCACAGATAATCTTGATTACTCCTAGTCCTGTGAGTCCTCATCGTATTCATTACTAATGAGTTGATTTACCTCTCAGTACAGAACCACAAACAGTAAATGCTGCTTGCATGGCCCCTCCCACTTACTGGATGTCGTAAGGACTGACATACCTAGCATTCCTCGTGTCATACCAAGCCATAACATTAAAGTTCAGAACAGGGAGGGTGGGATACAGTTTATGAATTGGACAAGGACACATTGGACTGGGGTAATGAAGATTGCAGTGTGTAATTAGCCACTACGTTCACGTCCTGGGCCCTTGTTCCTCTCATTACTAATGAGTCATGCCAAAGTTCTTGAGCTTGTGATAAGACCATCATTTCCTCCAGATATTCATCATTGCAAACCAGTCTTTATGCTTCACCACAGTTATTTATTTAAAGAGTACCCAAGTGTTATTTGAAGCAATAGAGAATTTAAGACACTCACACTAAAATGTTTTCCTTCATTAAAAACATTTTGCAGTCTGTAATGCTTGACAAAGGCATTCTGATCTGCCAAGGTTACAGCCCTGCACATCATAGACAAAATAATTCATTGACCTCTGCACAAGAGGCTGAGATGGCTCTTGTTGAACATATCTGAAAATCCTCACTCATGGTTACATCTGCTAGAGACTAGTCTAATGCTATTAAAGATCTAATCCATCTACTGATGGACACTGCGGACGCCTTCTTTCCTTGTTCTGAAGAACCAAATATGACAACTAGTCTTTCCGACTTCCTGAAAGCTGAAACTCTCACTAGATTAATTACAAAAGCCCTAGTAAAATCCAATATGTACCACCTGGCTCCTGACAGGGAATAGAAAACAAGATAAAATACTGGAAGAATAACATCCTTCTCTTTACTAAAGTATGTGGACATTTTTTGGAATGTATATATCTAACCTAAGACCTACCCCATCTTCCTTAATAACCAGAAAGGATTCTCCAGTGAGAAGGCCTCAAGTTCCTTAATTACTCTGACTGAGCCACCAAAAACCACTTTCATGGTGAAAAATGTGATGTCTTCTGACGAACTTGGCTGATATGGGGGACCGGTTAAGGATCTCAAAACTAAGGGTGTATCCCATAAAGGAAATTAACTTTTGACTACTTGATATGCTAAGGATAAGCTTTTTAGTGACCTTTTTAATAAATCATCTTCATCATTCTCCCAAGCTCTGACTGCTGCCCACTAGGCTCTTAAAGTCAATATTGAAAGCTTTTGTTCAAACCCATCCCACAAGAACTAGAGAACTGCAACTAGATCCCATTCTAAAGGAAATAATGAATGATCAGTGCACCATGTTGTAAAGTTTCTCCAATGTCTTATTTACAACTTTATTGTCAATGGCCGATGAGACTCTTATATTGCAATAGCTAACCTCAGAATTCTTTTGTTCTGAAACCCCCCCCCCCACTCTCAATTTCCAAACCCGAAAGGTGGACCCTCTTTGGTATTAGAATTAATGAGGTTGTCAATGAAGATGGAGGCAGAGGAATAATCCAACAGAATTTGTCGGTAAATCACTTGAGAATGGAGAACTATGACCTCCTGGGGTAGAATGGAAACACTAAAATTACTTCCTTGCCCTCTTTTTGCAATCTTGCCATCATCCTGGGCTTTAAGGGGAAGGGAGGGAATGCATTACGAGGTTTGTGAGGCCATGGTCCTGAATGAGCACCCACTGCCAATGCCCCTTTCTCCACATTCCTGGAGCAGGACCTGGGAACATGAGCATTGACATATGAGGGAAAGAGATCCAGGGATGGTTTCCAGAACCTTCTGCACATCATTTGGATTGCTTCCTTGGATAGATGCAAATTCCTCAGAAGAAAGAAATATACAACTAAGATTGTCTGCCAGGTCGTTGTCACTTTCTCTTATATGAATAACAGCTTTGGAGAGGAAATTAATTTCTATGAGACTTAGAAGTTGACAAACTACTGAGTTCAGTGTGCCCTCTTGATTGTTTACGTACGCTATTGACACTATATTGTCTGATTTGACTTTGAGATTATGCCCTGCAATCAAATTCTGAAGATGCAGCATTGCTATCTAAGCAGAAGTCAGTTCTCTCTAGATGGATGTTCAGCGTCTTTCTGGAATCAACCATCTTTCTTGGAAAAACTACATACCCAGTGTCAGTACTCACCCAAAGAAGCTTGATTAGGACTAATGTAGGTTTTGGCTACAACTGATTCCCCTGGAACAGAGACTTTGGCTTCAATCACCAGAGGAGCTCCTGCCTTAACATATGAGACATTGTAGCCAGTAGTTTAAAATCTAGAGATGTCAGATCCCAGTGTGCATGAAAGTGATACTAGAGTGGATGCAGAAGAAGTCTTGCCCATGGTACAATAAACTCTGCCACTACCCTATGGCTATAGACTCTCAGCCACTCTCTCCCTGGTTATGATTGCTTGTGAATGATGGTGAATAAAACCTTGCTCAGAAAATCCACTCTTGATGGAGAAAAACTCTGTTGAGATCTGAGCAGAATCTTGTTTCGATAAAAGTTAGGTCCAGATAGGGTTGTAACTGACATTCTGGACTATTCAACATCAAGCAATGATGCCTGAAAGACTTGCACATTGCATTAACTCGATCTTTTGATGGTGTGTGGGGCAGCCAATCATTGAAAAAGGGGTACACATTCCACCTTTGCAGATTAAATGAAGCCACCTGTTTTATATATATATATTGTCATATATAGGCTCACATAGTTATAGTTAGGCTCACATTTTAAACATACAAAACCATAGAAATTCACCTGTCATAGTTAGAGTTATCTCAAGTAACTATAACTCATGCCGTAAGGTAACTATAACTTGCGCCACAGCCATGCACAGTTTTTTCTTAAAAATTACTGCAAATATTACACTGATATTATCAATGATGTTATCAAAGTTGCCATGAGTGCCGTAGTTTGTGGGATAAATGGCAGTGCATGGCAAGTTATATTTACCTTAGTTACCTTAGTTCTATGGTTTTGTATGTTTAAATTAACTATAACGTTCCCGTAACCCTTGTTTTTCTAAGTGAATTTCTATTTTTTTTAACTTAAATTTCCTAAATATAATGTCCCTGTAGCCTTTGTTTTTTTCAGTAAATTTCGATGTTTTTTTTAATGTAAAGTAATTTTTATCACTATACGTTAATCCAAACACTGACATGCATGGTCTTCAGCCACAGTGCACAGCGGCAGTTGGCCGCAGGGCCTGGCCTGTGACCAGGCCTGGCAGCCAAACCCTATAACCACCCAATCTTGCCTTCCTTTGGCTGTGCACACCATGCCTTTGGACATCCACAGTGGGGTTGGCTGCAGGGACTGGCCGTCAGCTAACACCCCTAACCACAAAGCTTCTCCCTGGGCACAGCCTTTGTCCATGCGCAGTGGGAGTTGGCTGCAGGACTGCATGACCCTCCTCCCCTGGCCAATGTTGGCCCCAGGGACCCCTTTGCCTCGGGGCCCAGCCCTCTAAATTTTTTGGGGGAAAATGGGGCCACAAGGCCCCCTACCCCAATATTGGCCCCAGGATCCCATCACTTGGGGCCCAGCATTAATATATTTTTTTTGGGGGGGAAGGGGAACTCTTGGCCCCCCCTCCCAGGCCAATCTTGGCCCCAGGCACCCCATCCGCCTGAGACTGGCCTTCTAAAATGTTTGTTGTTTTGGGGAGGAGGGCCACACAGCCCACCTCCCCTGGCCTTTTTCCGTCCCAGGGACCCCATTTAATGGGGCCTAGGGTTAATATATATAGCAAGCCCCCTTCTCAGGGCCGATCTCAACCCGGGGACCCCTTTTACCAAGGGCCTAAACATTTTATTTTTTGGGAGTCAGGGGGCCATTATCAGCTTCACGAAGGAGGCCGTGCTACCCCCTACAACATTAAAATTAGCCCCAGGTAGGAGGTGGTCTCTGGGGCTGTGGGGGGTTCGGGCCGCTCTCCCACATTTAAATCTATGGAGGGCCCTGGGGAGGTGGCAGTTCACGAGGCTGCAGGGGGGCCGAGTGGCCCCCACATTTAAATCTATCTGAGGCCCCATGGAGGTGGCAGTCACTGAGGCTGGCCCCCGCATTTCATTGTATATGTGGCCCGGGAGGTGGTGATCTCTGGGGCTGTGAGGGGCCAGACAGACCCCCGCATTTAATTCTATGTTTGCCCCAGGGAGGTGGTGGTCACCGGGGTGCAGACCCCCACATGCAATTTAATAATTGCCCCAGGCAGGTGGTGGTCCCCGGGACGTCAGTAAGCCCAAGAGGGGGGCCCCGTGCGCCCCATCGTTATTGTTAACATGTGCATGTCATGACCTGGACCCACCCTGGGGCTTCATTTAAAGAGGCGTGGGAGCCCGCATTTGTTTTTTGTTTTTAATTTTCGCCAGGTCCGCTACAGCCCCGGCTGAAAATTTAAAAAGAAATGTTTTTTTGCTCTGGAGGTGTCCCTCTGGGACTCCAGCACCAGAGCTAAGGGATCAGGGTGTCCCTACCCTCGCCCCCTTTTTTTAATTTAAGCTTTTTCTTCTGGGACTCGGCTGAAACCGAGTTCCAAGATGGCTGCCAACACTTCCTTGCAGAAGTGTTGGCAGCCGATCTAGCACAAGATCAGAACAGTTCATGGAGCTTTCTCGTCCACAGATGCACACATTTGTTTTTTCTTTAATTTCTCAAAAATTGCTTAATGGGTTTACACCAAATAACAAAAAGGGTGCTTTCTGGACCAAGAGCTACCTTCCTGCCAAATTTGGTGTAATTCTGTACAGTGGTTTGGACGCTATTCCTGTTAAAAATCCCTTTGTAAAAAATGTATGGGGATAAAGCATTTTGGGACCCCCCCCTTTTCTAGGCCCCCGCTTGACAAATCACCCCAAATCTTTGCAGCCAGCAGCTGAAGTGAGTGTCATATTTTGTGGAAAAAGTTGTGAAGATTCATCAAACGGCGCCAAAGTTATTAGCAAACTAAGTCCTAACTATAATTAACTAGTAGCGACTGCCACTAGGTAATATATATATATATATATATATATATATTTATATATATATATATATATATATATATATATATATATAGTTAATGATGCACAGTATCATTAAAGACGTTGTACAGTATCATTAAAGGCTTCATACGCCGATGCACACGGCTGCCCATCAGGATATTGACAAAACCGATATGCACTGTATCTTTAAAAGCTGTGAACTCCAGTGCGCATGCTCGCGCATAATCAAAATCTAAAAGGATTCATTGGGAAAAATATCTTTATTCAAGAAAAAAGGAGGAGAAAGAATGTTTGACATTTATGCAGATACATCGTGGACAGCTATTGCATTATTGTGCTTTAAGGTGACTATGGCCCTCATTACGACCCTGGCATACGGGGGAGAAGTGGCGGTAATACCGCCAATAGGCCGGCGGGAAAAAAAACTGGAATTATGACCATGGCGGTTACCGCCATGGTCATCTTCCACTTTTCCACTCTGACCGCCAGGGCGGTGACAACCGCTGTGCTGGAGACTTCGGTTTCCAGCTCGGCGGCTGTCACCAGACTGCCGGCGGTATCAGGACCCTAAATACGGCATGGATTTCGGGTGGTTTGGAAACGCCATAAAATCCATGGCGGTAGGCACTATCCCTGGCACTGATAGGGGTCTCCCCCACCCCCCTGCTACCCCCCAAAGGTCCAAAGGTGGCAGGACCCCCTCCCACCCCTGCCCCCAACATGCACATACACACACCCCTCCCCACCTCCACCCCCAACATGCACATACACACACCCCTACACGCACACATACACTACAACAACACATACCACACACATACAAACAGACATGCACACAGACCGACCTGCTCACATTTCCCATACACACAACACACCCCCCGCATGCATACACCCACTCACACACCTCCACTACATACTCACACGCACACCCTCATGCACGCACACAACAGACAACACCCCCTCACCCCCCTCCCCTAACGGACGATCAACTTACCTTGTCCGTTGATCCTTCGGGAGGGGACGGGATCCATGGGGGCTGCTCCACCGCCAGCACCCCGGCACCAGCACACTGCCACACCGAATCATGGGACGTGAGGGTTGCCAGCAGTCATAATATGCTGCGCGGAAAACCGCCTGCACTGGCGGTCTTCTGCACGGTGGTACCTTGGCGGTCTTTAAAAAAGACCGCTGAGGTCGTAATGAGGGCCTATGTTTTCTGTTACACTTACAAGCCATGCGATTTGAACCTCCTAATATGTTTTTAAAAAGCAATGGTGATCCTCCCATACGTAAGGCACAATGGAAGGAGGAATTTGTAACATGTATGAAGGCCATTGATGGGGAGAAGGTGGGTTCTGAAAGAAAAAAAATCATTTTACTTCATTGTTTAGGCTCAGAAGGGCAACTGACTTTTAGGACTTTACCTCAAGCAGACTCTCAGGGAGAAGGGGATTTTAATGCATTTCAGGAAGCCTTATTGCGAATGGAACAGACGTTTGAACCTGCTTCCAGTGTAGCCTTGAATCGTACCACAAAAAAGTGTAAAAAAAAACAAAAAGGGCCAGGGTAGAGTCACCCTGACCCCTTGGTTCTGGCGATGGAGTCCCAGAGGGTCCCCCAGAGCAAAAACGTTTTTTTTTTTTAAATTATCACCGTGATTCACGGCAGATCCGGGGGCAGAATGTAAAAAAAACAGCACACATTCATTGCTATTCTCAAGCACCCAAGTGGGTCAAGTCCCAGAGGCATCGGTAATTTGAATGTGGGGGGCCGCCCGCCCCCCCACAACTCTGGGGACTGCCACCTCCCCGGGGCTTAAATGCAATGTAAACCTTTGTTTTTTTCAGAGAATTTCTATGTTTTTTTTTAATGGATAACAATTTTCATTAATAACAGTTAATCCAACCACTGTCGTGCACAGCCAGGCCTTGATGGCAACCCCCTAAAAGCACCTAACTATGCACTGTGCATGGTCTTAGCCTGTGCACAGTAGGAGTTTCCTGCAAGGGCTGGCCTCCAGCAAGTTTCTGCGGCCAACCTCCCTAACCACCCAACACCATGCTGTGCATGCTGGGGATGAGAGTGGCTGTGACAGTGTCTGTCTGTGTGTGAGAGTGCGTACATCATTGTTTTAGTTGGTGCGTCAGTGTGTGCGCAGGCCTGTGAGTGGGTGTGTGAGAGTCTGCGTGGGTCTTTGAGTGGGTGCGTGAATGTCTGAGTGGGTCTCTCAGTGGGTGTGTGAGGGTCTGACTGTGGCTGTGAGTGGATGCACAGTGGTCTCAGTGAGTCTGTGAGAGGGTGCATGAGTGTCTGAGTAGGTTTGTGAGTGGATGGGTAAGTGTCTCAATGGGTGTGTAAGTAGGAGAAAGAGAATGTAAGAGAGGAAGAGAGAGAAAGAGAGTGAGAGAGAGATAGAGACTTTTTTAGGCTTTGATGTATGATATACTTAGAATTACATATTTCTCTTAATTTAAAAATGATAATGCAATTCTTATTTTTTTTATTTTTATAAAATCACCTTTTATCTTATATTTAAACATTTGTAGTGTGAAAAAATATAATAAAATAAAAAAAAGGGAAAGGAGTCCAGCTGGACTCGAACCCTCAGTACTTTTTTTTGGTTTCTGCTTGGTTTTTTAGCCCTCATGGGCTCCCCCGCAGTCCCTACATATATATATATATATATATTTTTAAACAAAGCCCTTTATGGGCTATCAGGAACCTCAAAGGAAGCCTCAAAGCCTCCCACACAGTCCCATTGCTTCAGCAATCACGGAGCTGCTATAACAGTAGCTCCCTGCTTGCTGAAGCAAACCTTTCATCTCTGTCACCTCTGCGTGCAGAGCACATAGATGAACGGTCCAGTTTTTGACAGTGTTTGACACCTGTCATGCAGGTCCTGCTGTCATAAAACAGACTGTTTGCTGTGGCTTGGCTGCAGCTGGGCACTCTGGAACGTAGCAGGAGCTACCCCTGGAGGTTGGCGGTCCCCAGGACCATCATTGGCTCCATGAGGGGAGCCACTTGGCCCCCCTCCAACGAATGCATAGTCCCAGGAGGTGGTGATCCCCAGTGCTAATGGGAGTCCAAAACGGGCCCCCTTTACATTATTGAGTATGTGCCCTGGGAAGGTGGTGGTCCCAGAGTGCGGGGAGGGGGCAGCGTGGACCCCTGCTCATATTTCATTGTCGCCCCGGGAAGGTTGTGGTCCCCAGTGCTATTGGGGCAGCCATCAGGCCTCCCCCACATAAGAAAAACACTTTTGCTCTGGGGGTATTTCTTTAATTTCTTTAAAACCACAGAACGGAATTGCACCAAAACATAAAAAAGGTTGCTTTCTGGAAGAAGACTTCCCTTTCTATCAAATTTGGGTGCATGAATGTCTGAGTGGGTCTGTGAGTGGGTCCTAACCATAACTACCTAGTGGCGACTGCCACTAGGTAATTAATATATATATATAGATATATATACAATTACAAAAAAAGGTGTGCTACTTTAAGGAATTGTTTTGTTCCAAATCCCTGTCTCATGCTAGAGCTGATATATACTGGAATGGTGAAGAAGTTGGGATCTGATAGCCTTGACTGTAGGCAGCTACTGTGCAGTTCATGAATACATATTTCAAATACATCTACATGGACTCTTAATATTTCATATTTTACACCACCACTGGTGTAAACATGAGAGGCAGATTTGAAACCAAAAAGAAAGTCTTTGAATTGAAAATGTTCCTCCTGGATGCAGAACATGAGATATCTCTGATGTTCAATGGAAACTGGTACACAGCAATAGGCATACTGTAAATCAACAGTTATTATATAGCTCCCCCTCTGGAATGAGAGGAATTATCTTCAGCAAAGTCTCCATCTTGAAGGGGATGATTGTCTGGCAGAGACGTTCCCTAATCCTCTCATTCTTTTTCTGCAGACCTAGCATTTTCTCCTTCTTATTCCAGATAGGTTATCAATAATAAGTCTCTTTAACCCCATCATTTCAGCTCTTACCTGAAAGGGAAGAGGACAAATTAGTCGAAGTGGAAGATTCCATATGGTGCAATGTCCTAGAGTGTTTACCCATGCTGCTTGCACTCTAATTGCAACACATAGCAGCAATCTCCGACTGGTATAACACTCCCACCACTTACATGCTCATACTATGTCTCTCTCCTGAGTCCCTGCATTGAGCCGGGTGTGAAGCAGACCTCAAACTTTAATACATGCTCTAAAACTAGAACCATCCACATTGTTATGTTATGAGCAGTCTCAGATAGTCCAGACGGTAAATCTAATTAATCCATTGGAAAGCACCAATTTATTAAAACAAACACCAAATTCTTTCAAGCCCTGCAAAAAACAACTACATTTGATCACTCTGTTGTTGCTGATCCAAGCCTGGCAGAGAACCCAATCAGTTACCCATAAGTCTCCATAAACAGGAAAACACAACAAGAAGAACACTAAGTAGGTCAGTCCTTATGACACCCAGTTAGTGGAAAGGACCATCTTCACAGAATGTCTAGTTTTCCTTCTGGTACTCTGAGGTGAATCACCTTGGCAAGTGAAAGTCAGTTTTGACACACTTCTCCGATTGGTGGCCCAAAAGAGTGTGGCTCTTTTCACCAATGATCACTGAGAGATTAAAAGGATCACTATCCACATTCGACTTTTATTTATTAATCATGTCTTGTAAACTGTCCACCACATACAGCCGGGCTGCTTCACTGTGATCTTTAATTCCTGCTTCATACTTAACTCAGATCTTTCAAATGACATGATATATCATCCTCTGAAACCAGACTTTGGCGGTCATTCTGACCGCGGCGGTCGGCGGTCGCCGCCCGCCAAGCGGTTCCCGCCGAAAGACCGCTCTGCGGTCAAAAGACCACGGCGGCCATTCCGGCTTTCCCGCTGGGCCGGCGGGCGACCGCCAGAAGACCGCCGGCCGCCCCTGCGGGAAAGCCCCTTCAACAATGAAGCCGGCTCCGAATGGACCTGGCGGAGTTGCAGGGGTGCGACGGGTGCAGTGGTGCAGACAGTGAAAATCTTTGTGGGGCCCCACGGCACCCGTTCCCGCCATCCTGGTTCTGGTGGTGGACAGCGCCAGAAACAGGCTGGCGGGAAGGGGGACGGAATCCCCATGGCGGTGCTGCAAGCAGCGCCGCCATGGCGGATTCCCTGGGCCAGCGGGAAACCGGCGGGAAACCGCCGGCTCCCCTTTTCTGACCACGGCTTTACCGCCGCGGTCAGAATCGCCCAGAAAGCACCGCCAGCCTGTTGGCGGTGCTTCCGCTGCCCTACGCCATGGCGGTCATGGACCGCCAGGGTCAGAATGACCCCCTTTATGTCTATGAGGAATATCAAAAACTGGTCTATGTTGCAGAAGCTGTACGAAAGAGGAGATGTTGACATAACAGGTTTTTAGTCACCTGGATTATTTATTTCATCATGAAATTAAGTAACTTCAAAGAACGCCTGAGAAGAAAAAGCAAAGATAAAAAGCCTTTGGATTGTAAAGGAGATTGTGTTGGGTGAAACTTTGATTTGGCAGAGTCTTGTGTGCAGCTGATCTGTGAATGTTAAAATTATTATTTCTGTTGTTTATGTAAATATGATTTGTGGATGACTTTGTCCTCTCTCAGTACACTTTTATGTCACTTTTTATTATAATGAATGTTTCTTGTGCTTCATGGCTTTTAGGTAGCTTGTTGTTTATTGAACAACTGCCCTCCAAGATTTGAATCCTAGTCTTTTTTCCTATTGCCAATGTATTTACCAATTGTTTGCATCCCTTGGAAAGCATATTTAAAACTGCTCTTCACAAGGTAGTTTTAAGCATTAAAGTTAAGGGTAGGTAGGGTCTGAAGGATGAAGTAACTTGCTGGACATGCAAGGGGTCCACTGTGGGGTGATCACACTTGGCTTGCAGTTCTGATAGAGCCAGCAGATTCTCAACACATACTTCTCACAGCAATAATTTCATCTTGGATTTCAAATGTAGAACAGAGCTGGCATACTCAACTCATGAGGCATTTTCTATCAAATTGTCCCAAGAGGAGCTTACATGGGGTGCTTGGCTGCTTTGTTTGCTACAATGATCCTGCAATGTATCAACAAGAGGAACTGTCATCCAGATATACACAATTTTATCAAACTTAAGCTTGGTTGCATTATGGAAAAATATATGTACAAAGAAAGAAATGTAATGTATATTTTTGGTAATGTGTCATCCATTTACCTAGCAAAAGTTGCAGGCTAATGATTCACAGATAATGTAATTGGTTTGAAACCTGAATTAATATTCTATTAATATTGAGATAGTGTTTTTTGTTGGTGTGCATTTTTTGTTTCTGCTGCAGCTTAGAATGTATGTTGAGATTATTGTTTCACACCTCTGTGTGCTCCTGATTTGGCAAGCCTGTTAATATGGAGGAGCCGGAACAGGTCTCAAGCTGATCCTGTTAGGCAAGTCTACAATGTGTTCTCCACATATTTGGAATCAAGGATCTGTAAGTGTACTAGACCATGGTGGTCATTACAACCCTGGCGGAAGGCGGAGAACCGGCGGTAAGACCGCCAACAGGCTGGCGGTCTTACTTTGTGGAATTATGACCATGGCAGTTACCGCCATGGTCATCCGCTGGTTCTCCGTTCCGCCCGCCGGGCTGGAGACCAGGGTCTCCAGCCCGGCGGCCGTCACTATACCGCCGGCGGTATTTTGACCCGGCATACCGCCGTGGATTTCCAGTGGTTTGAACCGCCATGAAATCCATGACGGTAAGCACTATCAGTGCCAGGGAATTCCTTCCCTGGCACTGATAGGGTCTCCCCCACCCACCACCCCCTCCCTGACTCCCTCTCCTCCCCCCACCACCCCTGCCACCCCCAAAGGTGGCAGGGCCCCCCTCCCCACCCCGCCCCCAACATCACTTCACCCATACCCACACGACACGCACGCAGGCACCACCTACATACTTACACGCACACATGCCGACATACATGCCTACATCCACACACACAGTCATACACACACACCCACATTCAAACATAGACGCACACATCCATACAGACATACCCACAGACATACACGCACTCATTCCCATACACACAACACCCCCGCAGGCATACATGCACTCACACACCCCCTCTACATACACACACGCACACCCCCATGCACCCACACAACACACAACACCCCCCCCACCCCCCTCCCCTCACGGACGATCGGCTTACCTGGTCCGACGATCCTCCGGGAGGGGACGGGAGCCATGGGGGCAGCTCCGCCGACACCACACCGCCAACAGAACACCGCCACGGCGACTCACAGGACGTGATTCGCTGGGTGGTGTTCTGTTGCCGTGGCGGTGGAGGTGGAGCAACCTCCACTTCCCCGCCTCCCGCCAGTATGGCTGTTGCCGGCTCTCCGTCTGTAAAAGGATGGAGAGCTGCCAACGGTCATAATAGGCCGAGCGGCAAACCGCCACCAATGGCGGTCTTCCGCTCACAGCGGTCCCTCGGCGGTCTTTAAAAAAGACCGCCGAGGTCAAAATGACCCCCCATATCTTGTAATATGCAAGACCCTTGGCACAGATCACTGCAATGTGACAATCTTGAGGATCAGAATTATTAGTTTCTTAACTTAATCCTCAGTGTAATTCACTTGTGTCTCTTCAACATCAGACATCCTCAAGACAGATACCAGGAATCTCTGCTCATTTGCCCACTAGAAACAAGGGGGGGGAGGCATCATAGAACCCTTGTCCCTGCCCATAATTACATTAGTTGGGATTGGAGCATTGTTGCTGCACAAAAGTATGATGGAGAGGGCAGGCATGCCAGCATTGTTGTCATAGTAGCTTACGCAACATTTCATGGTACTGAGTTAGGCAGAGAGGCTGGCTTCTTGTTGTTTCATGGAGCTTGTTGATGGCCCCTGATCACTCAACTAGATCGTTCAGCATATTATCAACAGTGCATGCTATTTTAGAAGTATGGTGCCTTTGATCGAAAATAGGAGTGTTATAGCAGTCGTTTTATCCATATTTCTGACTTAGTGGTGTTGTTAGAGCAGTGCAAATTCTTGTTCTAGCTTATGTTCTAGCAGTGTATCACTGCTAGTGTTCTACCAGTGTTATCCATGTGGTCCCACTGCAGGTGAGACCAAAGACAGTGAGGGAAAATCTATTTTACTGTTTTTGCCACAAATAAACTGAAAATTAAGTATGCATCTAAAAAACTTTAACAAAAACTTCTGCCTAATTTTCTCAATTAATGTATAAAGACTATATATATATATATATATATATATATATATATATATATATATATATTTATTTAAATATTTGCTGTGCTTTCTCGGGTGACAGGCATATTAAAATGACCATAAAATAATGATTAGCAGAATTTCTTAATACCATTTGCATATATAGATAGATAGATAGATAGATAGATAGATAGATAGATAGATAGATAGATAGATAGATAGATAGATAGATAGATAGATATGTTGATGTCCAAATAAACTGCACTTTGCATATGACAACCTTTGTCACGCAGCTACTTCACTCTGGTGAGATGTGTACTCTATCTTTTATCTACTACAAGTCTAGGATAGATAATGCAAATGAGGGAATGTAGAGACAGATAGATATAGTGAGAGAAAATATGCAGTCTGAATGTCTGCTCTTAATTTGGGAAGGGCTACCCCTACCAACTCTGTAAACGTAACCCTCCCTGTCCAAGTCTGCCAAAGCAGCAAAAAACCTACATCTCAGTTTTTTCAACTGCTTCAAAAGTTCCTCTTCACTCCTGTAACTCCCAGGTCTAGAGACAGGCTTCTAAGCATCAGTTCTCTAGTCAGTGTTTCTGCACAGTCTAGTCTATAGTGGTGAGCTTAGCATTCTTGGATTCAGGAGTTCTTTTTTATTTACCTGTATCTGATAACTCAAGGCAAAGAACATGACACTTGGAGACCAGGTCTAGTCCCTGGGTGCCAGCAGGAGTGTGGAATACTGGGGTGCCTTTCTTCTGGCAGCCAGACACAATATCTTTCATACAAGATATTTTGTTTTATAGTCATGGGTTGTTCTGAGGAGGTAGTGGTGATGTACATCTCTTATTCTGTGCACTAGCCACTGATTATGTAATTCCCAACATCCAGTCTTTGGTATTTGCCTCCTTTTCAGCACTTTCTTTCTCATTTTCAAACCTTCCCAGAGTTCTTCAACAAATACGGCCCTAGTCATTTTTCAGCTTGATTACCTCTTTATTGACTTCCCTATAGAGTGGAGGAATCCTCTCCCCTGTCAGTGCTAGAACTGGGGTTTCTCCCTTGCTGGGTTCTCATGCAGAAAGTCTAGGGAGGGAATTTAAATCAATGGTTTTCGATTTTTTACAGCCTCGTGAAGCATTTCCATTCCAGAAAATGCTGTGAAATGGTCCCTCTGTGTTGCCAGCATCTCCTGCCCCCTCACAGATGGCTAACGCCTGCTTAGTGGCTACTGTTTATGCTACTCTTGCCTCCCTGCTGCTACAGACCGAGCCACTGCCTTCCAGGATTAACAAGTTTGCACGGGATGTGTATTCAGTATTTGAAGCAGAAAATATTGCAAACCAGTTCTAAACCAGTTTAGTCTCAAGCAGCACAAAGTAAACTAGCATAAAGTATATTTTCTGAAAATGTCATTAAAATCTGAATTAGAAGTTATAAACAATAATAAACCGTAAAATATTTTTTTTATTTTTCGAAATGAATTTTTTTTTAAAATTAAATGGAAAATAATGTTTGTTTTTGTATACTTCCACTTTATCTTTTCTCCTACGTTTTCCAATTGCAAAGTCTTTGATCAGATCCTCACAACTAATCTCACGTAACACAGCTGCCTCTAAACTTAGTAGAGATAAGTGAAAAATTGCTTGTTATGGCTAATTTAGGATTTCCACATGCCTAAATAGATAAATGTAACTTTATTCGTAATTATACCTGTTCCTCGAAAATGCAAGTTCCTCTACAGAGTGAAAACAGTTGTTTGTAGTCATTCATTGTGAGAGTATTCTTTCCCCCCTGCCTGATATGCCCCTTTCGTATCCTAAGCCCCCCGCACTGTGGGCTTCGAAGGAACACTATGGTTGATTCAGTTAATATAGAAAAACAGGTTTTTCTATATGGCAAAGGCACATTTCACATTTCCTTGCCATATGATTTTCAAAATCTTTTTAATTCTAGCACAATGATGCTTCTTGGAGTTATAGATTTCAGTCACTTATGTGGGTGCTGTTAAACACTCTGTAACCTACACATACAATTTAACTTCCATAGCACTGGTGTCGTTTCTGCACCACCTACCGTGGAATTGCTGAAAGTTAAATAAACCAGTTATATGAAACAATGCACACACAGTACAAGTTTTGTGGGAAAGAAAACACACTTTGCTATTGCTTAGCAGTGGCAAAGAGTACACTAGAGCCAACAGAACAGACAGAAAAAGTGGCACACCATGACAAAAATTATGTTTTTTCATACAATAACTATCTCCTTCAAATTACAATTGTAGGTTATGGAAAGAGAAATATAAATAGGAAGTAACATAGAGAAAAGTTGATTATGGGGGTATAAAGAGAGAACTTATGCGATAAGGAGAAGAGAGAGTTGGTCCACAAAATATTGTTTCTCTCTAATGGGCACTGCTAGCAGCTACCACAGTTACGGGACTATAGCCCGATGAAATCAATGGAACATGTTACTCTAAAGTTTGAAAATGAAGTCATCGGGGATATTGTGATCATTAGAACTTGCATACAAGGAGTTTCGAAAAATGGATTTAGTCAAAATAGTTTTTTATTATAGAAACGTGAGAGCACACTGATTGCATCTTGTTAATTCTTCTCATCTCCCTAGACAAATCGTTACCCACAGTGATTTGTTGTAAATGATCTCCCTGTCTAGACACTCACATCCCTTGAAATCATATTGTTGTTATTGTGACTTCTAAATCACACGCTCCTCCCTTACAGTAGTTGGAGAATACTTGCAAGCCACAGAAACATTGCAACATGAATTGGCAACTGAGCCGAGTGTACCATGTAAAGAGCCTCTTTGGGTATTGTGCAGGTAAAGCCCAGGTGATCAGATACAGAATTATTTCCTGCATCACTGGAGCAGGAATAGTGGGATTTTGCTCTCACAAAATTAATTTACTCACATGGAAATTCTACCAGAATGATGGCATGGCTGTGTGAGCTACTGTGGTCACATTTGTTGTGTGTGCCCAATGGTGGGGCAAATTGTATAAATTGGTGGGTAAACACCCATGAAGCCGTAGATTGACAATCGGTTTGCTGGCAGCAGGGCAGAATTAAGACCTTTAGAGGCCCTGGCACTTAAAGGAATGTGGTGCCCCCACATATATATATAATTCAAAATATAAACAATAATAAACTGGAAAATAAAATAAAAGTTTATTTTTCAAAATGAAACAAAACTTACTCTAAAGGTGTAAAATAATGTTTATTTTTGTATACGTCCACATCATTCATATTTGAAAAGTTTTCTCCTACTTTTTCCAATTGCAAAGTCTTTGATCAAATTCTCAAAACTAATCTCATGTAACACATCGGCCTCTAAACTTAGTAGAGATAAGGCACCCAGCCTGCCTTGTTGCATTGTTGTTCTGTTGGGATTTTTAATATACTTCAACTGAGAAAATGAATGCTTAGCATAGAAATTTGTGACCATTAATGTTAAAAAATATATAAAGCAAATGTCTACATTTGGAAAGGAACACTCAATATTGTCTTCTACAAATTTGTTTTAAAGTTCAGCATGACTGAATATTGTTTTTACATTTTTTCTTGCACTGAACTTATCACGCACATATGAGTGAAACTGCTGAAGCTCAGCTGAGAAATTAGGGGCTAGTTTAATAAAAGTGGTGCTTCACCCAATGCAGCGCCACTTTTCTTGCACCCCTTACCGCCCTACTACTGCCACCATGTGTGTGTCACATTTAAAATACGACGCACCTTGGCGCAGGGTAGGGGGCAATATCGTCAGAATTTTTGACACTATTGATGTACTGTTCAGGGTTAGCGCCAAAATATTGGCGCTAACCCTGACCAGTACCTAGGAGCCCATTGTAGCCAATGGTGTGCCCACTTTGAACGCCTGCTCTGAGCAGGCATTAAAAGCGCAGAAAAGAATAATGTAAAGAAATATTTTAGATTTCTTTGCAACATTTTTCAGACCCCTAACGAGGGTATACCCCCTTGCATACATTGTGCACAGGCATAATGTGGCACAAGAGGTTACAAAGTTGCACAATGCATGCATCAAAAAATGATGCTAATGTGGCAATATTTTGGCACAAGGGGCTTTTATATCTGCCCCTCAGTGTTCAAGTTCCCTAGGTAAGCATCAATCAGCTTTTGACAACACTGAGAATACCTTTCAATTTCAGTAGATTATGAAGTGACATTATGTGGCACATCACTTAAAAAAGAAAATCTATCTGCTATTTCTTTGTATATCTTTTCTCTTCTTCTCATCTAAGTTTCAAGTTTGTCAACAATTGTGTAAAAGGTGGTGATACGAATGTTATCTCAGGCATTCAGGTATACATCTGGTGCAGCATCTCCGTCATAGTGTAGCTTCTTTCTGATACATTTGTGAGTTTGAGGTGCCTGTAATCAACATCTGGTAGCATTTCCTTTGTAGCAGCTTCATGTCTTTCACATAAATCTTGTGGAGTGCACAGTTAGTCAGCTAATGATCCATTCAGATCTGCACATGTCCTTAAGTTCACACTGTGCGTCAGTTACCAGGTTCTAATTTTGTTGTATTCTCAAGATTAATGTATATCATTAACCTCTATTATTATTATTTTATTATTTTTATTATTATATATTATGTAATGTTTTCATTTATTGTGGGAGTCCCTTTTTGTGGAAGCTGGTTCAGCGGCACCATTTATAGTTTTGCACCATATGGTCCATGGTAAATCCGGTAATGGAACATATCTGGTAAATGGTTAATCCAGCCTTGGCTGGTAGTTTCCAAGCTAAGAAAACATTTATAGGTTTTGTCTTGGAAAGGCCAGGAGTAAGCCCATTTTGAGAGTGAGAACAAGGAGTTTAAAAAAAGGGACCTTTTTTACTTGCTCTAGCTAAAAAGTGTAAATGACCATCATTGTCACATTTCTGGGTGCACAAAATATATGCATGCACTTTTCAGTGTAAGAAAATGAACATGAAATGCCTAGGAGATGTCATTAAATCTCTGAAACTTCAAAGCTTTGTTGTATGGGCCTATAGTAGAGGCAAGTAATTGACGACTAACTGGATTTGTATTCAGCTTGTAGTGATTAGAGGATAATTAAAACAAATGATAAATAATTCTTCAATAATAATTTAAGATTTGTCTCTTTAACCTCATGAGCTGTTGAAATGATATGGCATCAAGTTGTCACCATGCCACGCTCTTCTGCCATGCTTTCCCTTCTTGGCAAACATGAGTATAACAAACATCAACATGAATGTATAGTGCATAATGGTCTTTTGCAGTGACCAATCAACAGATGAAGTCACCTGAGTGAAGGAGCATACATGAAAATATAAAATATGTGCATTTGTAAAGTGTGCACTCACCACAAGTCACTTCTTAGAGCTACTAACAGACAATTAAGTGATTCCTACCCAAATCAACAGTATTACTTTTATTGACCATTGGAGGATGAATGTCTGAGAAGATTTACCATATTCCCAACTTCGACCACGGGGTCAAGCACTGATGTCTAAAGGAGATGCAGTAATCTTTGTCATCAGACCTAGTGAGTGGCAACTAAAAAACAAAAGACTGATCAATACACATTTTACATGTGGATTCCAGCCAGAAGGAGAAGAAAGACATGGTCAAAAATAGGCAAAACAACAAATTACTGAAATAGGTGTCATATGTACAAAGCATTTTTGTGGTCAGAAATGGCAGATCGGGCTGTTTCTGACCGCAAAAATGCTTTTACATGCGTTCAAAGCACAAATTGTGGTTAGTAATACTTTACATAATCACAATTTATGTTGACGATTCGATATTTAGAAGGAGTGTGATTTGGGCATCCCTTCCAAATACTGAATCTGACTGGGATGTACTAATATTTTGCAACCAAATTCCGACAAACTCACAGCTCAGTCAGGTTTGATAGCTCTGAAAACCTGAGGAAGTGTTCCCATTTTAGCGCGTGAGTTGTCTCTACTGCTCACCAGGGCTAAAACTGCTTCTCAGGTTTTTATGGATCATCAAGACCAGCCCTGTATTCTAAAAGGATCATCATTGTTGAGTCTGCCAGATGAGGGTTGCACTTTACTCTTAGGCCCAGATTTAAGAAAAGTTAGCGCTGCGTTGCCCCATTTTTTATACGCAAAAGCTAACTTAACGCCATATTTATATTTTGTCGCTAGAGCAGTCTAGCATCAACATTTTTGACTTAGAATAATTTTTTGGGAGCACCACCTCACCTTTCTTTGTTTAATGACAATGATATGCAAGGTAGGTATTCTCTGCTAAAAAAAGACGCTAGGCCGCTAGCATCCAAATTTAAACCATACCGAAAAATGACCCATGCAAAGGACCGGCTCCACAAAATTATGCTAAATCTGATTAACGTAAAATTTTTAATGCCTGGTCAGACCAGGTGTTAAAATGAGACCCACACACTACTACATAAGGGAAACACGCAGAAGGAGCATTGGAAAGCAACAGGACACCATGGAAGTGTTAATCCTACAGCTTGGCACCCATAGGAGATGACAGCGACTACGTCAAGTGCTATCAGCACCACTGCAGCAACTGCAAACACCACCACAGCAGCCACAGACACAGCATAGAAGGTGGGAGAGGATGTCTCGCCAGCATGCAAGCATCCTGGCCCTTGGGGAAGAAGAGATGTTCAGACTCTACCGTCTGAGGTGGGAGCCCATAGTACACCTGCTACACCACATAGCGCCACACATCAGAGTGCGGAGTCACACAGCAATTCCACCCATGACCAAACTCCTGGCTGTCCTCCACTTGCTGGCATCAGGTTCAATCCAGACAGCTGCCACACAAGTGGGTGGGATCTCACAAACATCCCTTTCTGCCTTCCTTACAAAGGTTCTGGATGCCATTATCAGACTCACACCCCACCACATCTGCTTCCCCAACACCCAAGACCTGCAGCAGGAGACCACCCTCACATACGCCTATATCTACAAGTCCCTGGCACCATCTGAATAACACATCACTGGACAGACAGGTGGAGCAAAGTCCTCCATGAATACAAAAACTGTACTCAGACAAATACACGTGTCCACAAGTTCACAATAAAACACAGATATAACACATATAAAACACTTACCAACAAATCACTCTGCTATGTGATTTGCATTGGACATTCAAACGTCAAACAACACACATATTGGCACTGCTCCACACTAACCATGCTTTAGAAGTCTCAGACAGCACTGATATATAGTGCCACCCGAGTAGTCCCATCACCATCTACTTATCACCTAAATATGATTTGTCTACTCATTGTGTACAACTTTCCTTTGTGTGGTGCATAGTACAGCACACAATGAAATACAGCATCACAATCAATGAAAGATCATGTGCAAGAATTGACACCTCACAGCACACCAACAAACAGACCGGTAAATCCCACATCTCCATACCATGATACAAGGGTACTAACAATGGACTGTGCCAGATGTACTATTGAAAATGTACAGGGAGAGGCCAGAAATGCACATGAATCAGGATACATGGAACTTAGCAGGGTTGGACTCCTGATGCAGGACACTTTTGAAAAGCACAGCAGGCCCTATCCTGTCCCTCAGCTGTCTGATAAATCATGCATACATCACAATACATCACATACCACCGTCCCGCACTGGGCATGTGAACCTCATGCACATATGTATGCCAGCCAGCAACACTTTGTTCAAGGGAGGTATTCCTAGGTCCAAAGGGTGGGATTCACATGCAGCACACAGGGCCTTACACCTGGTACACGGTACACAACACACAAAATAGGAATAGATGCTACTACGTCACTCTTCTGCAGATCTAAAGTTTAGGCAAGTTGGACAGCATCTAAAGCAGTGCTACCTCACTTGGGCACCTTAGTGCCCCCTTACACCCAGCATGTGTGTGCCCTAGTCAATACATGGCGCACCATGGCGTGTAGTAGGTGCAATAGTGTCAGCATGATGGATACCATCCATGAACTGTGAAGGATAACTGCCAAATGTATGGTGCAAATCCTGCACAGTACATAGGTCCACATGTAAAGCAATGGTGTACCCCATTTTTATTCGTGCTCTGTGCAAGCTTTAAAAGTACCGGATAAAATAAATTCATTGGAACCTCTTCTATACCTCTGCACCATTTTAGCTTTAGCACAATGGGGGAACACACTCTGTGCATACCTGATGCTTTGCACAGGCATAATGGGTTGCTACGGTACACTAAGGCCCTCAGTGGAAAGCAGACTGGCATATTAGGACAACGGTGGTGAACCCAACGAAACACATCCAACTTACTGCCACTGAGGTCAGACCACCATCAGCAGCAGTAGCCATCTTCAAGCTGGTGGGAACCAATTTACCGCCCACCATATTATGAGTCACCATACTGCCAGGATTTCTGGTGCGGACCAACCGCTACCAAAAGCCTGGCGGAAACAGAAAGTATAAAAGGAGACACTCACCTCCAGGAACAAAGACGTATCCGCGGCTGCCAGGGGCAAACAAACTGTCGAAAAGTCTTCCCAGTATTTTATCTCGCCATACACATTCTGGACCAGCGATGACGACGAAGATGACAACCGTGAGTACCCCCGCCTAGCACAGACTGAAGGGAAGGGCAGTTATACAAACCCACACACAACACATACACACGGCACGAACAGCTAAGGCCACACACAAACATGCAAATAAATGTACCGTCCCAGCACACACATCTACACACACACACACAAAATACAAAAAAGCCAATTACCCAGTATACACACAATGCCAAACATACATGTGCCAAACATACAGCCCAACACACACAAACACCACCAATGCAGTCATACACATCCATAGTCAACACACCATAATCACACAACAACAACTACACCACAAACATTTCAATGCAGTCATAGACAGGCACATTGGGACATACCACACAAACAAAAAGCTGTATGCACTAACAACACACAATCAATATCACCAAACAGACATCCAAAACAATGACAGGTGAGACGCCACATAGAAGCAACATACAAAGGAATACACAGATACAGCATCATTCACAAGGACATACACACCACACCATACAATCCCACAAGCCAGCATTCCGACACATCACAACATGCACATGGCACAAGTCATCTACCCAGCTGATGCAAGAACATAGACACAACATATACACAAACATCACACATCGTTGCGCACAGATGTCACACCACCATATAGAGGGAAACCAGGACAAGTGTATCATCTTGCCAACCATAGCAATGTTGGCAGATGTATTCATAAACATCTATATAAATAAATTAACAATAGAGAAAAAGTGCCAAATGGCACGTCTAATGTGCAGAAAGCACAAAGTCCACATGTAAGAGCCCCAACTTCTCTCCTGAGAGCCAATAGGTCTCCACGTTATGGGTCATCAATGGGGCAGGCATCTAAGGGGTGTGGGAGTGGGGGCAGTTGGAGGGCTTGGGTTTGGAAGGGGGGTGTTTCTTTTTGGGGTTGGGAGGGGGGACTTTGGCTCTGGGAGAGGTGGACTTCTTACTGGGTGGACGAGCAAGAGCAACACCAGGGGGTGCAGTGGAGGAATGGGAGGCGGAAGGGCCAGGTAGGGGCAGGAGGACATGACGTTTAGGGTTAACACGGGGTGGGATGGGAGTAGGTAACAGGTCAAGGGAAGCAAGAAAGATGTTTTTAGGAACACAGGGCAGTCACATGAAAAAGGGATGGGAGTACAGGTAGTGGGAGTGCTCGTATGATGTGTTGGTGTGTTGTATCTGGATGCTGGTGTCTGCAATGTGTGCATGTTGGGTGGGTGCATTTGTGTCTCTTGAGAGGAGGGGAAAGAGACGCAGGGAGAGGGAATGGAAGATGTGTGAGTGAAGTTTGGGGTGGTGTGTGCAAGTGAGGTGGATGTGCTGCAGGTGGAAGTAAAGGTGGTCGTGGTGAGTGCAGATGTGATCTGTGAGTCTGCTGTTGTGGTGACTGAGGATATGACAGGACTAGTGACAGGATCAGGATGTGATGATGCAGTGACAGCAGGTGTGATTGGTGGTGCGACTGTAAGGGAGGAGGTGGTGGGGCAGGCAGTGTAGAAAGTATCTGTTGTTGTGTATGCAGATGTGTGTTGTGTGTGTGCTTGCTTATGGGTTTGTATGTGGTGCTTGTGTCTGTCTTTGCAAACCTTGTCTTTTGTAGTAGGTGTGTGCTGGTCTGTAGGTGTGCTCTGGATGGGTGAAGGGAGAGGATTTGTGGATTTGGAACAGGTAGCTGGAGGGGGGATGGAAGATGAAGGGACATTGGCTGCCATTAACGAGGAGGCCAGAGCCTGAAACGATCTCTGTAGGCCAGACAAGGCACTGTGAATGCCTTCCAGGTAGGCATTACTTTGTTGCATCTGGGATGCCAGTCTCTAGATGGCATTCACAATGGTTGACTGCCCCACAGAGATGGACCTCCGGAGGTCAATATCCTCCTCCTTGAGGGCAGAAGGGCTGACTGGGGCAGAGGCAGAGGTGCATGCAGCGAAGGAGACACCCACCCTCCTGGGTAAGCGGGCACGGGCAACTGGGTGGGGATCTATAAAGAGGGCGGTGCTGGTAAGGGGGGTGGCAAACAAGGAGGGTGCTGGTTTGGTCCTAGATGGGTCCACCACCACCAGGGAGCTTCCATCGGAGGAGGAATTGAAAGAAGTTGTCATGGTAGGTCCAGTCTCCCCCGTGGTGCTCCTCTTGCCTTCTGTCCCACTCGTCCCCTCGGCTCCGCTGGTGCCAGCCTCACATAGACAGAGGTGGAGAGAGAAGGAGGGTGGTAGAGAAAGAAAGGGTAAATACCTACCCATCTAGTACACGTTAACAAGAAACCTAATTGCCCCTGTCGTGACAACTAGAGCCCATAATACAGTTATGAACAATTGAGTCCCAGAAGCCATTTCCAAACTTATTACCTATTACCTCAACTCTTCAGCCTAGAAACATGATTGAACATCCTACATGCCTGTCAACTATCTAACTCACTTCCCTATAGGTTTCATCCATGAACATACTCACCTACATGTCAATCATGACAGGATGGAAGAAGTTTGACTACAGAAGTATTGTGTACATAAACGTTGTGACAAGTATGTGTGGAATACATTCCGTACAGATGTCCAGTGATATGGAAATTCTACCACTTTCAATGTACACTACACATACTTGTCATTACTAAAATACAGTGTCAACAAGATCACTTTGGGCGAGTGCAGTGGACTTAGGGATAGAGTATGGAGGCAGTAGTATACCTCAACTTTGGAGTAACTCACATTTACAATAGCAAATGTGGTATTGTACCACCACATCATTTCCTGCATGGCTTTACATGGTTAACGTACTACAGTGCAACATATTCGGAAGGATAACCAGGACTGTAGACTCCCCAAATACCATCAGACCTCATCAATACCTAAGTCCAGTAAGCTGTGCTGCCCTCAAGCACCCATTCAACTCTGGGTAGGCTACCGCCAGTATGTGGACCATTAGGGGAGGTCAGGGTCCGACGAACACTCCTTCCATGTTGGGATGCTGTCCAAAGCTGGGTCTCTGCGGTCTTCCGGGCCCAGTGTCTCAGGTCCCCTCACCGCTTCCTGCAGGGGGTGCTCCGCCAGATATGGACCCCCAGGGTCCGCAATTATTTGGCAATGGCTCTCCATAACCCTTTCTTTTGGTGGGCACTAACCTGCCTGGGAAACATTGAGACAAAGGAGAACATAATGTAGATTATACCTATACAGCTGCAACAATTTGCGACAATGAACATGCACGGCCCATGCACATAGCCAATACTCCATGCTCCACATACTTCATGTGCAGGCAATTCTCCAATTCAGATATACCATGTCAATGTGCACACACTTGCGCTGTCAAACCCCACCCGAAATGCAAGTTAATGAATGTTGTACTGACCTGTTGCTCTAGAGCCCCATACAACCTCCCATACAGGGGCGGGACCCCTTCCACCAGTTTATGCAGCTCTGCCGAAGCGAAGGCTGGGACCCTATCCCCTGCAGTGCATGCCATCGTGGCTCCAAGGTACAGAATACAGCAGCACACAAAGTGGAGGTCATTCTTGCCCGATTGCCAGGAGTTGATGTGCTGGGCTAAACAAAATGGCAGTCACAACCGCTGCGGTCATGACCGTCTCCACCAGCGTTGATCGTCATTGGCCCCAGTTTCCCATAGACATCACTGTTGACCAATGAGGAGTTGCACAGCGGTTCCGACCGCCCTCTGCCATGACGACTCCCGCCGGTGGAATGAGATCACTTCCATCTGTCCTCTGCATACAGGACAGGCGGCTGCCATTTTACACATATACATAATTTACCTGTGTTCCCACTGCGTCAGTATATGCATATCATCACAATTTGCTCGATTATGGGTTACAACATATCAACACACACATATGTAATGGGTGTCAGCCGACATTACTACAGTTGTTTGTACATATGTCTGTATTGACATTCTGTATAGTGGAACATGTGGAGAGGCTATTTTTGTACATCACTACATGTCCTGTTCATGTCCCTTGTCACAGCTATGGCAATATGAGGTATTGCCATCATGTCTGGATAGGAATGGTGTGGTGAAATGTGTCTTTCTACAACATGACAGACAACTTACATGACCAATACTTCCTGATTGTCATATGTCATAATTAGGACATTACATTGCGAGATGTGTCCTGAATATTGTTTGTATCCCTGCCTAGGTACTGCCAAATTCGAGTGATGAGGAGTGCACCAGTTTACTGGCCCCTAGTGGACCTTGAAACCATGGAAGAGAGGCACATCATGATGACCTATCGACTGAACCGTCAGACCATCAGGGAACTGGTTGCCCACTTGGAGCCAGAACTCCTGCCAGCTTTGAGTATCCCCATGCCATCTCTCCAATAGTCCAGGTCTTGTCTGTCCTGCATTTTGTGGCCAGTGGCTCATTTCAGTGGACTGTGGGACTGGCTGCAGGGATGTCACAGCCGATGTTTAGTACGGTGTTACAGGATGCCCTGGAAGCCCTGCTGAAGCATTTGGACAGGTACCTATGGTTCCCACTACGTCCAGATTTGAACACTGTTAAGGCAGCTTTTTACAACATTGCAAATGTCCTACAAGTAATAGGGGCCATATATGGGGCTCACATTGCCGTGGTACCTCTGAAGGCCAATGAACAGGTGGACAGGAACTGGGAGAGTACATATTTGATCAATGTACAAATGGTGTGTCTTGCAGACCAGTACATCTCAAATGTGACAGCGAAATTACCTGGTTCGGTACATGATTCCTACGTCCTGAGGAACAGCAGTGTCCCTGCCTAGATGTTACAGCTACAGTAAGAAAGGGCCTGACTCATAGGTATGTGTACTGCTGTCCATGTCAGATGTTTGATTTACCTCCCTACACAGTCTGTACTATGCCTATCAATGTTTCCTATTGTAATGTTCCCATTTCCACACAGGTGACTCCGGATACCCCAACCTGCCCTGGCTCATGATACCTATAGGACATCCACATACAGATGGTGAGAACAGGTACAATGAGGCACACGGCTGGACGAGGCAGGTGATAGAGAGGAGTTTCGGCCTCTTGAAAGCTAGATTCTGTTGCCACCATGTCTCCGGTGGACCCCTACAGTACCGACCAGGGAAAGTCTGCAAGATCATTGTTGCATGCTGCATGCTATATAATCTGGCTCTCAGAAGGCACATCCCACTGTTGGAGGAGGAGGACATAGCTGCAAGAGCTGTGGCTGAGGCTGGTGACCCTGATACTGAAGAGGAGGCAAACGAGAAGGAGGCAGATGACAAGAGGACTGACCTGATTTGCCAATACTTTCAATGAATCTCAGGTAAGTGTGATTTTAATGTAGTGTGCACTTGGACCATGTATTGGAGATGCATGTTGGTACATTAATGTTGCATGTATCAAGGTGTGTGTGGAGACTGCTGCCTTCCATCTTGATTTCCAAACCAGACAGGTTGCTGCCTTAACATGAGGGGAAGTGGAAATGCATTGCTGCCAACAACTTGTGAATAGTGCTGGTGCCATCACAATTCATCCCTATAGATGTACCCAAGATTGATGGTCCTAAGTCTGAATAGAAAGGAAAGCGCGTTTTTTAGTTTTTGCTGCATTTAAGGTTTGTGTGGTGACATCTGATCTTTATAACTACTGTGGCTTTTTATGTATTACATTTTAGTATTTTAAATAGAAAGAGGAAAATAGAAAAGAAAAAAAATATATAAGGAAAACGTTTTTTAATCAATGTGTGTGTTTTTTAAATTTAGCAATTTTAAATCGTGCACAAGCTATTTCTGATTATTTTTACTGTTCTGGGGTTTCGGGGAAGAGGAGTTTAGTTAAAATAGCCCGTGGAGGGAGTGGAAATCGATTTTACTTGTAGTACACAGGAAGTGAGGGTCAGTAAGAGCCATCCTTCCTGTTGGGACCGCAAGTTAGTGGTCTAGTGTTAGGGAGTCGATTTTGGGCTGGGCCTCGTTCCTGCAGGCATAAATGTGCCGGAACGAGCGACCGCGCAGCGGGCGCGCCGCTGCTGTGCCAAAGGCTCACCAAAGGCAAGCCCGTCTGCGCCCGTCCGCGCCCGACCGGGCCCCGGGGCCAGAAATGCTGCCTTTTTTCACAGCTGTGCAGTATCCAGGGGAGATGAAGAATATAGTAAACCATTGCCTAAACCTACTAATAATGTAGTATCTAAGCCTTTAAGGAAGGGTGGACCTATTTGGACCTGTGAAACTTGTAATTGGGATATTCAAGTCCCCATAGAGGCAACAAAGCTAAGAAATCAAGACATTAAGCCGGCAGGGTTGGGAGAGAAAAAAATGAAACAGAAGGCATTTTATAATTACAGCTTTCAGTATGCCTTAATAAATACTAGGTACCTTCCCAAACATAAAGAGGAAATCTGCGAAATGATCGATAATTGGCAGATTGATTGTCTATTTATTACTGAAACCTGGGGTAAAGTAGAATCGGACCCAGATTTTATTGTCGCCTCTCCACCAGGTTTTACCTTCTACAGACTTGATAGACCTCAGAACAGGGGGGGTGGTCTGGCCATTATCTATAGGTCTACATTGGCCTGTACATGCATTAGTTCCTCTACAGAATCGTGTGAGGCAATGACATTTATAATTTCTCAAAACAGTGGGGTACTACTAGAGGGTCCGTTGATATATCGCCCACCAGGACCGACTAAAAATGTTCTATAGTCTTGGCCTAAGCTAATAGAACCGATTGTTCTGTCTTCAAAAGCTGTGATATTGGGCGATTTTAACATGCACTTTGATGAGACGTCAACTCCTAAGATCCGTGAATTCATTGACTTTATGGAGGCCCTGGATTGGACCTCCAGAGTCTCGTCAGCCACATATATTGCAGGGCATATTCTAGATGAGGTGTTTGCACGAGCTACTCAACAGGTGGAGGTAACCATGATACAGTTGAGTTGGATGGATCATCATCTGCTGAAATTTAAATTCGCCTCAAAGGATGTTGGGGCTGCTAACGTGGAAACGAACAAGATAGTCAGGTTATGGAAACAGGTTAAAGTAGAGGAATTAGGCCCAGCTTTAGAAGCTGGCTGGGATAAGGCTAAAGCTATGGCCTTACCCCTGATTGACAGCTTTCTGAAAGGAGTGGAAATGACCATGGAGAAATGGTACCTCCTGTAATTAGAAGATCCAATTGTCAGAAGAAACCAGGTCACCCTTGGTTTACAAAAGACCTCAAACTCCTTCAAAGAATGTACCGACAGCAGGAAAGGCGGTGGAAACTTAATCCAGTACCCGAGGAAAGGGTGGCCCTTAAGTCCACCCTAAATGCTTATAAAGCAGCACAATTTATGGCTAAATCTAAATTTCATACTACCAAAGTAAAGGAGGCAATTAATGCCCCCAGGGAACTTTTTAAGACTATTAAGGCCCTAACTGTGCCCATGAAGCCAGCTGGCCTAGAAAACTCTCAGGATTTCTGTGACAAAGTGGCTTCTCATTTTGAAAATAAGATATGGCAAATACATAGCAACTTTGATACCCAGATCATTCCCGAAGTATTACCCCCCACGATAACAGAGAGTGCTACAGCAGATGGCCAGTCACTAATGTCATATTTCCAACCCCCTTCCATCGATACTATCAAAAAGAAGATTCTTGAAATTAAATCTGACTCTCCTCTTGATCCGTGTCCTCCTTCTATTTTTCACTTGGTTCCGGATTTAATGGCACGGATGTTGGTTCCCATTTTCCAAGAGGTAGCTATGTCTGGGAAGTACCCATCTATCTGGAAAGAAACAATAGTAGTACCACTCAAGAAAAAACTAGAGGGGGATAATCAGGACATAAGTAACTTGCGGCCAATAGCGCGTCTCCCGTTTTTGGCAAAGATTTTAGAAAATTTTTTGAAGTCTGAATTGATTGAGTTTTTAACAAAAGCAGAGGCTCTTGATATCTCCCAAGACGGGTTCAGAAAAGGGCATAGCACTGAAACTGCCCTAATCTCTTCCTCTGATACTATTGGAAGGATGGTTGATGAAGGCAAGGCGGCCGTTTTGGTTCTTTTGGATTTATCTGCAGCCTTCGATACTATCTCTCCCACATTATTAATGTCCCGTTTGCATCAGGTGGGGTTGAGGGACCAGGCGCTTAAACTTTTGAAGTCTTTTCTTACAAATAGATGGACCACAGTTAGTTGTGGTGATTTTAAATCTATGCCTTATCTTCTGCCGTGTGGGATTCCTCAGGGATCTTCCCTCAGCCCCACATTGTTTAATGTGTATGTAGCGCCTTTGGCTAGTCTAATTCGTACTCTTGGCTTCATTCCATCTTCTTATGCTGACGACTCCCAGCTTATTATTCCTATTAATCAGCCATGGGAGGAGGTTGCAGATCGGTTCAGTAATTGTATGTTGGCAGTGAGTAAATGGATGAAGACCAATTGGCTAAAAATGAATGCCACCAAAACAGAATTTTTATGTTTTGGCCCTGGAAAGAATTTATGGAACTCACGGTGGTGGCCCTCTGAATGTGGTAACTGCCCTGTGCCCACTACTGTTACCAGAAACCTAGGCATCTTGTTCGACAACATCTGTCTTTAAAAAAACAGATTAATCATGTGGTAAACATCAGTTTATGGTCAATTAAAATGCTCAGAAAAATCTTCCCCTATCTGTTACATGAATGGAGAGTTTCTGCTATCCTGGCATTGGTGATGTCCAAGATAGACTACTGTAATGCAATGTTCCTTAATTCGGATAAGGGGCTGATTAAAAGACTCCAATTAGTTCAGAATTCCGCTGTCAGAGCGGTCCTTAATCTCCTGTGATGTATATCAGCTAGAGAGAGACTCAGGAAATTACATTGGTTACCAGTGGCGCAGCGTATCCAGTTTAAGTCGCTCTGTCTTACTTTTAAGGCAGTTCATGGAACAGGACCACGGTACTTGACTTCCAGACTCCTCTTGCATGTACCTAAAAGAAGGTTGAGGTCTTCCCAAGCTCACTTGATTCAGGTCCCTCATACACATAAAGCCAAATGGGGAGACAAAGCTTTTACAGTAGTGTAGTGTGGTTAGTTTTACGTATCCTTTGTGCATTAGCTTCAGGCTTTAGGCCTTTGTGCACTTTGCCCTGGATGTATTTTATTAATTTGCTTGCAGCTTAGAGCCTCTGTGCACTTTGCTCTAAATGCTTTTTATTAGGCTTCGTACTGTTATTTTTCAAATAGCCAGTTCTACGGTCTTGTTTTTTATTCATATCACACTGTTTAGCCTACTTCAGCACTGGAGTTCTCTATAACACATTCCTGTTCACTCTGTGCTTCAGTCAAGGATACAGTCTGGTACATTGCCGATAGACGTGGTAGGAGTTTAGTCTTTGGCATTCCTGCGTAGGGACATTTTGTGATCACGCTGACATGTTAGTTATAAAAACACTTCCTTGTCCCAATACACGCAAGAGGGAGATTCCGACCAGGTAACCACAACTAGACGCTTGCTGCCTCGTTGCAGATGCTGAACCAAGATCACAGGCCTTTGCTCAGGTATGAGGGCTGATGTCTCCCCAGGGATTCAGAAAGGCAAGTTAGAAGCTTAACATGCTGTGCTCGAAATAGACCAAGCAGAGGGAGAGTAGAAACTATTAGACACCATGATAGCTTTGTTCTTATGTTTTACTCTCCTGGTGACTATTTCAATCCTACTGTGTTGTATGGTTCTGGTTATTGCTGCTCACGCCTTATTATCTAAAATGCAGTCGTTTTATTAAAACATTATATAAAACTTATACTGCCTTTGTCATTTGTATATGAGATCATACTGTAAATGAGAGAGTTGGTTTGGATCTGAGTGACCACGACTTCCCTGAGAAGTTCCAAAGATGTCATGCGCTTGGCTGCCCAATCATCTCTTCCCTTTGGGAGAAATGAGGCACTGCTAGTTAGCCGGAGCAAAAACCGGATTTAGCGTGACAGAGTTCCTTACACGTGGGTCCGACTCAGTCCCCCACACCGTGATCGATCCTGCTGCCTAGAAATCCAGTAGTCTCATTTAGGATAATGAGAGCCCACGCGACATGGCGCCGCCAACGATTGGTCTGGCTCTAATATTTAGGTCCGGCTGACTCTCTCGGTCTCATATATATTTTGACTCCTCGGTTCCGTAAGTGGAGACGTCCGTGGGGCTGAGGGTTTCCGCCACCACGGGATAGGTACATCCTATTACTTAGTGGTTGGTTGTTCAAGCTTGAACTTTAAAAGGAAAACCCGACATTGGTGGGCCTTCTCTGACCTAGTGCTGTTTTTTACAAATGGCGAATCCTAATGTAGTGAATATAGCAATCAATATGCGACAACCGCTCACAGGACATCTGGTGGCACATGGCCTGACAGTCCAGGGGGGTCCGGTCACTTTTGTGGTGGACGCCCATGCAGCCTATAGAACAGAACTTTTTTATTCTTGGGTCGTATTTCCAGCAGTTGATGGGGGTACAAACACTTTTCACGAATACACTGTTGCGAATGTCCCTGGACAGTACAGGGCTTATGCATACTTAGAGATACCTTTATCTTATCAAGAACACCATAATTGGCTTGATGGCGCCCTCCCACACACAGTAGCACAGGTAAGGTTAGGTCCACTGAGTAATGATGGTCCGACCCGGCCTTTATTGGCTACTTACACACCATATCCTGCGGTTGCTAACTTGGCAGTGGCTGACGTTTGTCGTTTATATATAGACTTGGCAACTACATACAGAAGACTGGTTCAGTTTGTAATGCAGGCATTAAATACTAATGCAGCGCGTGCTGCTCCGGCGCACCCACAGGCTGTGGTTCCGGGTATCAATCCGGCCACTGTACACTCAGTTATGGGTAAGGTACCGGCTAAACGTGATGAAACTCCATTTTGGCTGGCGCAAAAAATTTATACGCTGGATGCAGTATTTCCCCATACGGGACCTCAGGATAAACATAGAATATTGACAATGTGTTTGCCGTATGGGATGGTTCCTCCGGTGGACCTTTGTAATACCTGGGGCATGGTGTTTGCCGCGCTCTACACTACGGCACACGGTACACCGACATTAGCTAATTTACCGGAAGTGCTTAAACAAATTCAAGATGAATATGGGGCTGCCCCTGCCTTAGATTTGGGCATGCAGTTGATGGGCAATTTTGCAGCGGTTTCTTCTATTATTTTGAGTAATCTCAAGGGAGAGGCAGTAGCGCCAGCAATGCGAATGCGTCTTCGGGACGTTCCGCAGATTAATCAAGAGCGGGAACTCCCGAGAATAATTGCAGAAACATATTCTAGTATTGGTCGTGATAGCCTAGGGGCTAGACCACAAAAACAACAATTACAGGGTAAAAATAATAAAGACAATGCTAAACAACAGCAACCTGAGGGTACTAAAAAGCGCTGGGATAAAAAACAACAGCAAACACCTAAGAAAGATGGGGGACAGTCTCCGCAACCGGAGACCCCGCAGAATAGGTATAATCTCAGGAATAGGGATCATTTGAAGGCGCCTGAAAGATATCAATATACTGATACACGCCAATCTCGTTCCTTTCAGGACTCCTCAGAGAAGAGAAGTGAGAGAGGTGGGCGGTCAGAGCGGAGAACGGAGTACGTGAAACCAAGACAGGATTCACAACGCTCAACAGAGGTTTCTATTAAATAAGAAGAGAAACCACTGCAACAAAAACAGCAATTTAAAAAGAAGAAAGTGGCAGCAGTCTCAGTTAGACATGCCGCTCAAGAAGAGAGTTCTCTTGACGAACAAGACATGGGCGTTGGCACTGTTAGACAGCGCGGCAGAGGTCACAATAGTTCGCCAGAGTCTTCTAGAGCATCTGGAGGTGAAAGCAACTGATTACTTCATACAAGTCGAAACGGCGGATATGCGAGTCTCTGATCCTGATAGAGTATATCAAGTGACTCTGCAATTAGAAGGGGACATTGACCGCATTTTACACGCCATCTTTTGGGACCATGTGGTACAATCATACGATGTTCTGCTGGACGAACAAGATTGGCTGCCTGACTTTGTTCGCGACTGTCCAGTGGGGGAAGAGGTTATTACACCTTCCTTCTCACCACTTGTTCCGAGAGAACTAGCGGAGTCTTATAGTAAATTATGGGCTCTTGCACAGGCCCCTGCTCTATAGAGAAATAATGTGGGGTGGGATAGACAATCACCTTATCATGTAATTCCAATAAAGGGCGAACCTCAGTCGCAGCCGCAGTATCCTATCAAATTTTAAGCCAGGGCATCGGTTAGGAATATTCTTACACAATTGGAGTACCAGGGTGTAATTGAGCCCTGTGTCTCACCAATGAATAATCCCTTATTTCCGGTTGCTAAACCGGACCATTCATATAGGATAGTGGTGGATTACAGACATTTAAATGGTCATACACGCATATATGCAATACAGAATTTACATAGCGCAGCGCTTATGAATAATATAGTGCGTAAAAAATACAAAACAACGTTAGATATCTCGAATGGATTTTTCTGCCAAAATATAGTGCCCGAAAGTCGGGACTATACCAGTTTCAGTGCGTTTGGCTCTCAGAAAAAGTTTTGTTGTTTGCCTCAGGGGTATAAGAATAGCCCAGGACTGTTTTCGGCTTGTGTAACAGAAATTCTGCACGAGTTGGACCCTGAAGCGTTATCATATGTTGATGACATATATTTGACAGACGATGAGATTCTGCAACATCTAAGGCGTGTGGCACGCATTGTTGTGGGGTTTGCTGAAATTTACTATAAGTTTACTTTTAAGAAATCGAAGATTGCCTTCCTCAGCGTCATTTTCCTGGGATATGAGTTGTCGAGTGAGGGCAAGAGCTTAGCGCCACATTTTTTTGAGAAATTTGCTCAATTGCAGCCTCCTAGTATGGTTCGGAAGCTCCAGTCATTGTTGGGGTTTCTGAATTTTGGCAGAACTTACATTCCTGAATATGCTACACGTATAAAACCCTTATACGAGTTGATTTGTCCGAATTTTTCGAGTAGATTTTGGACGATTGAGCATACACATATCCTACGAGGTTTGCATACTGATCTCTTAGCAGTTAAACACTTACACACACGGGACAATAAGACACATTTAGTCATCAGGGTGATACCTGGGGCTGTTGGGTTTACATATGTCACCTTTAATGAGGGTGAGACAGTCCCGATTGCATACAAGTCCCACTTGTATTCTGCTGCAGAACAACGATTTGCGCAAACTGAGAAAATACTCACTGCCGTACAGATGGCTGTGATTAAAGAAAGACCTCTTGCCCAGGGCCAACGCATTATTGTCGTTTCCCCAATTCCGGCCTTAGAGGCTGTTACAAAAGCGAGTGTCCCTAATTCGAAAGCTTTACACCCGTGATGGATACAATAGGATACGTCTTTGACAGCCACTGATGTAGATTACATATTTGACCCTAAACTGCAGACTCAAGAATTTCTTCAATATGAAATGGAGTACCCAGTTCCTGCTGGCACATTGCCTATTGACCAATATCAGGTGGTCTTGTATACCGATGGCTCTGCGCAACCAGCGGGTTGGGACTAAACAACAGTATTCTGCTGCATGTGCGATGGTGAGCGGCACTATGGAGGGGGAAGTGTTCTGCCCCCGACATACTTATACTAAAACCTTGGGAGATTGCACGGCACAGCTGGCTGAGCTCAAAGCTCTATTGTTAGCGTTGGAGCACGCGGATCCGGCGATTTTAACCTTGCTGGTCTGTGACTCCTACTACTGTGTTCAGTCTTTCAATGAATATCTACACTATTGGAAGTTGAATGGGTTCAGAGATTCTAAGGGCAACACCATTAAACACAAATTGTTGTGGGGTAAGGTTGCGGATCTGAAAGAGACGCTTCCTAAGGTCCATGTTGTGCATACACTTGGACACCAGTGCGTTGGGATACACGTTGCTGGGAATACTTTGGCTGATGAAGCCGCGAAGTCGGCAGTGGCTGTTGCCACTGTGGCCGCAGTGACTCGTTCGAGTTCCAAACCAGACACAGAGATTTCGGCTGCCATAAGGGCTACGGCTGATGGCACGCCCTTTCCTAAAGGATTTCCTTCTAAATATAGTTACTGCTTGAGTAGTGCGTTCAATGCTGTTGTTAATATTCCAGGCATTGGTGTACGTGATTTACCAAATAAAATTCAGAGACCTCGATTAATTTCTGCAGCACATGAGGGGGCGGCATCTGCACATGCTGGTGTGGCTGCCACTATTTCGCTTTTACAGGCTCGTTACTGGTGGCCTGGTCTCTATAAAGAGACAAAGCAATATGTCCTTTGTTGTAATGTTTGTCAACAAATTAAAGGTTCATCGGCTAGACGCCCGCAGCAGACGCCCCTTCTAATTTCAAACAAACCTTCACAGTGTGTGTACTTGGATCATTGTGGTCCGCTAACACCAGATAGTGCATACAAATATATATTGGTAGCTGTAGATTCGTGCTCCAGATTTGTGTGGGTCTGGCCACAGCGCTCGGCTGACGCTCGGACTGTTATTAAAGATTTGCGCATCTTTGTCGATACATTTGCAGTTGCGGCTTTTCATTCGGACCAGGGCCCTGCTTTTGCCTCCAAGGCATTCAGGGACACCATGGCTTCGTTGGGGGTCCAACTCCAATTCTCATCTCCATTTCATCCCGAGGGAAATTCTGTCGTGGAGCGTTTAATTTGTGATTTAAAGCAATCCTTAACGGCCAGAGTTATAGGTACGGGTCGTAGTTGGCTAGCCCACCTGTATGGAGTACAGAGAGCACTTAATAACTTGCCTAGAAGGTCACTGGGGGGTCGTACTTCATATGAGTGCCTGTTTGGAACACAAATGTATGTTCCTGATCTAGATGGTCCTGGTGTGGAGGCGGCAGATACGCCCTTTGACATAAATGATCGTGTCACTGTTTTGCAGGATTAACAACAATTCCGTGAAGATAACTCTTCTGCAAGTGCTGCCTCCTCAGGAATTAAGGATGAGCCAGTAACTCCTACTGGTTGGATACCCAGGATTGGGGATCTAGTGCGTGAAAAGGTTGCAGTAAAGAAAGAATTTGGTCCTTCTTATCGAGCACCTGTCCCTGTGTTAGTGGTTAGCGGCACGAGAACTGTGATTTTACCGCCGCTGCAAGGGGCCAAAGGAAATCGCTTTGTTTCCATTGATAATGTCAAGTTACAACATGTGGCCGATTCTGCACAGCAGACCAAGAGGGACACCCAGTAGTTCCGGAATCCCTCTCACTACTGGCGAAGAAGTCCCGCTGCAGGTGATTTACACCGACGCTGTTTCCTCTCCGAGCTTGGGGAGGGTGGAAGATGATCTTGCGATTGTTCCACAGACAACGATTAATTTGGAATCTTTTGATCACGTTGCTGTACGTTCTACTGATGTTTCTGAACATGTGGTTTATAGTGTGCCAAGGCGAAAGCCTCCATCTGCTTCTTTGTTCACAGTTGCACCTTTTGCAAGAGCTGCGTCTGGCTGCTTCAACTACACTGATGAAGCAGTGTCCGGCTCCTCGTCCTCAATGTCTTCAGTCCGAGGTCCACGTAAGCTGCTGTGTTGGCTTAAACGCACATATTTTGTTTTTCCTTGGAACTATTTGTGGCTTTTTATGGCTGTTATGACTCTTTTTTTGTGGTTGGGATTTGTGGTTACTTTTTTTCTAGTAATACATGGTCATTTTCTTCCTGAACGATCTGACATTGAGCACGTGGAGACTGTGTTAAAACCACATTTTTCGTCTCATATGGTTCGAAGAGACTTGTCCAATGTAAACATTTCTGCAATACCGATTCCAGATGGGATTGTGTGAGATAAAGTAATGTTTGATATATATGGTCCCACTGAATTGATTCAAATACCGTATGTCCTCAAGTTATCACTGAATGATATTGTTATACCAGGCATTGTTTCTGATGATTGGGATGTGAAGACAGTAGATTCTATGCTGACAGACTTGCAATATTATACTGTCTATGACGATGAAGATGTTTACCTATTTAGAGATAATCATGGTGACATGTTTTGCTACAACTATTATGGACACCACTTTATTTATAAAGCAAGTAGCCCTAAGTCCATATTTGATTATGTGCAATGGGAACATTCCTCAACTCCTCCACAGGGGAGTTCAAAAACCTATTATGATAAATTTGCATAGTTTTCTGGGCATAATCAACAAAATGCTAAGTCTTACTATTTTAAAGTTACTCCGTATGCTAATAAGCAAATGTTATTGACCGATACTAAATTACTATATTCAAATTTGTTTGTGTCTAAACTTTCGGTTGAGGGGTATGAATATTGGTTTAAGACTGTTGATTTGAAAAGTCTCTGGGGAACAAAAAATTGGCAAATGCAGGGCAGGGACACATTATTTAGAGCATGTATTATCCCTGTGCAGATGATTTTCCTCAATGACACGGTACAACAGACTAGCTGTTTGGCCTTGGCAACGATTAGAGAGTTAAATTTGCCTAGTATACCTGTCCCTTCCAAATTGAACAATTGGCAGCGATATGTTAATGTTACGTTTAGTGAGTTTACACACTGGGTCCAGAATGGTACGCTTAACACTTCATTGGTACATCCGGGCGGGTGGTTATTATGGCCTGTAGACACTAATAAGTGTCATCAACGTTTTGTCACCTCTTCAGGGGGGTTCAGGACTAGTAGGGCAGACCCTTGTTACATTTCACCAGAACATGCTGATATCATAACTACATACAGCGTGGGAAAGCTTTGTCAGCAATGGTTGAAGTCGTCCACGCTGGATGCAGTTAAATCAGATCTCATGTTACTGTCTAATGATACTGACTTACAAGATTTTTTGTCAGGACCTAAGGCACCACGGAAGAAACTATTTTTATACGAAGTATATAATGAGATTTGAAAGCTTTCACAGCAGGAGGCAGCGGCCCGGTTGAGGCAAATTGATCAGGAAAACCTGATGCAGGCTTTGTCTGTTGTAGATAATGGCATGCATACCCTTTCTGACCGTGTTTACACAATTGACAGCATCGTTTCCTCTGCTATAGACATTATTAAATCAGATATGTCTTCTTTATATCATGGGCAGAGTCAGACGCGGTCCATCATGCAGCTGGGTTGGACTCTTCAGACCTTGAAGGCAGGTCGCGTTCCTTGGCAGCACATTCGTGCCAGAGAGATCTTTGTCTCCTTTAATTTAACTCGTCAACAACAGCTGATGGCTAAAAAGGAAGCGACGTATGTCATGTTGAATATTGAAAAATTGGAAAAACTGCCTTTCACGTTTGCTGAGATTCCGTCAGCTGAGTGGTTGATTCATGGGGTAATTAATCTGCCTATCTCCACTCTGCAATTTACTTCTTGTTTGAAGCACATTCCGGTGGGTAGATATGAACGGTTGGGAGACAGTTACATACACGAGGTTTGGGAGCTTCCCTTTCTATACAGATGTATTAATGGTTTGAGGGAGGTTTTTCTTAGCGGTAGTGAATGCAAAACTTCTGTCAGCCATTCCATGGTTTGTAAACAGCTGTCCTTGCACGGAGCGTGTAACGCTTTCGATTGCTAACTTAGCTTGTTATCTGAAGGGAGTTCCAGTCCTGGTAATTAAAAACACTTTCCAGGTGCTTTCTAACGGCAGTTACATTGTTCTTAACAGAGAACGCTGCTGTGGCGTGCGTGCCGGTATAGTTTACGTTGTCAATGTCACCAAGGCCGTTACGTGCTGCGGGAATGTGTTGTTTCCCCCCACTCAAATTAGGGAGGTAGCGGACATCTGGCCTCATATTGCTACTTCCAAGGTTAATTTCGACAAGTTGAGTCGACTGAAGGCTTTATTGTTTCAAAAGCATGTGGCCCTTACATCTGCTAGCGAGACCTACGCACTACAGGTGGCAAGGTCATCAGCGGAAATACAGTCCCTTTTGAATACTAACTTTCCGAGTCACTTTAGTGAACTTGTGGGACGTATATTTAATGCGTCCAGCACTGCTGGAATTGCACATTTTTTCAAAGCCGTTGGTGTTGGTTTTGCTCACACCTTCTCTTCCATATTCGGTTTAATACCTTCGGCTATACACTCTATTTTCGGAAGCATTTTTGGGGGTTTCCCGATTACTTTGGCTTTATTGGCTGGAGTCTTGTTATTGCTGCTGTTCTTCCGCAATGGCTGTCCCGCCACAACGAGATCCTATATTGCTGCTCCCGTCAGCGCAACTGTGTCGTGAACGCATGATGCAGTCTTTTGGAGCAACACTCCTGGGACAATTGGAGTGTGACTGGTCGCTGTCATTCCGACCAGTTTTGGATTGTGTGCAACCCGTGTTTCGGTGACTTTGGTGCTCTTTTGAACATGCACTGGCTTTCTGTCTCTCACTGCAGCGCCCTCCAGTGGTCGATACTCATCTGTTAATGTTCCCGATTAGGGCTCATTCCCAGACTTGTGCACTACGGTTGCGTTTGCTTCGTGAGGCAGTTTATGAGATTCCCTTCCTGGAGGAAAATGGTATTGTCTCATTCATAGGCCCTGCCCGGCGTGCTGCCCTGAATGGTTTTGGGGCTTCGGAACACACCTGCTCCATGGTACTTTGTGGCGTGGATCTTCCGATATTGACATATATCGAAGTGGAGGAGCTCCTGCTGTCTATTGCTTCTGTCTGACAATTGGATTTTTTTTTTTCCCCTCGAAAATTGACATTATATTGTATTTGGCTTTATCGTCACATGCTTCCCAAATTTATGACTTTGTTGTCCTCTGACCTTGTCGAAATATATATATTTTTAGGTATTGTTTATATCTGGGACATACTTTTATATTATTGGAACCACTTGCTACCGACAAGGGGAGGGTGTAGTGTGGTTAGTTTTACGTATCCTTTGCGCATTAGCTTCAGGCTTTAGGCCTTTGTGTACTTTGCCCTGGATGTATTTTATTCATTTGCTTGCAGCTTAGAGCCTCTGTGCACTTTGCTCTAAATGCTTTTTATTAGGCTTCGTACTGTTATTTTTCAAATAGCCAGTTCTACGGTCTTGTTTTTTATTCATATCACACTGTTTAGCCTACTTCAGCACTGGAGTTCTCCATAACACATTCCTGTTCACTCTGTGCTTCAGTCAAGGATACAGTCTGGTACATTGCCGATAGACCTGGTAGGAGTTTAGTCTTTGGCATTCCTGCGTAGGGACATTTTGTGATCACGCTGACATGTTAGTTATTAAAACACTTCCTTGTCCCAATACACGCAAGAGGGAGATTCCGACCAGGGAACCACAACTAGACGCTGACTGCCTCGTTGCAGATGCTGAACCAAGATCACAGGCCTTTGCTCAGGTATGAGGGCTGATGTCTCCCCAGGGATTCAGAAAGGCAAGTTAGAAGCTTAACATGCTGTGCTCGAAATAGACCAAGCAGAGGGAGAGTAGAAACTATTAGACACCATGATAGCTTTGTTCTTATGTTTTACTCTCCTGGTGACTATTTCAATCCTACTGTGTCGTATGGTTCTGGTTATTGCGGCTCACGCCTTATTATCTAAAATGCAGTCATTTTATTAAAACAGTATATAAAACTTATACTGCCATTTGTATATGAGATCATACTGTAAATGAGAGAGTTGGTTTGGATCTGAGTGACCACGACTTCCCTGAGAAGTTCCAAAGATGTCATGTGCTCGGCTGCCCAATCATCTCTTCCCCTTGGGAGAAATGAGGCACTGCTAGTTAGCTGGAGCAAAAACCGGATTTAGGGTGACAGAGTTCCTTACACGTGGGTCCGACTCAGTCCCCCACACCGTGATTGATCCTGCTGCCTAGAAATCCAGTAGTCTCATTTAGGATAATGAGAGCCCAAGCGACAGTAGCTGCTGCCAGAGGATGGAACTCTCTCCCTCAGAATATTAGGCAAGAACCAGGTTATATGAAATTTTTGAAAATGGTAAAAACTTGGCTTTTTCCTTGTTAACGTTTTTGGTACATCAAGGTCAGGGTTTTTTATTTATTTTGTTTCTGTTTCTTTTTTTGGATGTTTTTCTATCTCTCTTATTCCTGTTATTTTCTTATTCTCTTTTTATTTTTTACCACGTGCTTTCTTCCCAGCGCTTCGATGAGCTTTGAGTAGGAACGCGCTCTATAAATCTCGAATTACATTACATTTACAATAGCTGGGTAAATGTAAGGTACACTTATCGGACTTGTCATGTTCTGTAGGCCTATCATGTTGTATTGTGAGTTGCTGTATGGCGTTTCCCTTTTTCTGGCTACGCAAGGTGTTGTTATGTCGAGGATGTCATTTATAAGGAATTATGCATTCACTACACATGTATGACTGAAAATCCTGCCCTATACACATGTGGTATCATACCCTCTGCAGCAATTATCATGTGTATGTGAATACTGCTGTTGATGTATTGTAATGGCCTACATGGCTGACTACATTGAGCCTTATCCCATGTTTTTTTCTTCTGCAGGTCACATGTCTGTTTGTAATCTGCTTTCTGTAAAACCTGTTGGCACCCTTGCCATTGAATGTTACTACCAAATGGATGTGCTTTCACACCTACTGGAGATTCCTGCAACATCTGTCACTCTGGCATTCTTGTTGTCCAGATATTTGTATTTGAGTGTTGCTTATTCATAGAGAAGTCACTTTAAACAATGACCACACATACACCATTACTTGTGCTCATTGGTGTTTATTGAGTGTTTCACATCACAGTTCTGAGGAGTGAGGACATGGTTTCTGTGATCATCACAGTGGGCAGTCCAGCTGTTTGTTCCACAGGTCCTGTATTCATTAACCTTGCGATGATGGGAATTAGGCATTGAACAGTCTGCAGGGTGTATGAGTGGCACACAAGGGTGACAGTTCAGGAGAGGGATCACTTCATGGTGGTGTGTTTTGTCTTGGCCTCAGTCATGCAGGATGTCTGGATGGTTGACCTCTTTTACTACAGGGTAAAGGGGACAGGCTACAGGGGTAGGGGGTGCTGGTAGCCTGTGGGTCCCTTTCCAGTAGCAGGTGCAGATGTTGAGAGCACAGGTGTTGTGTGACTACTGGATGGGGCCTGCTGTTGGGTGGAGGACAGCCAAAGGTGGTGTGTTCTTTGAGCACCCCTAACAAGGAGACCATGGTAGCATTGTGTGCCTACCACTGCTGCATGGCCTCCTGGTGGTATTCCCTCTGTAACCTTTGGTTCTCCTGCAGAGTGGTGAGTATCTGGCCCATCGTGTCCTAGGTTTGCTGGTAGACTCCCAGGACTCTGGAGATGGCCTCCTGGCCAGTCGTGTCCTGTTGCTGCCTCATTCCTTGGCCCACGATTGCCATCCCACTGGCCCTTGCCCCCGTGGCTGTGCCCCTGGCGCAGTGTGCCCCTTCCCACTGACACCAGGACCTTAATTTTCTTGGGTTTGGAGGGCTGACTCATGGCCCCATACTGTGGGGTTCACTGATGTTTGATCTGTCCTTGGGACACAGGTTGGGGAAGGTGGGCTCTGCTGTGCAATGGATGCCACAAGGGAGGGGATTCTGTCGTGGGCAGGGTGAGACTGGTGGTGGTGTATTGACCAGTCATGCTTGATGGGCCAGGTAACTCATCCCTATCCAGACATCCAGGGTAGCCCTCCTCTATTGAACCTACTTCCAGGGCTTGGCTTTCTGTCTCTGGCACCCTCTGCTGTGTGGCAGTCCTTGAGATACCTGAGTAATGAAAGGTATTGTGTTACATGATGGTATTGTACTGGTGGTATACATGGTTGTTTGCCATCATTGTCTGGAATTGTAGAGCAGTAATGCCATTGACAGTTTCTTGATAACTGCTTGTTTGTGCATCAATTTAAAGATGCTATGGTACAATTTGGCTCTATATTTGGTTTGGGTCCTGCCTACTGTCATTGCCATTAACTGTTGTGCATTCCAATTTCTTGTTGGTGAAGGGGGGGTGACATGGTTAACTGTGCAGGTGCTCAAATGTGTAGTAGAATTTGCATTCATTCATGGGTAGGGAGTGTTGCATGGTGGTAGTTGTAGTACTTGCTGCAGTGTGGGAAATACATGCACTAGGTGGGCCTATGAGGGAATGGTGTTAGTAGGGAGATGTGGCATGCAGGGAAGGGTATTGGGTCCATGGTGATTTAGTGCACTTGACGGTGGTGTGAGGTGGTGACAGGGCGGTGTGGGTACATGCCGTGCAGGGGTACATGGTGACAGGAAAGTGTTGTTGGCTTAACAGAGTCAAGTCTTTCCTGGTATTCCCTCCATCCCCTCTGGGTGTAGGATGGCCAAGACCTTCTCCTCCCACAATGGGAGCTGTAGGGGAGATAATGGGGGCCCACCGCCAGTCTTCATGACAGCGATTTGATGTTGGGATGCCATGGCCTATACCTTGCCCCATAGGTCATTCCACCTCTTCCTGATGCTGTCCCTTCTGCGTGGATGGTTTCCCACTGCGTTCACCCTGACGACGATCCTCTGCCATAACTCAGTTTTCCGGGCTATGGATGTCTGCTGGATCTTTGCTCCAAAGAGTTGTGGCTCCACACTGGTGGTTGTATTGTGGGTGGTGGGGTGTGTGGTGTACAGGGTTGGTGGTTGTGCTGTTTATTGGCATGAGGTTGAGTGTTATGGTGTGCGTGTGGTTTGTATTGTTTCTGTGCAGTGGTGATGTGCGTGTTGTGTTGCTCTTGATGTTGTGTGTTGTGTGATGCGTGTTCATTGTGATGGTGGCTGTGGTTTCCAGGTGCAGTGCCTTCTGTCAGTGTGGCCTTGCCTCGCTATGTCAGACTTTCTGGGTGCAAAGGATTATGGGTATGTGTGCATTTGTGTTGTATGGTGCTGTGATCAGCTGTGTGGTGTGTGTATGTGTATCAGTTGTGGGGTATGGTATTGTCCAATGTAGTGGAGGTGCATTTTTTACCATGGCGGTTCGGACTGCCAATGGACTACCGCCGTGCAAAGACTGCAGTGTTGATTTGTGAGTCGTAATTTGGAGGGGGGACTGCTGTCGGCGTGGCGGTGCTGGTGGTGGAACCACCTCTCTCCCGCCGTCGATCAGGCAGTATTGTGTTAGTGACTCGTAATACGGCAGTCTTCGAAAAAGACTGCCAAACTCGTAATGAGCACCTCAGTGTTGCACAACATGGGTATTGGCACTTTCTAAACAAAGCACTGTGACTATTTGCCTAGTTGGCCCACAATAGTGCCAACAAAAATGAGGCTAATATGGTGCAAGGGGGTTCCAGAGCCTTGTAACTTTGGTCCCCTGGCACAAATATAGAAAACACTGCACACATTTGGCATGGGTGAACTGTCAGACTAAAATTCCACTCACAATCACCATGTACCTAAGCCACAACCCATGATCTGAAAGTGCACTACCACGACCAATGCAACCATACATCCAAACAGGAATACATACAATCCCAGACGTTAGCCTGATACACCACTCCACTCAAAACAAATATCGGCCATGGCACCTAGCAACTGACTAATGTGCATGATTGATACATGTTCTCACATTACTTTGCAGCTGACCGAGGTTACGGTATCCAGCCATGGGTCATGACACCTATTGGAAATCCTACAATGGATGCACAGCGGGCCTACAATGAAGCCCACATAAAGACCAGAAATGTTGTGGCGCGGACACTTGGCCTACTCAAATCTAGGTTCAGGTGCCTACATCTTACAGGAGGAGGACAGTTATATGCCCCAGCCCTTGTGTGCAAAATCATTCTTTTGTGTGCCATTTTGCACAACATTTATGTATGCACACATATCCCCTGGGGTGACCAAGTAGATGTCCCCAATGAGGGGGATGAAAACAATGGTGTACAACTGAAGGAGGGGGAGTAACAAAATGCTGCTGCTGCTAGAGTACGCAGAAGAGAATTAATAGTGCAAAACTTTTTTAACATAGAGCTGTACCCCAAGAATCACTGTGTAAATAAACAAACAAAATCATGGAGACTCAGAATGTACATGGCGTGCTCTTTTACACCATCACATACCAATTATAACTTGCACATATCTCAGACAGCATGACTACACCACAGTTGTAAATAACTTTGGGACATAGGCCCTGATTTAGGAGGGCCTAGTGCATCCTTGTGCAACATTAGTGTCAAATATCTTATGCTAATGTTGCCCAATGATGAAAATATCTAAGCAGAGCAAGTCAGGCATTGTGCCATTTTGTAACATCTTGTACCACAAAGTGCCTGCCACAGGTATTAAGTACGCAAGGGGGGTGTAAAGTTGGTGGGGGGAGACAAAACGGTGCAGTGGAATCTAACAAAAACAACTTGCCATATATTGATGCTACTTTTGACACCTGCTCAGAGCAGCTGTTTAAATGGGGCACACCATTGGTACCAATGGGACCCTGAGTACTGTTCATGGTAAGGGCCTAAATCTTAGCTCAGAGCCTGAGCAGTACATCAATTATGTCAAATACCTTATATGCTATTGCCCTCTGGTGTGGAGTCAGTAAAATACAATGCACACATGGTTGTGGTAGGGGGATACTAAGGGAGGAAAGAAAAGTGTCCCTGCACTGGCTTCTGCGCCACTTTACTTTAATCTGCCTCATTGTCAGGAAGGATAAACATCTCCTAAATAATTCACTACCACATGAATGTGTTGGTGGAATGTAGGCACTGTCTCTAGCTAATACAATTTACATTGTCACACACATATTACACAAGTGTGTTGGCTTAACATATGCCTATAGCAATCCAGGAAATATATGTGAAGACTGCAGTACAGATGTATGGGCTAGGTAGGAAAAGACTAGCAAGTACCTACAATGGCAGGTTTGTGTCTGGTAGGTAACCTAGCTAAGTCTGAATGATATCACGCGTGAGTACTGACAACAAACTTCTCAGTGCCAATCACATGTATTAGCAAGAGAGTGACATACAGGGATCGATGCACACAAATGTCTAGGCGTATTACACGCAATCAACTCTGAATGTGCATGTGAGTCAAGCAATGTACTAACAAGTCACAGACCCTTGCCAAATTGTATGCGTGAAGAATGACATGGAAAGCTTGATTGTGTCATTCCCTCTATTCATAAATGAAATGAGTAATCATAGTACCAATATACACTCATTGGGAATGTTACATAGGTTGTAGAAAGCAAATGTGAGCATGTGGCCATGTATGGAAAAACAGTTGTGAGAGAAGTTGTAGGACTTGGAGGGCTAGTCCCGCTGAAATGATCTATGGACACCAGTGGTACATCAAAATACCAAGGGTCTAGCCATGGACCTGTTTGTGGATGCTCCCATCCTGAAACAGATCAAACATGTGGACTACCAAAAACCTTTTAGTTGGAGGGAGCCCACTGCATCCCAGGTGCACCATGAAAACCTGAAGCACACCCTTGGCCCATCATAGCCAGACTCATAAATGTACGATACCGGGACGTGAGTCACCAAGCAGCTCACTGTGCCCCTCTATTGCATATAGATAAAGCTTGGGTTACCTCCGTCTTTGGGTCCAGAGGCTGTGTTACAGTGTCCTCTAGGTGAAGAAGGCTCTGAGGGAACGGGATCACAAGTATACAATGACTTTTCTGGCACAGCTTTCATTAATCACTGCGTGCAAAACTCACTTTTTAGCAAGCCTAGAAGCTGGTCATGATTGGCTGGATTGAATGGCAGCTGGCAGGGGGGTCAAGTCACTGCAGCCGCCTTAAGAGGCTCTAGGGTGATGGCATGCCAAAGGAGTATAGTGAAAAACTTGAAGTAGAGGTGCGGATCCCAAGATATTGCACCTTGCCTTGGGGATTGTCCAGATCACCCAAACAGATCTTGGGACCCATGGGGAGATGAGAGGGATTTGTGGGATTGTAAATGTGGCACTGGATATGTACCCAAAGCGTCTTGTGGGTGGGCTGGGAGCAGGCTACGATGGTCCTAAATTGGAAACTGGCAGCAAGATTGAGACAGAGGATATGAGACACCACTGTGGTGAAGACATTCCACTGAGGGGCTGGGTGGGGGCCAGAAGGCAATAGTGGTGCATTCTAGTTAGCAGTGTGTTTGTTTGGGCCACCAGGCGCTGTGCACAATTGGAGGTGGACAGTTAGGAATCTGCAGCGCAGTGTAGCAGGGAGGGGGAGTGATGATTGCAGAGGGTTAATTGGATAGTTGTTGTAGTTGATGTTCAAGCAAGATAGATACGGCCAGTCAACATCGCTGAGGCACACAGGATAATCACTCACACAGTCTGAACCACAAACAGCTTAGGGCCAGCACCCCCCATGTGTGGTCTTTTAACCATGCAGTTGGATGTCCAAAGTTAGTACGCTAACTCTAAGGATAGTATCCTGTGATGTCAATGGCGTACCCAACAAAGTCAAATGGGGAATGTTGCCCCAGTACATCATTACAGATACCCCTGAGATGGTTCTCCTACAAGAGACTCACCTCCTAGGCAATATGAGTAATTCCCTTCACCACTGGGGAAATAATAAGGCAGCTATTGTGGGCCATACCACCGCCTCGAGAAGAGTAGTAATGTTTGTGAAGAAAATGCTGCCCCAGGTCATTTTGGAAATATGGCCGAGCCGCTGAGTCTCTATGTGGTAGTCTCTGGGACCTAGCGGGGAGGGCATCTTACACATACCTTCAGTATATATCACAACATGACTTCACGACTCCGTACTACCAGCCCTGACCACTCTGCTACACAGTCTTCCAGGTGGGAAAGTGATCATGTGAGGGGACCTCAACACAACACTGAGTAACAGCATGCACATCCCCAGGCCCCTAGACTCAGTCAGATGACCATTAGCAGACTTCCTCACTGCTCAGGGACTGACATATGTATGGTGTACCCTTAACCCAGCAAGCCAGCACTGCATCTTTTTACTTGGTGGGTGCACAATAGTCTTTCCTGAATTAATCACTTTCTCATGCCAGTAACAACTCACCAGTTGTTAAAAGTCAGTGAGGCAACTAACTTAACCAGGGGTATTTCTGACTATTCTCCCCCGTGGCTGGTGGATAGGACAAACAGTACGCGTATCATGTAGAGGCCTTGGCACCTTAAAGAGCCAAAAAAAGAGCCAAAAAGTTGAGAATGTATGACCATCATTTACAGGGAAATGGTGCATCAGTTTAGTCTCCTCTCACGTTGTGGGTGGCCTATGTAACAGAAGTCAAGGGGGGGTCTCACCATGATGGCACAAGGGAACCAACTAAAAAGTGACAAATTGAAGGTTCTTGAACGTAATGCTGAGACGTGGCCCAGGAAGCTGCAAATATGCATTATAGGGAAACACAGCACAACCTCAATGTAATGGGGGACACAACATGAAGAATATTGGCCTGGCTGGACAGGTATGAGGCGGCGGATCCTTGACACATTCAGGGGCCTGCTGATTGTGCACAATGAACTGAGCTGAGGTGACATCAGTCAACTGGAGTTCATACATGCAACAATGGCCCTGTATGGACATTCGAATTGCAAATTGATTGCTAGGATGCCATCATTGCAGGAGAGCACCCCTGCCATACAGATTATATTCAATTTCATCAATGTGCCAATAGCATATATGTTTGAGTAATTGAACTTATGAAATGTATGTTGTTAACACAACATACCTAAAAGTATCCACACATGTCCCAGCAAGGTGGACCAGGCTATTGCTGTCAATTTGTGTGCAATTAACTTAATTAAATGTGTACATGTCACATGATTACTTACAACTGATCATGACCATTACAAATGTCCCCCATTGTGAAAAGTGTGTTACACAGATTTGAGTAGACAGCTTTGGAACAATGGCCTACATATAAGATAGCTGTATTTGAGATTTGGTATGTGGCCAATCCCTAAACACACCACTGTATCATGCAGCACTTATCAGACATGACACATATATTATCACACATAATACATGTCACATATATTGCTACAATCACATGCCAGCACACCATCGCCAACATTTTGCATGCATGGGGAACCATACTTTACATGTGTTGCTCTGCATCAATAACTCTGCTCCTTACAATACACCTGAGTGTGCACATATGTGCACTCACATTGAGATGGGTGACAGGATCTTATGCCAGCCTTAGACAACAGCATTCTTTGTGAAAGCTTTGTTAAGGGTATGATATGACAGAACATGTATTGCTCATGGGCCGTCCCCTCTTATGTTGGGTATAGTAAAGTACAGTCGAAATCCTAACATGACAATGTGGTAGGCCCACAACATGAGTAGCATCCCACATGTACACTCAGTACACATGTGTAAACGTATGTGTCTAAGAGTCTTCATACACAGCCACATTTGCAAACTGTATCAGTCCTCACAAGCATCACACACACATACATACATATGGTAGCACATTCCTATATTACCGGTAAACAATAAAATGTACATGCACACACATGTAGCCATACCATACAAAATACATAGATGCAGAGCCACTGTAGCAAGGAATGTGAATGTGGGTGCACTGTCAGCCTTTCCAAATAAATTCACGCATAGATGTTATGGCCCGTATTTATACTTTTTTTAGCGCCGCATTTGCGTCGTTTTTTGACGCAAAAACGGCGCAAACTTGCAAAATACCATTGTATTTTGTAGGTTTGCGCCGTTAGCCGTCAAAAAGCGGCGCAAATGCGGCGCTAAAAAAAGTATAAATACGGGCCTATGTGTCCAAAATTTTTATGCATATAGTACATCTCAATACAGCGCAAATAACTAAAATGATGCCTGGCATCATGCATGTCTGAACTGTCTTCCTGTCTCAGCCTTCACTCCCACAAAAATCTATGCATGCTCAGTATGCACCAAAAAATAAATTTGATGCATACCATTGTCCTACAAAATTGCAAATTAAAAAAATTACATCTGGTCTCTTCACATCGATTGCAAGTCGATAGATAGGCCTTGTCAGCTTTCATGGTAAAAATCCATGCATGGCTGTCATGCATCAAAAAAACAATACATATCAGGAAATGTGACGCTTACCCCTAGGAAGTGTTGTAACAGGATTTTCTTGCTGCTCACATGGTAAAGTGAATTTACTTTCACTTTTACTTTACAGTCTTTACAGTCTTTTCTGTCTGTGGTTAAAAGAGGTTGTGTGGAGCTGGTGCTGGTTTAGGAGTGGTGGTTGGTGAGAGTTTTGAGGTGTGTTGCTGGTCAGTCCTTTTTGTTTTATTTGTGAGTTTTGTGAGTGTAATTGTCCTGTCACTGTACTAGTATTGTTGGGTGTTCGTCTTAGGGTAGTGTAGTTTGTTGGGGTATTTGGGGTTAGGTGGGCACATTTTTGGGGGGAGTCATTGGTTGCAGTGGAGGAAGACAGCAGGACGTCTGGCAAGGGAAGGGCTCAGCACATGACTCCAGAAGAACTGGGGGGCTTCATTTGGTTAGTGTGCCACTATCTCCTCAACATGTTGAGAACGGGTGGCCATGTGAACATGGACTACCCTACCGATGCCAGGAAGCTGCGCAGGATAAAGGTCCTGTTCCAGCTGCACAGGATCTTCAAGGTGGACTTCAAGGTGGACTTCACAGACTACCAGATCAAACACTGGCGGAAATACCGCATTGCCAGGGAAGGCGATTTCCTGGATCACCTGGTGGTTCAGGTTGGCGGACCTGTTGGTAAGTAAAAGTGTAACATTGCGACGTCCTCCTTTGCATATGCATGACAGTAGGGCATAAGGAAAATAATAGCAGTTCATGAGAAAGGTGAGGACATCAAGGGACAGAAGTAAGGAGACTGTTGCTGCACATAGTGCAGCACCAATTTCCTTGCACCCTTTAGATTCCCACTACCGCCATTATGTGTACGTTGTATCTAAGATACATCGCACACATGGTGGCAGTAAGGGGGTGCTAAGAAACACACGCAAAGTGTTGTTGCACTGGGTGCAGCAACACTTCCCTATTATCCGCCCCTAATCTTTGCACAATTAACAGTGTCCTGTCCCCCAGTAGTATGATGTATGAATCAGAGACATGTATTTATGGGTGAGTCACATTGCTATATATGTTTTTGGTGCTACCTACGTATGTGTGACTGACATGTTGTAGATGCCAGTGGATCATTCTGCGTGCAGGAAAGACAGATACAAACTCTGCTTTCTGCCAGGGAGATCTGTTTGACAGCTCTCTCTTGCAGAAGGCGGACTTTGTTTGCTTTTGCTTCGTGGGAGCTGTCAAAGGTGGCAGTCCCCATGGCTGTGGGGGGGGCTGCATGGCCCAACAGCATTTGATATGAATGTGTGCCCCGAGGAGGTGGTGGTCCCCAAGGTTGTGGTGGGGGGGGCACGAGTTATAGTTACCTGAGGGCATGAGTTATAGTAACTTGAAATAACTCTAACTATATCTGCTAAATTTAGAAGGTTTTGTACAAACAAATGAAAAAACAAACTATAACGTCCCTAGTGAATATATATATATATATATATATATATATATATATATATATATATATATATATATACATATATAATATATATATCTACATATATATGTATTTGATTTACTTCATTCAATCTGTATTACATATTGTTTTTAATACATTTATAATAAATTATTTATTACATCAAATTTAGGAGCTTTTGCTATTAATATAATTGTTTATATTTTCTTAGTTTCTTATAATGGTTTGTCATATTTAATGTGTGATTAAAAAATGTTCTCATTGAATTAGTAATTTTTATTTTAAATAGTGGTTTGTTGGGTTTGTAGGAGAATAGGATGTGAAGCTATTTACATGATAAGTTATTGTTTTTTTATTTAAATTATTTTTATGGTAAATACATATTTAATTGGTGGTTAATGGTGTAGAACATTTATTAGATCACTTGTTATTTTATTATTTTATTGCAGTTTATCATTCTTTTTTGCATTTTTTTATTGTGTTGTTTAATTACTATTTTTTAATTTAGTAGCAGGTTATTGGGTTTGTATAGGGTAGGAAGTTATTTAAATGATAAATGTTGTTTTTTACAAATTAAGTTTGCTAATTACTTGTTTAAATTAATTACTTGAATGTGAAGGGGGAGATTTAAAGGTTGTCTTCATGTCTTGTCCCCAAAGAAGTCAAACCCTTTCTTGCACTGTTTACAGATTACAATAGGAGTTCTGTTAATTGTCACCTCGAAAAGGATTTTGAATATACTTGTCATTTGCTCTTTATGCTTCTGGTGAGGTAGGCATTGTTTGACATCTGATTTTCTTTCTAATTACCCCTCATGGCAGATTTCAAGAGGTTCCATCCATGTCCTACAAGCTATCCTAGTTCTTTTCTGTCATTGCAGTTTAGATAGTCAACATTCTGCGTACCTCAAGATTTGGCTACATCCCATATTTCTGAATGCCAATGACATAACTAGGGTGCCATGGGCCCCAATCACTTTAAAGGCAAATGCCCTCACCTTTCTAAATCAGTTGTAAATGACATCAAAAACTGGTGAGCTGCGACTGCACTATTGAAAGTTATGCTCCTACTGAACACTTCTGGATAGTGAGCAATCTGGCACTGGTATCGGAACATATCATTCACAGAGATCTGCAATAATCTAAATCTTTAGACTGTTAATATTAAAAATAAGATAATTATCACCCCTGTAATTCCACTCAATGACTGCTGAATGTCAGAGACCTCTTAGTGATTGTTTTGGGTAGTGCTGAATTTAATTCCACTAATCTTACAAACTGAAAGGATTAGAAAACTAAATATTAGATCTCATGCTATATGACCCAGTCATCACCGGTATCCACTATCATCATTAGATTGATTTCCCATTTCAAAATGTCAGAATGTTTCTCATCATTTTACATAGTCCAAGCAGACTTTAATTACTTTCATGAATTACTCATCTCATGATCCAACAGTTGCTACTCATGATTAGAATTTTTTTTGGATTAGGTGTAATACTTCCTGTAGCAATATAGTTGTTTTAGATCATAGCGCAGTAAGCAGGAGGAGATATGTTTTAATTTAGCTCATACTTTGGAGTAATTTGAGGGATATTCACATTCATTTGCAATGATTTTGTACACTCATTATGTGTCTAGAGATATTTTAAGAAGACAAGAAATGTGGATCAGTGCCCAAGAAACAGATATTATTGCATGATGTGTAAGTAAGGAGATTTCTGCACATGGAAAAAAAACTTCTATGTGAAAAAACAGCATAATTGCTAAATTTACTTAACTCTACATAAGATATATATTTGTGTGTGTGGTGGGATGGTGAAATCTGCGCGTATGTCCTGTGAAACTGGTCCCCTTCTGAAACAGGACATACTTGATTTGACTTCTGGTGCTGACTTAAGCTGGATGTCACCTCAAAATCTTATAAAACACTTGGTAAAAGCCAGACAAAACACACAAACTCATGGCCAGGTTTTAATAGCTGCTCCCTGGCTTCCTGCACCATATAGACCATAACTAATACTTTAATGGGACTTTAAAGAGTATCTCTGCACCAGCCCAAAAAAAAAATCAACATGGTCCCTGGAGGTTGCTGTTCACTAGGCCAGGAACAGGAATAGACCTTGCTCCTGTGACCAACCAACTAAGAAGTAAATCTGAATTACTTTGCATGAGAACAGGAACTAGCCTCTGACCAGGACCAGCTAACAAGATCTGCATTATTTAACATCTGTATGCCCAGAAGAAGTCAAGGACCCACAGAGGCGCATTTTGAAAAATGTGAATATGTTGATCATGTATCATCCGTGTTCCACACAGTACCATTTTTTACTTTAAGCCATCCTGATTCACCCTATTTCCATCACTTAAGAGAACAGTGTCCAATTGGCTATAGCGGGTTATGCTATTTTGTTTACTGTTTGAAGAGTCCCATTATCCCTTACCATAGGTAGTAATGCCATTTGAAGGTAAGGTTGTCTGCTGGACCTAAAACCTACTTCCTAAATGGTTGTGTGTGTTGATCATGTCAACAACACATCACTTTAACATTTGATCCCCACTGGCTAGTTACAACATTCATCCCTCTGAGGTTTGGTGCAACTTGATGACATCCTTACATACCTTTCAGTATCCAATTGAAGCAGTATCCAATCCTCTAGTGAATTGAGACCAGTAGAGCTTCTAAGTGGTCTCTACTTTGAGCTTTACCTCATGTGGCTATTGACTTTAGCCCTCATTTTGAGTGGAATGTGAATTTTCATGGGACCTATAACAGCAGTGTTTTGAGAGTTAAAGAGTTTGAATACAGTTGCTGGCAAAGTCTCTGGGCAGAATACAGTGGCAGAAAATGTGGGAATCATGGGCGTACATTGACACAAGCAGCCCATGTGGCACAGATGGATCCCCAATACTTGAAGGAGCCACAAGCCCTGCAAGGGGATCTAATTTATCCCAAAGCCAATGAATGACTGTGCGGTATAGGAGGCTCAGGGGACTTTCATTACATTTCCCTGGGGAGCCCCATCATTTTGCTTTATGCTACTTGCAGGAATTGGCACAGTAAATCCAATTCCCATACGTTATGCACTGGATACTTTAATCCCCATTTTTTAACCACTCCTGGAATTACCAAGACACCCAGTGATAGTCACTCCAGGTGAGGGAAATGCATTTGTAGAACTGGGTGGGAGCACTGATACAGTTCTCTATAGAGGATTTTAGGTCTTTAAGGGAAAGCCAGCCTACCAGGCTCATACCTGCTGAGTTGCTTAGTCAGACTTTCGGTACTCTTCTTGCTACTTTAAATGCTTTTGCCTGGCACAGTGATCCTAATAACATCGGTCTCTACACAGGATGTTAACACCTCTAGCAAATGTTGCACCTATGAGCTAGTAATAACAATGCATGAAGTAGATTACACAGCTCATCAATAGACTATAGGGCCGTGTGCCATTTGATTTTGTTGCACCTATTCATAAATGCTAGATCAGTACATAGGTTGTATTCTGATTTATACTTTTAACCAAAGATTCCTCCCTTTACTTTTTGAATTCCCCAAGGCACCCAACTAGCTCGCATGAGCTAATAGATGTTGTCACTGAGCTCTGCAATATCTTTGTCCTGCTTGAGATCCACTTCCAAACTTTGTTGGTGCTTTACCAATGTCGAAACTGACTTTTCTCTGCAGAGAGTGTGCAAAAGATGTCTCATCTGAAAACTATAGGCTCCAAGCCATGCTGCACCCACAGGAAACAAATGTCAGTCATGGAACAACACAATGCCTGTGTTTGATGTCCTGTATGCAAGAATGTTTTAAAATTGTGTGACAACTACTCCCTGATGCATCTGAAGGCCATCAGGGAATGAGAGGTGAAGTTTTACATTACTAAGCATTAGAAGCTGCCCAATCACACTCCAAATCATGGGCCCTGTATTGGGAGACTGCTCCAGCTCGAAGTCCTGATCTCCATCTATGGCTAATTTGAAGGAGAAGTCTAGGGTCAACTGCAGATGGAGACACGAATGCCCAGATGAGAGTTCTCACTCTGGGGATATTGAGGGGGTAACACAGTCAACAATCTTAGGTCATGATTCTGCAAAGATTGTCCAAATTCAACCCTATTCCTCCATGTTTCTTGGACCAAACATGACTCCACAGCAGGTAAAAACCTTCAAGAAGGAAATTATGCAAATGTTCCGAACGAGTCCTGCCACCTTAGAGTGCCCCATGCATCTGTCATGGCTCCTATCAAACTTTCACCAGTAGGCACTTCCCTGATGCCAAATGACTCTGCTGGGCCTTTGTCCAGTCTTGCACCTACCAGGCTCTACTTCCACAGCACCGCTGAAGTCCACATTGATGCCTGCAGTGCTTGCTTAAGAGATGTCAATCAGATCTAACCTTGAATCAGATCCAGAGCAAAGTTCTACTAGATGCACACTAGCATTTCACTTTGAAATCAACAAGGTTTAGCCAGTAGTGCTTGAGGATACTCTGGCAGTACCTTCACACTGACAATGGAATCTTGAGCATGTTGAAACCTTATCTGGCTCTGACTCAGATGCACAGGAGATTTATAGAACTCATGGAGAAGATGAATAAGGGCCTGACATCCTGTGCTGTGCAATGCTGCTGATGGATTTTATCAAAATCTCCAAAGTGTACGTTTTCTTGATACCTCACCTACGATGCAACTGGATTTCCCATTATTGCCCCCTGCTGAGAAAGGTGTTTCCTTTGTTATAATTGTATTTGGGGCTGCAGATGTTTCCGAAATATTATTGCCTACTATTGACAATAAAGCAAATTTTCTGACTGACATTTTGCAATCTCACCCTTAATCTTCAGAGCCTTTACGTCTTTTCAGTGAGACCCTGGCAGATGCCTTGGCTGCAGCATATGCAAATCCCTCCTCAATGCCACTGGCAAGTTGCCCCATGGCAAGGCAGCAAGCTGGGCTCTGGGTTGTCTCTCCTTTTTAAATTATCAATCTTCACTGGAAAGTCTTCTTCTGTTGGCTGCAGCCAGAAAGGTAAACTCAAGAGCCTTTTCTGCTGCTCTGCCTTATAGAAAATGTAAGGATATTCATGCACTTGTCAAGAAGACATTTTTCTCTGCCAGCTTGGCCTTATGCTCCTTGAATACAGTCTGTCTATTAGGCACATACACCCACACAATCTGGGATTTAGCAAATGAGATCTTGCCGACTGTCATGCAAAGTTCTCTGACACTTCCACCCAGACAGCCCATGATGGGCAGGTCGCAAAGTATATCTTACAGGCCTGTCTGGATATAACAAAGCACATTGTTTACACTATAGGAGCCAGTGTGGCAATTTGTCACCATGCCTAGATGTACATCACCGGTTTTTTCAGGGCATGCAGGCATCCCTCATTGCCGTTGCTCAAAACAGTTTAGAGATAAGACAAATCAATCTCAATCGCTCTTCAAAGATACCATACTGATGGACTGCTTCTTGTGCTTGCTAGTACTGACCTCCAGATGCACCAGCAATTGTGAAAGGTCCTGGGTTACTCCCAGGTCCTGATTTTTCACTAAAGGCACCCTGCACAGCCATCCAGCAGTTTGATAAACCTTTTAAGGGCTCATGAGGACATGGTGGTGGTACAGGGTGGGGCCAAAAGCAGTATGGCTAGTCCTCGTCTTCCTACTCCCTTGCTGCCACCACTGCGAAACCACTATGATTCACCTTAGGGAGTCACTTAGGACCAATGAGGGAAGAATATGTTTTTATTTTCCCAACTGGCATTAAATTACCTCACACTATTAAGTCTTCCAGGTTGTCAGTTAAGACTACGCCCTACCCTTTTTGTCAATCCCCATTCTCTCCAGTTCCTTTTGCTTTATCCAAACTTTAGCAGAACATGCCTTCTTTCTTTCCAGACAGGTTTAACCACTACTGGTCAAAAGGGCAATAAAGAAAGCGCCCATGGAGGAGAGAGTGAGCAGGTATTATTCCTGCTATTTCTTAATATACAGGAAGGAAAACGGCCTCAACCTAATTTTGTTTTTTTAAGCTTGAATGCTTTCCTTTGAAGCACAAATTCAGAGAGCTGATAATGGCCCAGTACGTATCTCCTCTGGACCAAAGGGAATCAATAGTGTCTTTGGGCATGCTGGGCATGTACTTTCATGCATTTATCCTGCAGTCCTACAGGGGTTTCTTCATATATGTCATAGGGAATGAGCACTCTTAGTTCGCTGTTCTGTCCCTTCAGCACACCTTGACCCCCCAGGTATTCACAAAGGTGACAGTGGCATTCACAAATCTTCTTTGCAAGTCAGGAGTGCACGTCTTGAAGTACTTTAATGACTGACTGTTAAAGGCAGCCTCTTCACAGTCAGTTGCACAGAACTTAGGAACCATCATCTCGCTGCTTCTATCCCTGGGTTCACAATCAGCAAGCTGAAATCACTCCTCTGACCAGCCAGAGGATTCTCTTGATAGTGAAAGTTCTGGACAGGGTGGTGTTGAGAGCCTTTCCATCCCCACACTGAGGATGGGACATTCAGGATATGATGTTTATGTTTCAGGCTTGAACTTGGGTTCTAGTCAGGATGCTTTTAAGGCTTCTTAATCTCCTGGACTTGTGTTCCTGCTGGTACCTCAAGCCCATTGGCACATGCGGGTGCTCTAGTGGAACTGTCACTTTAAATTACCTCTGCCCTGTGGTTACCTGACAAACAACACCCACATGTCAAATGATGCAACAAAGGACCTTGAGTGATGTTTGACAGAGACCAAGCTGACGTTTGGTAGGGCATTCTCCCTACCCCACCGGAGCTCACAGTTGCTATAGGCTAAGAAGAGAGCAGAGCCTAGTATCTCCATTATGACAGCAGTAACATATGAATCTTTTGCAGTTGCGTGGCATCCGGTTGAGTCTCAAGGCCTTTCTGTCTTCCATCAAGGGCAGCTCTGTGCAAGTTGTGATAGAGAACATGACCACCAGGTGGTACTACGACAAGGAAAGCAGTGTTGGGTTGTGGGGGCTGTGCCAGGAGACACTGAGTCTGTGGTGCTGGGTGGATCTTCAAGGTAAACTATTTGGTAGGATCCCTGAATGCCAGGGTGGACACGCTCAATAGATGTCATCTAACTGACGAGCTCCAGAGGCACTTCAAGGTGTCTTTGACAAGTGAGGCATGCCTTGGAAGGAGCTTTTCAGTACTGCAGAGCACCCCCACTGTCAAACCTTTGGTGGTCTAGATTTTGCGCCTCAAAACTCATTGGCAGATGTGTTCTACCTTCAATAGGACTCCAGTATCCCACCTTTGCTGCTACTTTCAGAAGTACTGAAGACAGTCAGGAAAGACCATGCTCAAATCATCCTAAAAGCTTGGTTCTTAGGGCCAGATGTAGCAAGTTCCAATTTTGCAAATCAGAAATTGCGAGTCAGTGCGACTCGCAATTTCCGATTCGCAAAATCGGATGCAGAATGGTGTCTCAGATACCATCTGCGATTTGCTATGGGGTAGCAAAGACCCACCTCATTAATATTAATGAGGTGGGTCGCATTTTGCGACCCCATAGCGAGTCCCTGCACTCACAGGGATGGTGGCCTGCTGAAGACAGCAGACCTCCATGTCTGTGACTGCTTTTTAAATAAAGCAGTTTTTTATTTTATTTTGCAGCCCGTTTTCCTTAAAGGAAAACGAGTTGCAAAATAAAAAAATAACGAAACCATTTGGTTTCGTTTTTTCAGAGTAGGCAGTGGTCCGCTGGACCACTGCCTGCTCTGAAAAAACCTTTTTGCAACATTCACAAAGGGGAAGTGGTCCCATGGGGACCCCTTCCCTTTTGCGAATTGGTTACCACCAGTGTGACACTGGTGGTAACTGTGAATTGCTTTGCGACCGCATTCGCGGTCACAAAGCAATTTAGCATAGCGATGCAAGTCGCAAATAGGAAGGGAACACCCCTTCCTATTTGCGAGTCGCATTCACAATTTGTGAGTCGATACTGACTAGCAAATTGTGAATGAGCATCGCGATGAGCATTTTGCATGGCGCAAACTGTGATTTTCGCAGTTTGCACCATGCAAAATGCTTCCTACATCTGGCCCTTAGAGTGTAGTACTCAGAGCATCTGAGTCTGAACATTTGCTCTCCCCTCATTAGGAGGACCTACCCTCCCAGCAGCAGAGCAGGGTTCTTGATCTGAATCTCCACAACCTACACATTCATGCATGGAGATAGAACCAATTGGGCTGCTACGACCTGCCCATAGAGGTTAGGGATGTCATCTTGGTAACAGGTCACATGTCCAAAATATCTATTTACTCTGGGTGTTGACTGAGGTTTGTGTTTTAGTATGTAGACTTTGGGTTGATCAATTAAAGATTAAACTGCCCGATGTCCTTCTTTTTGTCCTTCCTTTGGCCCAGCAAGTTCCTGCTGCGGGCACTGCTAAAGGTTATTTTCACCATTCCCTGCTTTTCTATGCTTTCCTCACCAGCTCTCCCTTTTTAAGTTGCTTCTTTTTTTTTTGTTTAATAATGCTTTATTGAATAAGTTAGCATGCACTGGTACAATAGAATAAATACATTTGCAACCAGAAGAAAAAACAATAATTAAAAAAAAGATTAATCATAATCATAAAGATAATTATATCTATAAGAAACAATTTGTATACACAACCAGATTGTAATATTGTACCACAGAATAGTAGCATTTTTTGTTATGTTTTAGTAAAGATAAAAAAAAAAAAGAGAGAAAGAAAAGAAAGAAAAAGTAAAACAATGCAAGTTAAAAATCACATAGTTACAATACAGCAACCATTAAGTATTAACAGTAGTATGTAAGGTCTTGTGTTGCGAAAGGAAAGAGGTGAGGGGAAACCAAAGCATGTCCCTTTTAATTAGCAGTTGAGTAGTATTAGCATTTGCTCGATCCATTCTGTGATTATAACAGATCAGATTCCACCAAGTTACAACAGAAATGTTCGTAGTATCTTTCCAATTAGAAGTTATCATTTGCAGTGCACTAGCAATGAGCAAATCAGCCAATTTACCAAGCAGTGGTTGGGAATACCAAATAGATGAAGTACTACCCAAAAAAACATGTAATAAATTGAAAGGTACATTGATGGAGAAAATCTGATTAACTTTATCCCAAACTTGTTCTTAAAAAGTATGAACTGCAGGGCACTCAAAAAACATGTGCATATAATGACTGTTTTCTTTAGAGCACGACCAACACTTGCTATCTGTAGTAAGTTTAAATTTATAAAGGTCTACAGGAGTATAGTGCAACCTATTGTAAAAATAAAATAACGTTTGAGTTTTAGATGCTGAACGGGATGTTGTATGGAGTTTTGACCATATTTTTTTCCATGTAGATATAGGAATGTTTTGATTGAAATCCTGCTCCCATGCTAATTCTATTTTAGATTTTGGTCTCACAAGACTGGTATGTGTAAGGGTTCTGTACATAAAAGACGCCCGGACTTGTGAGGAAAAATTATAAGGTTGGGAATTAGGCTGTGTAGAAGAGAGGGCCTCCAAAGATTGAGACAATAAGTTATAGAGGATAGCAGAAAGAGTTTGATATTTCACAGCGTAATAAGTGGAGATATGAAATTTAATATCATTATTGTACCATATAGGAGTTTGCCTAAGGTTCTCATATAAAGAGTGAGAGGCAAGAAGTAATGGCCTGGCAATAGAAATGGAATGAGTTATTATCGGAGAGAAAAGAGATTTAGGGGGTTTTGAAAGCAGTACTGCATCGCTAAATGTAAATGGTGTAATTTGTGAGTGTTCCAATTGACTCCATAGAGAGGTCCCTTTATGAAAAGTGGGAGAGAGGGTCAACCATATTTGTTTTAAAACAAATGCAGAGTGATATCTTCTAAGGCATGGAAAATGTACACCTCCATTATCTCTAGGTTTCTTCAGTTTGACTAGAGATATACGTGATTTACGTTTGTTCCATCAAAATTTCATAAATAATGCATTTATAATTTTTTTAAAACTAGAAGAAGTTTAACTGGGAGCATAGATAAATAAAAAAATTAAATGGGCAACAACATCATTTTAATTGTGGCCAGTCGTTGCCACAAAGTTAAATAAAGAGGATACCATCTGTCAAGTAATTTCATAATCCTTGACTCTACCTCTTTGAGATTAGTTTGAATAGTATCCTTAAAAGAATTGGATTAGGATATGCCCAGGCATTTGATATGCTTAGAGTTCCACGTAAACCCAGTATCTTTAAACATGTCTGGTAGACAGTAAGCATTTAGGGCCAGATGTAGCAAAAAAACAAATAGCGAGTTGCAATTTGCGACTCCTTCCGACTCGCAAATTGCAACTCGCTATTTGGTATGCAGAACGGTGTCTCAGACACAGTCTGCGAGTCGGTATGGGGTCGCAAAGACCCACCTCATTAATATTAATGAGGTGGGTCGCAAATTGCAGCCCCATAGCGACTATGGGCACTCGCAAACATGGAGGCCTGCTGTAGTCAGCAGACCTCCATGTTCGTGACTGCTTATAAATAAAGCAGTTTTTTTTTTTTTAAGTGTAGCCCGTTTTCCTTAAAGGAAAACGAGCTGCACTAAAAAAAAAACCAAAACCTTTAGTTTCGGTATTTTTTCAGGGCAGGTAGTGGTCCCTTGGACCACTACCTGCCCTGAAAAAATAATTTGTGGTCCATTTACAAAGGGGAAGGGGTCCCATGGGGACCCCTTCCAAATTGCGAGTGGGTTACCATCCACTTCAAGTGGATGGTAACTGCGACACCATTTGCGACCACATATGCGGTCGCAAATGGTATTGCATACCACTGCGAATCGCAAATAGGAAGGGAACACCCCTTCCTATTTGCGATTCGGAAATGCATGTTGCGAGTCGGTCCCGACTCACAAAATGCATTTCTGCATTGGAAACTCACATTTGCGACTCGCAAATGGCATTTTTTGCCGTTTGCGAGTCGCAAAGAGTTTCCTACATCTGGCCCTTAATGGCAAAACCTCTGATTTATCTACATTAAGCTTATAACCTGAGACACTTGAGTATTCTTGTAATAATTTAAAAAATACCGGAATAGTTTTGTGAGGATTAGAGATAAAAAGTAAAATATCATCAGCATAAACTGTGAATTTAATCTCAGTATCTTTGTGCTTAAAACCATAAAAATCAAATGACCTACGTATTTTCTCTAGAAGGGGCTCAAGGGCTAATATAAATAACAGAGGTGATAGAGGACAACCTTGTCTAGTACCTCTGTGTAGGGGTAAGTAATGGGATTGCTTACCATTGACTAGAATTGATGTAGAGGGTGAAGAGTATAAAAGTCTAATAGTTTTAATAATATGAGGACTAAAACCGTGGCATTTTAATGCTCCAAACATAAAATCCCAAAAAACTTGATTAAAGGCTTTTTCAGCATCTAGAGTTATGGCAGCTATAGGTTCCCTGGACTTAGAGGCAAGATGGATAATATTGAGAAAAGTTCTAGAATTATCCGATATGTATTGCCCCTTAATAAAACCTGACTGATGAATGTCTATTAGGTCTGGGATAAAATTATTAATCCGTAAGGCTAGGACTTTTGCAAAGATTTTACAGTCAACATTAAAAAGGGATATAGGTCTGTAATTCCCACATTTGGATAAATCCTTATCTTTTTTAGGAATCAAACACAACATAGCTTCAGAAAGAGTGCCATTTGCTTGATCTTTTGATATGAAATATTGTATAAGTGTTAATAGCTTAGGAACTAAAATAGATGCAAAGGTTGAGTAAAATTCTATTGAAAAGCCATCTGGGCCAGGAGCCTTATCTTTAGGAAGCTTGGTAATGGCATTTTTAATTTCTGCTTCGGATAGGTCAGAGTCTAATGGTGACAAATCTACTTTTTGTTTTGAAGGAATAGAGTGGAAGAAGGCATCCACTTTAGTCATATTAGGAGAATTTTGGGGGTATATAATGTGGCATAGTAGTCAGTAAAGCATTCCAGGATTTCTGAATCTTTAGTGTGTCTATTTCCAAATGTGTCTGTGATAACAGTAATTTTAGACTTTTGTTTTTTGATCTTTAAATAATTTGCCAATAGTTTACCAGCTTTATTTTTCCCCCCGTAAAATTTGGAATTTGTTTTGAGTAAAGTTCCACATGCACTTTCCAAGGAATGCTTATTGTATTGTAGTTTAGCATCAATCAACCTGGATAAGGGGTCTGGTTTGTTAGATGAGAAATATTCATTCTCAAGACATTTTATTTGTGTGAGCAGTTTAGAGGAAACTTGAGATTTTTCTTTCTTTTTAATGGCGACATAATCTATAATAAAGCCTTGAGCAGTAGCTTTAAATGCATCCCATATAAAATTAATCTGAGTATCCGAAGGTAAATTGTACATAAAAAATTATTTGGAAAACATTGTAAATTGTTCAATAAATAAATTATCTTGCAATAAAGTGTTATTAAACCTCCAGCGATTTGAAAAGGAGGAATTTCCTGGAAGGCTCATATCAATTATTACTGGGGCGTGATCTGATAAGAGAATAGACCCAATATCAGCTTGTGAAATTGTTTGTATTACATTTTGTGTAGCAAATATATAATCTATTCTAGAGTATGAGTGATGTACTGGAGAATAAAACGTGAATTCTAATACATCTGGGTGAGCAATTCTCTATACATCACGTAGACCTCTGGAGGAGATTGCTTGATAAAATGTTTTTTGCATTTTATTAGGGATATAACGAGTTTGGGAGCGACGATCTATAAAAGGATCCATAAGTTAATTGCAATCACCTCCTACCACAAGATTTTCAGAGTTGCAAGATAATAATAAAGAAGAAAAATTAACCCAAAATTGAGGCTCTACTCCAGTTGGACCATAGACATTGCAAATGGAAAACAGCAAACCATTAATCTTAACTGTCAGTAAAATCCATCTTCCTATATCATCCTTAGTCTCCTCTACAACTTGTACTTGTAAAGATCTATAAAACAATATTATTACCCCATTCTTATTATGAGCTGCAGAGGAGCCAAAAACATGACCAACCCAATTTCTATTCAAACTTTTAAAATCCTGCTCTTTAAGATGGGTTTCTTGTACAAGAGCAACTTGACAATTCAATTTAGAGAGATGCTGGAGCACTCTTTGTTTCTTAACTGGATTATGTAAACCTTTAACATTCCATGAGATGATTCGAAGACTGGTCATTTAACTAGTAGAACGCATTTAGACAACAGAGCCTTACCGAAACCTAAGAGACAAACAACATGTGAATCATAGAATTAGGTGGAAAGGAAACATATGAACATATATCTAAATAAGGTTGCATGTTGATGCCAATCTTGCATTGTAGGACGTAAGAAATAATAAAGGAAGAAAGAAAAGTAGAAAGAGAAAAAACCAGAGAGAGAGAAAAAGAAAAGGGTAGCAAAAGCACCCCATTGATAAAAAAAAGAAAAGATGACAAAAAGCCAGGAAACTTCAGTCATAATTGTCTTAAAGAGAAGCAAAATACTTTGCATGGGAGAAAGGGAGGAGCAAGAAAAGAAAAAGAGGCCAATCAGCAACATTACCCCAGAGGAACTACAATGATTGGGTAACAAGAGAGAGGAGAGACGAGGAAACTAAATATATACATTACAATATGAACAACTGACGACGTGACTTACCAACAAGGGAAAGAACACTATGATGTCAAGATATACAGGAATATAGACACAATCAGAAAGGGGGCTTTCTCATTCTGAGATTTCAATGGTTCCAATATCTGTAAAGAAGAAATAAATAATTTAAGAATTTCACATTAATCGATCAAGTCTTGCTGAGTTCCATTGCCTCCCCTTTGTGAGTATATATAAACTGTTTCAGATCATAGGGATTTTCAGAAGTAGTTGTTCTGTCCTTGAAGGTGACCCTAAAAAAGCAAGGGTGAATTAGGCCAAATCTAGCTTTCATAGATCTTAAGGCTGGTCGGAGATCCAGAAATTCCTTCCTTCGCTTGGCGGTCGCCGTGGCCACATCCTGCTAAAGAAAATCTTTTGGCTTGACCACAGCAGTTGTTTACGTTGTTTGGCGTCAGTCAAAACATTCTTTAAATCTGAGTACTGTAGGAAGTAGGCGATAATTCCTCTCGGTTTTGATGGAGAAGAGGGACCAATACGATGGGCTCTCTGGATATTGAGAGCAGTAGTATTCTGAAGACCAACAATCTTTGGAAAATGAATTTGCAAGAATGTTATCAAATCTTGGCCTTCTGAGCCATCCGGAATGCCATAAATGCGAAGATTTTTTCGCCGATTGCGATTTTTCAAATCTTCTGTCTGTTTTTTAAGTAGTGCGACTTCCTTAGTCAAGTTATCATCTTTAGTAGTAGTATCTTGAATGACACTAATCCTCTGTTCCACCTCAGAAAGTCTAGAATCCATACGTGACAATTTCTCCTCAATTCGCTGTAGCGCAATATTCGTCTCCATAACAAAAGGCTTTATTAGCTTGAGCTCATCCATAATGTCATCCAATGTGAGGGGCAATGGAGACTTAGCTGGAGAGGATGGGTCTTTTTTAACTCTTTTGTGGCCCCCGGACTCTTTACGACCATTAGAGTTAGAGACAGAGGATACAGATAATTTGGAAGTATGAGCGGCTTCCATTTCAGCCACACAGTATATATTTAATACAATAGTTTAGTTAATGTTCCTGCAACGTCGAGTAAGTCACCTCAGAGGACAAATATTAAACATTTTAGAAGAAAATCCAGAATAAAATGACTATAACAGCTTCAAGAGTGGCATCCAAGAGTTTCCAAAAAGTATTAAGATCTCCACATTAATTCAAGTAGCCAAAAGACAAAAAAGAAAATATTTTTAAGGAATAAAAAAAAATATATATATATAAATCCTCTCAAAATGGTGGCCACATTCCTGTCCGCAAGGGAGCAGTAGGTTAAAAAGATTAAACTCTGTAAAACACCAGAGTTTTAAAAGAGAAAAAACTCACCATACTGCTCCCTGCTAGTTCCAACATCCAATTCTGGGAAAAAAAATGCAGCCAGCTGTCAAAAACGCCTCCCTCCAATATAAAAACATCCTCAGCAGCTCGGGAGCGTCGGTATCGAGCGGCCATCTTAGCTGCTCCGACTCACGATCTCCAAGTTACTTGTTAAGAGATTTTTTTTAAAGGCCTTTCACATATGTTTCATTCTAGGCCCTCTTGGAATGCTGCAGGGAGATCTTAAGTGCGTTCCAACCTTCTTAATGTGCACACCTTTCAAGCCTATGCACAGCTGTTCTTTGAGGCTTTTGGTCCTTCAGATTGCCTTCTTCATTGTGATTACTTATGCACACCATCTCAATGAGCTCCAAGCATTGTTGATATAACCACCCCATACCACTTTTCTGCCGCTTTGGACCTGAGCATCCTTTCAACTAAAGGTATTATCACTCTTCCATGTTGGCCAATTGATTACACTGCCATATTTCTTCTCTCCACTACATCCCTCTAAAGGGCAGGAAAGTCTTCATCGTTTGGACCACAAAAGAGCTCGCAGCTTTTACATCGACCGTACCAAGAAGCATAGAGTGGACAACCAAATCTTTGTAGAGCTTTCTGGTGCAAAAAATATAACAGTGATCTAGAACAGATCCTATGTAGATCAATTGTTCTCTGCATTAAAATATGCTGTACTTTTGCCGAGAAGAAGCCTCCTGAAGGTCATATTCACCAGAGCTAAGGCCACCACTACATTCTTGGCCAGGGTGCGGGACATCTGACAGGCAGCTAGGGGACTGTTAGTCCACACCTTCACCAAGCATTACTGCCTTTATTCATAGTTTCGCAGAAAGGCCTGTTTCGCCCCTCCGTCATGCAGTATTTCCTGGAGCAAGGACCACAGCTCAGAACCTCCACATTTTACCTTGGACAATCCCTGTGGGTGAATGCAGAGCTCTGCAGGGTAGTCCAATATTTTGAAAATGTTTATATTTCCTCCAACCTTGCCCTGAAAGCATAGTGAAAAGCAAAAGGTCAACATTTCCTGGTGCCCGTGGAGGAGGTAGTAAACAAGTGCTTTTTCAATTGTTTCTTGGTATACAGCAAGGACAGGAGCCTCAACTCAATTTGTGATGTTTCATTCCTGAATGCTTTCCTTCAAATGACAGATTCAAAAAGCTAACAATGGCCCAGGACCTATCTGCTCTGGAGCCAAGGGTAATGGAATGTGTTCTTGGGGATGCAGGACATGTACTTTCATGCCCCCGCCCTGAAGTCCAGCAGGAGTTTCCTCCTATTTGTCATGGGGAAGGAGCACTTTCAGTTTGCTTCTCTGTCCTTTTGGCACATCCTCATACTGCAGGTATTCACAAAGGTGACAGTGGTGTTCACGACCCATCTTCGCAAGTCAGGAATGAACATCTCTCTAAAGCTGTAAATCACCTGAAAATTAGGAACCCTTACATTTTGTTTAATTAAATTTACACAACCCTAGCTCTATCCACATTCAGATTCCTACTTACATATTTTGCCCTTTTGGGATATAGGCAAAAACAACAAGGTGATGGGTGGAATGATTGAATTAATCTCAGCCACTGGCAGTCGCTCGGGCCACATCCCAATCTATTGTTTTTTTGCTCACCATGCCATCCCAGTTTGGTCCCAGCGATATGCAAATCAGTCTTGACCCTGCTCCCCATTGGAATAGTCAAGCCCAAACTTCCAGGCCAGGTCTCCCCAGACTGGAAACAAGCATCCTGTGACAATGAGCCAATAGGAGCAAAAGAGTATGGAAACATTAGCCAGTCAGAACCACAGAACCCCTATAAGACCAATCTTGTCTATGAACAGTCCTCTTGTCTTACTGCTCGCAGTCAAACAAAGTATTATTTCTAGTATTTTGCTCATTTCTTGTATACTATGTACGTTATTGTATTGTAGTTGTCTTTTTTAAGGTTACTTCCCTTTATTTTGCCTCTGGTTTAATTTTGACCTGCTTTCAGTGCGTATCCCACACGTGACCAATTTCTTCACCGCACTCGCTATTGCCCACTCTCGCTCACTTCTTACCTCAGCGAAACGCTGCAATGTTTGAGCAAAAAGAACAGATGATGGACAGAATGCAGAGCAAATCAAACATTCACCCCCAGTCACAAAGATCTGGGTTTAATCCATTGTTGTTTTTTTTTTTTTTTTTTTTTCGCAGGCTGATGTTTGTTTACATGCTTCTTTCAAATGCTAAATTAGCTCCTTCAGAGCTCCTCCCCTCAGTGGCTGAAACTCACAGGAGACACCTGTTCTCTCCTGCGTTGCTCCTGTCGGTGTCTCACCCTCACCAAATCTTTGAGTGACTTTCGGGTCCAGCCTATCTGGTTATGTCCTCACTCTCCTCAATACTTCCAGGACAAGGGGATGTCTCCATAATAGGAGGAGCTTTCTTTCTCCCTTTACCTGTCCCATTGAAGTTTCCAGCTTCAAGCATTTCTGCCTCAAGAAGTTTTGTTCTTTCCGTTTTCTGTCATGGAATCTGGTAATACCTCAAAATTTTACGAAAATTATGCTGAGGGAGAAGAGTTTCACAATAATTTGAATGGTTTCATCCAATCTTCTGTGTAAAAGATTGTTTCCTCTTCCATTGCCAAATTTACAAAGAATATTGAAAATACTGTGGTAACATTATGTCAAACAATTTAGCCCAATCTGCGGAGGAAAGCCGAAAGCACAAACCTACCACAGTGAAGGCGTCAAATGTTAAAAAAGACTCTTCTGCTCCCAAGGAGGAAGAAATGTCTATTACAAAATCAAAAAATGCGCTGTTGGTGGGTGAGGGTTCCTCACAGGTGATTGAGGACAATGTTCATCCAAGGCCTCCAATTCAGAAGGGGTTTCTGTTTAATACAAATAAAAGTAAACAGATTATAAGCTCAGATATGCAGGATACTGATGCAGATTCTTTCCATCCCGATCCTGATGATGAAAATTAGAATTTGGCAGATTATGAATTATAGGTGGGACCTAAAGAAAATAAAAGAAACATTATTATTTCTCAAAGTGACATTTTTAAATCAAAAACAATTTTAGACTCAGAAGGCCACCCCATGATTGACCCTACATTAATCCACCACCCTAATTCTACAGAATGGTTTCCTTCAAACCATGCTAGGAAATACATTTCCAGTAGGTTACAATTACATTTAGATAAACAGACAAAATCCAAACTGACATCTGAATGTCCCAGACCATCGTTACCTTCCAGTATCACATTGACTGACCCGCCAACAATCCTAATATGTTAACTTTCTTCTCCAAATTTGCTCTATTTTGTGGTAGTGTGGTCGAGCAGTAGGCTTATCAGAGGGTAGTGTTAAGCATTTGTTGTACACACACAGGCAATAAATGGGGAACACACACTCAAAGACAATTCCAGGCCAATAGGTTTTTATATAGAAAAATATATTTTCTTAGTTTATTTTAAGAACCACAGGTTCAAGATTTACAAACAATACTTTAAATGAAAGGTATTTCACTTAGGAACTTTAGGAACTTTGAATTAGCAAAATAGCATATACAGTTTTCACACAAATGGCAAATAGGTATTTTAAAACTAGACAGTGCAATTTTCAACAGTTCCTGGGGGAGGTAAGTGTTTGTTAGTTTTTCTGGTAAGTAAACCACCTACAGAGTTCAAAATTGGGTCCAAGGTAGGCCACCGTTAGGAGTTCAGAGCAACCCCAAAGTTACCACACCAGCAGCTCAGGACCGGTCAGGTGCAGAGGTCAAAGTGGTGCCCAAAACGCACAGGCTTCAATGGAGAAGGGGGTGCCCTGGTTCCAGTCTGCCAGCAGGTAAGTACCCGCGTCTTCGGAGGGCAGACCAGGGGGGTTTTGTAGGGCACCGGGGGGGACACAAGTCAGCACAGAAAGTACACCCTCAGCGGCACGGGGACGGCCGGATGCAGTGTGCAAACAGGCATCGGGTTCGCAATAGGATTCAATGGGAGACCAAGGGGTCTCTTCAGCGATGCAGGCAGGCAATGTGGGGGGCTCCTCAGGGTAGCCACCACCTGGGCAAGGGAGAGGGCCACCTGCGGGTCGCTCCTGCACTGGAGGTCGGATCCTTCAGGTCCTGCGGGCTGCGGGTGCAGTGTCTTTACCAGGCGTCGGGTCTTTGAAGCAGGCAGTCGTGGTCAGGGGGTGCCTCGGGATTCCCTCTGCAGGCGTCGCTGTGTGGGCTCAGGGGGGTCAACTCTGGTTACTCACGGTCTCGTAGTCGCTGGGGAGTCCTCCCTGTGGTGTCTGTTCTCCACAAGTCGAGCCGGGGGCGTCGGGTGCAGAGTGCAAAGTCTCACCTTCCGGCGGGAAACGTGTGTTGTTTCAAAGTTGCTTCTTTGTTGCAAAGTTCCAGTCTTTAGGGAACAGAGCCGTTGTCCTCAGGAGTTCTTGGTCCTTCTAGATGCAGGGTAGTCCTCTGAGGCTTCAGAGGTTGCTGGACCCTGTGGAACGCGTCGCTGGAGCAGTGTCTTTAGAAGTGGGGAGACAGGCCGGTAGAGGTGGCGCCAAAGCAGTTGGTGTCTCCGTCTTCTCTGCAGGTTTTCAGCTCAGCAGTCCTTCTTCTTCTTAGGTTGCAGGAATCTATATTGCTGTGTTCTGGGAGCCCCTAAATACTCGATTTAGGGGGGTGTTTAGGTCTGGGGGTTAGTAGCCAATGGCTACTAGCCCTGAGGGTGGCTACACCCTCTTTGTGCCTCCTCCCTGAGGGGAGGGGGGCACATCCCATCCCTATCCCTATTGGGGGAATCCTCCATCTGCACCTCAGCTCAGGACACCTTTGGGGCTGTCCTGACTGGCCAGTGACTCCTCCTTGTTTTTTTCATTATCTCCTCCGGCCTTGTCGCCAAAAGTGGGGCCGTGGTCGGAGGGGGCAGGCAACTCCACTAGCTGGAGTGCCCTGGGGTGCTGTAACAAAGGGGGTGAGCCAGGTGTTACAGTTCCTGCAGGCGGAGGTGAGAGGCACCTCCACCCAGTAAAGGCTTTGTTACTAGCCACAGAGTGACAAAGGCACTCTCACCATGTGGCCAGCAACATGTCTGGTGTGTGGCAGGCTGCTAAAACTAGTCAGCCTACACTGGTAGTCGGTTAAGGTTTCAGGGGGCACCTCTAAGGTGCCCTCTGGGGTGTATGTTACAATAAAATGTACACTGGCATCAGTATGCATTTATTGTGCTGAGAAGTTTGAGACCAAACTTCACAGTTTTCAGTGTAGCCATTATGGTGCTGTGGAGTTCGTGTATGACAGACTCCCAGACCATATACTGTTATGGCTACCATGCACTTACAATGTCTAAGGTTTTGTTTAGACACTGTAGGGGCATAGTGCTCATACACTTATGCCCTCACCTATGGTATAGTGCACCCTGCCTTAGGGCTGTAAGGCCTGCTAGAGGGGTGACTTATCTATACCTATAGGCAGTGTGAGGTTGGCATGGCACCCTGAGGGGAGTGCCATGTCGACCTAGTAGTTTTATCCCCACTAGCACAAACAAGCTGGCAAGCAGTGTGTCTGTGCTGAGTGAGGGGTCCCCAGGGTGGCATAAGACATGCTGCAGCCCTTAGAGACCTTCCTGGCATCAGGGCCCTTGGTACCAGAGGTACCAGTTACAAGGGACTTACCTGGATGCCAGGGTGTGCCAATTGTGGAAACAAAGGTACAGGTTAGGGAAAGAACACTGGTGCTGGGTCCTGGTTAGCAGGCCTCAGCACATTTTCAAATCATAACTTGGCATCAGCAAAGGCAAAAAGTCAGGGGGTAACCATGCCAAGGAGGCATTTCCTTACAACTCCTCTTAAAATTATAGACCTAAAATTGGCAAATATGGCAACTATGGACCCCAGGGTCAAGACAGAGGTTTTACTGTTTAGAGGCTCATTTATCAAAGAATTAAGGGGGTTATTACAACTTTGGAGGAGGTGTTAATCCGTCCCAAATGTGACGGTAACGTGACGGATATACCACCAGCGGTATTACGAGTCCATTATATCCTATGGAACTCGTAATACGGCTGGTGGTATATCCGTCACATTTGGGAAGGATTAACACCTCCTCCAAAGTTGTAATTACCCCCTAAGTGAATACATCACTACCTTCACTTCTCTGAACAAGGCCCAACAGCTGTTAAAAAAGGTCTTTAAGCAGAACCCACTTTGCTGGCCATTCCTACAGGAATCTAACTTTCTGAGGCTCCAACAACCACAGTTACCAAGAGTTTAAACCACAGTCCGACCCGCAAAGAGGCAGAAGTTCCTGCTGTTGCTGACAAAGAGCACACAAAGGTCCAAACCGAATAAGTAAGTCATCCTTTTGGCCATCATAATGTAGAGGGGTAGTTAAGATGTTTTGCTCAAAAATGACATACCATAACAACAGACCCTCAGGTGTTAAATGCAGTTCAAGGTTATTCTACAGAACTCTATGCAATGCTTTTCTAGATCAAACATCCAGACATCCAGCTCTATTAAAATGTTAAAACAAAATGTCTTCATTGGTCTCCCAGGACATATCAACAGTTCTACACAAACAAGCAATGCAAGAGACCTTTCTTCATCCGTCGATTTCCTCAGCTCCCTATTCTTGGTCACAAAAACAAATAAAACAATGAGCCCTGTCATAAATCTAAGGGATTTTAATCAATTTGTTGATTATCGCCATTTCAAGATGGAAACTATTATGCATCTCAAAGACTTGTTATTACAAAATGTTTGAATGGTTTGACTAGATTTAAGGGATGCATATTTAACCATCCCAAATGTCTACAACTTCAGAAAATGTCTTCAATTCCAGTGGGAGGGAAAACCTATCAGTTTTCGGCCAATCATCAGCACCTTGGTGCTTCACAAAGAATATGAAACTGGTAGTGCTGCATCTCAGATCTCAAGGAATCAGATTAATAATTTTTCTAGATGATATCCTTCTGATGGTTCAAAATTACCAGGCTCTTTAGTCTCAAATTCAGATCACTTGTTTTTTCTTACAAGATTTGGGTTTTGTCATCACAAATACAAAGCTGTTCTTCTGTCAAAACAAATGGTATTTCTTGGGTTATTAATCAACTCAGAGAGTGTAACGCTTCGTCTTCCCTTGTCCAAAGACAAATCCATAAAATCAGAAATTTCCCAAACTCTTCAGAATTCTTCCATCTCACTCAGGTCTCTGCCAAGAATTACGAGCCTTCTATCCTCTTCCATGCAGGCAATCTTTCTTGGACATCTTCACTATCGAGCTCTTCAACTAATAAAATTTGCCACCTTTGCAAAGGCGTTGCTTACTCTGATCTCATGAGCTTAGATCATGAGTCTTGTATACAGCTTCAAATTTGGATAGACCATTTCGATGCCTGGAACAGCAGAACTATTTTTACTTTGGCCCCATATCTTGTATTAGAATCAGATACAAGCCTGGCAGGCTGGACACCTGGTGTGGTTAGATCTTGACTGGAAGTTCATGGTCTTTTTCAGAGTCACAATTAGACATAAAGGGCCTGATACACAAAGGTAAACTTAGACACGAAGTCTAAGTTTAGACCAAAAGTCTAACTTTAGACCGAAAGTTAGACTTCAGGTCTAACGTTAGACTTCAGATCTAAGTTTAGACCAAAATATAAGTTTAGACCTGACGTCTAATTTTAGATCTGAAGGCTCAGTTTAGAATTCAGGTAAAATTAGACGACAGGTCTGAAGTTAGATTTTAGGTCTAAAGTTAGACTTTAAGTCTAAACTTAGACTTCATGTCTAAGTTTACCTTTTTGAATCGGGCCCAAACTGTTTAGAGATATTTGCATACTCCTTTGCAATCCAGAGCTTTGCAAAAAACACAAGGTAAAGTGTTCCATTCTTCTTCGAAAGGACCATCTCACAGCAGTAGGGTACATCAATCATCTCAGAGGCATGAAGTCCAAGCCTCTAGAGGGATTGGTAAAAGGTTTTTGGGAATTTTGTCCCAATCATAAGATCTCAGTTCATGTAGAATATCTTCCAGGGGCTCTCAATTCAGTCACCATTTGGCATTCGTGCTATCTTCACGGATGAAGCAATTGGATTTTTCATCCTTCTATTTTCAACAAATCATGACACAAATGGGGCCCTTTTCAAATAGATCTTTTCACTGCCAGACTCAACACTCATCTTCCTCAGTTTTTCAGCTGGATGCCAGATCCATTAGCTCTTGCAATGGATGCTTTTGTTCAAGATTGGACTGCAGGAGTCAATTCCGCTTTCACTTCTTTCCTTATAATCAACAGAGTGTTAGCCTAGTTCCGTTCATTGCGGTTCCATTTTGGCAATCACAGGTATGGTATCCTCCTCTTCTGGAACTCGCAGTGGATTTTCTAGTTCTATTACTTTCATTTCCTCTTGGGTCGGCAGGGATGAAGACACACTTTCATACAAGACAACACTCTCACCCTTTTGGTCTGGAAGGTATCAGGTCAACCCTACCTATTCTAAACATTTTGGTAGAAGCAGCAGAATGCATCAACAAATCCTGGGACCCAGGTACTACCAAGACCAACAATTCAGCCTGGTCTGTTTGGTCAAGCTGGTGTATGAGAACATCTATTGATCACTTATCAGCAGATGTTATCCTCATAGTAAATTTCTTAGCTTCTCAAGCCAGTAAATGTAAGATTTAACTTGCATTGCTCTGCAATCTCAGCCAATCATCCTCAAGTCAAAGGAAAACCAGTCGGAGAGCATCCTCTAGTTTGTCGTCTTTGGCCTGATGATGCTTCTCTCTCTCTTAAAATGCTTTCCACTAAGTTAACAATGTTATTAGGTATAATCTCCATTTAACGACTGTCTGGTGTAAAAGCTTTTTATATATCATCGCATTTTTTCACTCTTACAGGTGTTCTCTTTAATATTAGGAAGTGTACAAAGACAAATCTTACAACAGTTTTTACCCTTAATTCCCAAACCAACCTACATTCTGGGTAGGTACTTATTTGAACACACACAAACAAACAAAAACAAGCATCTCAGAATGTCTGAAGATTCTCAACTTCTTATCACTGTCAGAAAACCTCACAAACTAGTTTTTTTTTAGACCCTTGCCTGTTGGATTAGATGGGTTATGTCCCTTGCTGGCAGAGACACATCCATAGAGGCCCATTGATGCATATTACTACAATGAACAATTGATGTTTATTACGATCAGAGGTTATGTAGGGTCTTTACTGCCCTGTAGCGGTGATGCTCATTACTGCCTGTTGGTCATTGATGTTTATTACTACCTGGGGCCATTGGTGTATGAAATGTCCTTAGTCATTCCTGTCCAATAGAAAATATAAAAAGTAATTGAGAAACTGAATTGAAAAAGAATCAGTCATTATTTTTCCTTCATAGCAAATCTTTCTAGCCTCTGGATTTATTTACTGGCAAAAAATTCACTTCGTATAGGAAAGTTCCAGAGGATGTCTCTACTGTAAGCTTTGATAGAACAAACATGCTCTGTTTCATGACCTTAAAACAGATGAAATGGCAGGATGATAAACTCAACCTCTTCCTGGTTAATGTACTTAAATTCCAAGTGGCAGATTTAGATGCCGAGACGACTACAGTTACTCCTACTGCTTGGCATTTGGTTCAGTGAAAACTTAAGCCAGTTGAAAAAAACACACACAAACAGCTCTTGTGTAGAACCTAATTTGTTGGAATAACCTGTACTTAGTTTTTCAAAGCAGACAGAAATTCTGATTCAACTGAAAGACCGCTTCTCATCATGTGCACTACACATTGACTTGCTCTATTTCGAAAACGCTCTACCCCTCTCAGTTTGTTTAGTTATATATAAGGGTGTGCAAAATTAAAAATTGGCCCATGCATTCGGTAATGTCAAGAATTTTTGTGCTAAAATGGGTGAAGTTTCCTAATTTTAGATGAGGCAAAGTTTCTTAACGCCCAACTCATTCCCTCGAGCCTGCGGTCACGTGAGGCATCCGATACCAGAGAATCCTACATATTCTCACTAGTCCCTGCTGATAACGGCCAGTTCCATTCTCGTGCCAATGCCCCGTCGCGGAAACAACCGTCGCATCACATTTAAAAAAAGACTTTCAACGGGGTATATACAAAGTAAAGACAGTTTATTTAGCCCTTGTGATCGAACGCTCTGTGGAACATTTTTCAAGGTGAATGAGATCCATGAACCTACGAAATTCATAATAAACAAGTTATACAAGATAAAACAAATGTGTTCCGTGCATTAGCACACATTTTAATGGATAATTAATTTTGTAAACTATACATTTACTCATTTGTCCAACAAAATATTTTCGACAACTAAATGTTCACGTGATTATTGTTTGTGTCACTTATGACTACATTTGCATCCTATTGGTCCATCATAGATATAAAGGATATATCCTAACCCCCAGTGATCCTTCGTAAAGATATGTGGCTTTTATTTATAATAGGCCACCAAGAGAAAAAAAAATGGTGTTTGCCAGATTAAAACATTCAAAATGAGGAATTAAAAGGTGGTTTAAAATTTGGTAGTTTACACACTAAGGGCGAGATGTAGGAAGCAGTTTTGCCCATTCTTTGTCTATGGGAAAATGTGTTCGTACATATGGCCCTAAGTGGCATATTTACTAGAAGTGGCCCAGCACAGTTGCTTCACCAAAATCGACAGCGCTGCATCACTTCTAAAAAGCAGGGATGCGCTGTATTTAAAAGAATATGTTGCACTCTTGTGTTTCTCACTGCGCCAGTGCTAAATTAGCTACTGAGTGCCAACGCAACCACCCTTGCGCCATGGTGCAAGGATGGCTTCGTTGTGGGGGAGATTGTTTTCATACAGGACATATGCACATAAACAATCTTTAGTGGCGATTTGCTCCTTCTATATGTGCTGCATAATGCAGCACACATTATAAGAGCAAAAAATGAGAAGAAATGAATGCATTTCTCCTTGTTGCACCATGCTAACGCCACCTCTGGGGTGACTTTAGATTTTCGCGCTGCCTTTCGTCAATCTGGGGCAGTGTTAAAATGCACTGGGTGTTGCTGTGGAATGCCCACATCAACACCCATTGCACGCCCCTTACAGGCAAAGTACTGTGTGTTAAGGGGCCGTATTTACAAGGTGGCTTAATGCCACCTTGTAAATAAGGCGCAGTGCACACCAATGGAATGTCACAAAAAGTGGTGCTCTGGTGGCGTTATGGGCTTGTAAATATTCCCATAGTATGTAAACTGGATATTTGTATAGACAATATTTTTGATACAATATTCTGGCATGTAAATGTTGTTGATCTTGATATTCTGTGATAAAATCACTTCTACATTTCTCCAAAGTACTAGGGCTGTCTTTTGTAGTCTCCAGTGTTTCTTAAACATATTACTAACATTTGGAAGATGTGTGTTTTTCTATCTCTTCATCCACTCTTTTTTACTTAAAAAGCAGTTCTTCCCTTTCTTTCTGTACCGATTTGTCACCTACTTATTTCAAAACCTTCTTTGATATTCCCTTGCTTTAAATCTTTGCATCATTTTTTCTGCTCTAAATTGTATGCTTCTTCAGAGCTCTAATTCCGCTTGGTGAGTAGTTCCCCACAGAGGATGTTCTACTTCGAAGCCAGTGGATGATTGCTGCTTCCATCTACAGGCTCTTTCTTACAGGCTGTTGTTTATCCATTAAACCATTGTTTGTAAACCTCTTTCTTTAACTGAAACTTTCAGGTTTAGAAAGGTTATTGCTGATCTGAATCGTGATATTTACATTCCGGTTTTCTCATTCAATTCTCACATGAATTGTCTAGTTTTAGTTTCCTTTCTCTCCCATTTTATGAACAGTTTGCTAAAATAATTAAGACATAATTAGACCTGGTTCATGTATTCTTCATGTTTTTTCCATGGTACCTGCTCCTCTCATCAGTCCTTTGAACAAACTGGCATAGTTGAGGGTGGAGCAAGTACCATGGGATTCTCTGCTTTTTTTTATACAGTTCATCACAGAAAAGGAGTGCAATGCAACCATATCCATATTCATTTCAGCAAGGGCTTTACAGATTTACAGGTCACGTATGGGGGAGTGAGCGCGTAACCAAACAAGATGGCTGTGTGTAAAGTCATCGGTCCAGCACTGCAGCTTGAATATGCGTCATCATTACATCTTATGAAAATGTATCACAACTCTCTCCCTGCCATTGAGGTTATATTCATCTTGGCGTATAGCAGACACTGAGGCATGGGACGCATCCTGGCTCCTACTGCACCCCTAAGTTGGGTTTTGGAGGACACTTGGGGGGCATTACGAGTTTGGCAGGCGAAAATGGCGGCCCGCCAAACTCCCACAGTCAGGTTGCTGCCAGTACAGCCGCCTTCCTGCGAGCCCCATCACAAGTTCACCCCTGGTTCAGCTGGCGGAAATGGCACACAGCATTGATGCCGGCTCATAATTTAGCCAGTGTCAATGTTGTGGTGCGCAGGGTGCAAGAGCACGGTTGAGCTTTTCACTGTCTGCAGTTTCACTTTTACACAGCGGTGCAACCGCATCAAAAAGCTGGTGGAGAGGGGCATTGTAATCCCCAGGGCCGCGCTGCTTTCAGTGCTGCCATGGTGGATTAGGACTGCCAGGACCACCAGCCCCTCCACCTCCTCCAGTGGCTTTGGCGACGGTCAGACCACCACCGTGGCCCTGGCTATCTGAAGACCACTTGGGTCGTAATTAGGGGCTTCATATCCCTCTGTGTCATTTACACACCATGAGTTTGCAGATCCCTGCTAGAGGACACCCACCTGCTGCAGCCTGGACACCCATTGAACTGCCAGTGGTGTCTTCCACCTCAGGTGGTTGCTGATAATTCATGACCCAGGTGGGAGTGACTGCAGCACACTGCTACTGAGACTGCCATCACCTTGCCCTAGAGGAGATGGCTGATGCCAGTGATTGAGGACATGAATGAGCATTCAAATGCCAGCTTCACCACTACAGCTCCATTTATGTAATCCTATAGAGCTCATGAGCACCCCTGTAGTGGTGGTGTCTTGCTGCATCCCTTTCCCCTGCACATCAGACTCTCCACGCGGTTGCTTAATACCTCATATTTTTCTTCAACTTCACCTGTGTCCCAGCGGGAGCTTGGTTAACCATATTTAGGGCCTCATTTACAAGAAACTGGTGCATTGTGATTGATACACCAGTTTTCTTGTGCCACACTGCGCCCCCTAACAATGCCATGGTAGCGCTCTATATACAATACAATGCTCCATGGCACACAGTGCCCACAGTGGCATCAGGAATTCTGACGTAGTTGTGCTGCTAAACCTTAGCAGTGTTAGACTAGCATCAAAAAAAATTGATGCAAGTCCAGTAATATTAGGGGGCCCATTGTAAACAGAACAGCATCTCTTTAATGCCTGCCCTGAGCAGGCATTAAAAAAATGACACTGGAAAGATGCAGAATGGCGCAGTGAAATCTTGCAGATTTCACTGTGCCATTAGTGTGGATCTTTTTACAGGGAAATACCTACCTTGCATACATTATTCTTGGTGCAGGTATAATGTGGTGCAAGGCTTTATAAAATGGTGCAATGGACCCATTGCAGTAGGTTGTAAATGCGGCGCTTTGTGGGGGACTGTTTGCGCCACTGTAGCGTAAAAAAGAAATGACACAATAGTGGCGCAAAGGGCTTGTAAATGAGCCCCTTAGTGACTTCCTGCATCTGTAAGTTTGTGTCAGTCTGTGAGGCTACATTTGTCAGCACTGGGTCATAGGCTTTTCTGCAGGTACCATCCTTGCTGCTCATCTGTAACTGGGCAGGCAGCAGATTTGGGGAAAAATGTGTTTGAAGTTGGGCTGGAACGTGTATTGTCTGAGCCAGTTCTATTTGCTTCTGCCCTGAATCCCCACCCCCCAGCCCTGAGCATGGACATTGTTACCTCTATAGTGTGCTGAGTACTTGCGATGCCTGAATAAACAATGCCTACTAGTAGTCTTCCTCTGTAACCCACAGTTTGGATTTGAGCTGCCTCACAAACTTTGTCACTGCTTACCACTGGTTCCTGATTGACTCTTAGAAAATGCCAAATCCAAACACTTGGAATCTCTACATATAGTTCAGCTGACTTCCATTTGTGTGCCTACCTGGCTATACTCCAATGCCCCTCTGCAAATATTAATTTTCATATCAAATGAGGAGAAGTCATTGTAGCTCAGCACATAAATACTATTGACATTAAGCCTGTGCACAAGCACTCGCAAATTGGGCAAGTCTGATATTAAGCAGACTAAACTAACCTTTTAAAACAAGTGACAACTTGGACCAGGAGAGTCCTCAGGAGAAGTTTTATCTGACAACTCCCTTGATGCCCTTTCCAATACTCCACAAGAGGAGATGAAACCAGGTTTAGTAGAGAAGTATAATGGGCTTCAAACACTAAGGCGGTCATTCTGACCGCGGCGGTCGCCGCCCGCCAAGCGGTTCCTGCCGAAAGACCGCTCCGCGGTCAAAAGACCGCGGCGGCCATTCCGGCTTTCCCGCTGGGCCGGCGGGCGACGGCCCAGCGGGACAGCCCCTTCAACAATGAAGCCGGCTCCGAATGGAGCCGGCGGAGTTGAAGGGGTGCGACGGGTGCAGTGGCACCCGTCTCGATTTTCACTGTCTTCACAGCAGACAGTGAAAATCTTTGTGGGGCCCTGTTAGGGGGCCCCTGCACTGCTAATGCCAGTGGCATGGGCAGTGCAGGGGCACCCAGGGGCCCCACGGCAGCCGTTCCCGCCATCCTGGTTCCGGCGGTAGACACCGCCAGAAACAGGCTGGCGGGAAGGCGCTCGGAATCCCCATGGCGGTGCTGCAAGCAGCGCCGCCATGGCGGATTCCCTGGGCCAGCGGGAAACCAGCGGGAAACCGCCGGATCCCCTTTTCTGACCGCGGCTTTACCGCCGCGGTCAGAATCGCCCTGGAAGCACCGCCAGCCTGGTCATGGACCGCCAAGGTCAGAATGACCCCCTAAGACTGATACCCTTACTATGTGGTTTGACAGCACAAAAGAACACATTGACAAAATGCTTGAAGGCTCAACACCACCGAACAAAGAATGTCAGAACTTGAGGATGTTCTCATTAAATCGTAGACAATTATCATTAAAATGAAAAAATACATTCTGGAGGTGAAAACTAATAAGATCTCCAAGCCACATCACTAAGCAACAAGCTCCAAATTGTTGGCATAGGTAAATTTTGCCAAAGGCAGAGTTCCAACATTTGCTGAGGCTCTTCTAACTGTTTAGTTTGCCAGAGAACACTTTTCATGTACTTTCATCGTAAAGCATGCACAGATCACTTGGCCCCAAATGCCCACCAGAGCAACCCTTTGGCCACTCATTGCCAGGGTATTAATTTATAGAGACAGAGACAGCAAGCTTTGCATTGCTTGTCCACGGCCAGAGAAGCCTTGAGTTATCAAAGAAACAAACTATCCATTTACTCAGACTATACAACATAGGGGACAGAAGGCCAGATGTGCTCTTCAAGATGTACAGTAAAAAGTAATATCTGCTGAAATAAAATGTTACAGGTTGTATCATGCCAAGATCAAGGAAAACATTATGGAAGAGCTTACTTCTTTACTTCCACAACAGATGTCAGCCCTTTTATTGAAAAGCACATTCACAAGTGGAAGTATATACTCGAGAGAGAGGATATGGGAGATGTGGATTTTAAAGCAATACAACATAAGTTATAAGAGTATAAAATGAAAATGACGGACACATTACGCAAAAGAAAAGGATCTGGCAACAAACAGAGGGTGAATATTAATGATATGCTGCGTCTCAAGAAAGGAAGGACAGGTGCTAAGGGTTGTGCGAGTTGGTCTGCTCCTACATGTGTCATAGAGTTTTATAAAAATGGTGTACGAGAGGAAGGAGGAAGCTTTGGAACCTCAGTCATCTTTCGGATGTAGCTGAAGCAGATTGTGTGAAAAACACAGGCACGACTAAAGACAAGCAGTCCAATTGAAGAGCGGAAGCTAGGAATGCTTTTAGAAATATTAGGACACACAAACCTCCTTAGAAATTTCAAGATTATGTTGTGACCTAATAAAGAGGAAAAATATCATAATATTGAATATATATATATATATATATATATATATATATATATATATATATATATAGAGGGAACATGTGTTACACGTGGTGCACGAGCATGACACTTTGTATGCTTGTGCTTTTTCTGAATGATGCATGTTTTCAAATCACGCTTTCTTTCTACACACTAGACACAAGTGCGCATCAGTGTGCACGCTTGTGTCTATTGTATGGTTTTGAAGCTGTACGCTGAATGATTGAAAAAAGGCTTGAGAGCAGTGTAATGACTCAGGTACTGGGGTATTGTATAAATAGAAGGGAATTGCATTTAGACATCATTGTTATGTAGGATGCTGTTTTATAACTTGGAGAAGAGAAATAAAAATTATGTGGCAAACGTAAAACTTACTGGCCTGCGAGGATCATTCATTTATTGGGCATATTCCTGTCTTTGTGACACTGATGGCTTAACTGCTGAAGTTTTTGAGCCTACAAGGACCTACTAGCTCTACAACTTCTGGAAATGGTACCACAGCATTCTTTAAACTTGGCAAAGGCAAATAATTTAGTCATTCCTACTGCCCATTCTAACTCCTTAATTTAGACAATAAAATCCTAGACAGACTACTAACCAATAGACTCACACCCCTAATAGATATAAGTACTACCATATCACTGTACAATATACCAGGTAGGTTTACCTCACATCATCTCACATCTCTGTTCTCCCTTATGTCATAAATCCATCCAGACATACATGCCACTGCAGAAAATGCCTTTGACTCACTCTTGGCCCTTTCTTATGAAGATCCTTGATCTTTTCTACACTAATCTAAGAGGTACAGACGCTGTTAACGGTTGTCTATAGAAGCTCTGTTTGATTAGTAAAGGTACAGTGCAGGGTTGTCCTCTCTCTCCCCTGATTGTCACCTTAGTGATTCAACCCCTGGTCTGTATCCTGCGAGAGTGACATTCTGCTAGAGGAACAGCAGTGATCACGGTGGGGGGCATTTCCTGTACCTTTACGTCGACAATACTCTCCTATTTCTTAAGACCTCAGTAAATAATCTGTTACCCTTTATTTATTAAATATGGGAGCTACTTAGGAGTCAATATAAATTTAAACTTATGGGGGCGTGACTTGAAGCCCAAAGAAGATGGTGGCAGCTGCTTGAGGTTCTGAGCGAAGGCACAATGAAAGAAGCCTTGGTAATGGTCTTCCCCCTGAAACTGCGTGCAGAGGAGATATGAGCTGCTGCTCAGCATAGTGGCTAGTGCTTTTATCCTTTTTGAAGCCAGGGAGAGTGAGGCTGCTTCATTTTCAGCAGAGCACTTCTTCACCTCAGTAGCACACAGCATTTTGGAAATGTTTATTATGCTGCTCATGCACTCAAACGCAATATAATTAATCTGACTCCTGGTCTTCTGCATGAATCCTTGTTGCTAGGACAAGCACTGTGAGAGGCAAAGTAATTCCTTTACTTGAATGGAATTTTCTACTCATTTTCTATTAACATTTTGTTAGTATGAGAAGTGCCTTACCTAACTACTCCTGCTATGTGAAGTTTTTCAACATACATAGGGTCTATCTTGTTTGCCTACTACTCTTTTTTAGTGGCAACAATGGGGCTTGGACTGCTTTTTCAACATTTTCATCATTTCTTAGATATTCTTCCTGTTTATGAGCAGATTTAAAAAGCTTAAACAATTTCTCAAACCCCCTCTGGTAAATATTTCAAAAGATATTCTTTATCACTTCTCAAAATTGAGGACTTTCCTTCCCATAGAGGCTCTACTTCTGCTTCCTCTTCTCCATCGGTCATGATTTCTTCACAACTCATTTCAGTTGTGACGTCTGTCAAAAGACTTTAAAAAAATCCATCCCCTACTAAAGCCCTTCTTACTGCTATAATGGACTTACTGCTAGGTGAGGTCAGGGCCTTGAGTCTGTTTAAGAAAGAAAGCAACACAAAATTACAGCATCTCAGTGACAGATGGTCTCAGGTGGAAAAATGATTATCCAATGCGGAATAGCAAATCACTACCCTTAGCAAAACTTCACTTACAATGAATTCTCTTCAGACACAAATATTTAACCTACAGAAACAGGTTGAAGTCCTTGAAAGCTGAAACAGAAAAATAAACCTTTGAATATATGGTCTTCTTGAGGGAACAGAAAGGTTGAATCCTATCTCATTTTTTAAATCCTTTCTTCCTAGCATATTCAAATTACCAGCTGGACCATCACCTAACATCCAGAGGACATACAGATTAGATCATCCCTCTATGCTTCCCAATACTTCCAAAAGACCCAGAGGAATTATTGTATATTTTTCGGAGTATATAGACTTATTGCAAATTGTTCCTGCAGCCAACTTAAATATATTTCTTGGTCGGGTCATAATATCTTCTTCTCCCAGGATTACGCCAAGACCACAGCTGATTGGCAAAAGGACTTCTTAAGCATGACATCAACACTTTGTTCACTTCATGCTTTGGGTTTTTCTATCCTTGCCTCAACAACAACACATGAAGATCCTGGTCATCTGAAAGTTCACCTTGCAACATGAAAAGTAGAGCGTATAGACATTACCTCACCTACTAATTCTTTGAAATAATCATTTGCCTATACCTTTGCCTATTTTCATGTCTAAAGTCGATAATATTTATGACCTTGTCATGTAATTGTTATAGTTCTAAGCTTTAAATACTATGATGATGAAAGGTTGTTTGTGAATATTTTTTATCTTTGTTGAATCACATTATTGTTTTTGCTCTGTGGGTGCTGTTTCCTATTCATGTGCCTGTGACCGTCTCCTATCACATTTCCTGTTGCCCTTGGTGCACCTTGTTCACCTTTGTTTGAGGACAGGACTTGCCATTTTTCCCATGTGGTCCCCCCTCCTATTTTCATCAGAATTTTGTCACATTTCTGACTGTATTCCATTTCTTTCTCTCTTTACGTTTCCATAACTTCATTTTCCCCTCCTTTTCTATTTACCTTTCTATTATCACAATGCAGTTATAAATACATTATGCCCTTTCCCTAGTGATACTTTTTACTTTAATAACATGGTTCCTAATTATCTCCTTACATTTGAGCTCTGATTATATACTTCATTTTGTTCTTCTTAAATGGTTTTGGAAATGGTATCTTGGGATTTTAGGGGTTTGAACTCCACAGAGAGTCTTGGCTCACTTATTAAAAGTAAAGGTGCATCTCTCAGAGAGTGAATCTATGAAAGTACAAAGGGGGTGGGTGGGCAAACTTTTCTTTTCACCGGGATTAGACAAAAAACATGGAGTTAATGTTCTATGTCACAAATCCCTTCATATACAGCTAGTAAGGGATACAGATGGTAGATGGTTACTGCTAAAATTACTCATTAATAAAGTGCTGATTGTTCATTTAAACGTTCATTGTCCCAATGCTCCTACAATATCCTGATGATGTTGTAAAACTTTCTGGACTATAGTAGATCATATCTGACAACTGACTGATAATCTTTTTTTTAGCAGGAGACTGCAATCAAATTACAGATTTTTTCCTTGACAGATACTCTTCATCACACTATATTCCAAAGAAATCACAAAAAGCATTTGTACAGGTTATTCAGCGATGTCACCTTACAGATGCATGGAAGTTGTGTAATCCCACTTTATGAGGGCACTCCTTTTTTACTCAGTAAACCACTCACAATCCTGAATTGATTATATTTTTATTTTTCATCAATTTAACCAGACTTTACCATCAGTGGATATAGGTTCCACCCTGATATCTGATCATGCTCCTGCTTCTATACAATTGGAAGTTTCACCTAAAATCCACCTCTCCTAAAAGGTGGAGATTCAATAACACCTTGCTATTGGATAACAATTTTAATTCCTCATTGACCTTTTATATAATGAACATTTTCGTTTTAACCTTACTTATGATATTCCTTTTCACATCATGTAGGATGCATTCAAGACTTCAGTTGGTGACTTTATAATTAATTAATTATATAATAAAAGAAAAATGTCTCAGTCCCAATCTAAATAAATATTAGAGGAAATGAAAGGGCTTGAGCACTCTTATTATACTTCTCGCACACATCTCAACAGTCTCTACAACTCATTGATGCTAGGAATCAATTTAATAAGGTCTCCACTGAAAACGCATCATCTTATCTTCTTAAATCGAGCACAAAGTTCTATGGAGGACAAAATAAATCTGGGAATTTACTAGCAAATGATCTTAAAATAAAGCAAAACAAATTTTAGATTGAATAATCAATCATAGGTGACACAGACACGAATCATCTTAAAGATTCAGACATCCTAATCCAATTTAAAAACAATTTTAACAGTTTATACACACCAGAACATATCTTCCTGGGTTCTGAAATTTTACAATACCTTTTCTCATTCCAAAAACCAGACAATTCCCAAATTGATTTTTCATCTTTAAAAACAGATATTGCGCACACTGAACTTCACCATGCACTACTCTCTCAAAAAGGATAAGTCCTCAAGACCTGATGGGTTCACAGCTGAATTTTATACAGATTTTTCCAATTTACTCCTTCCTAAATTATATACCCTTATTTCCTCTTTTACTAGTACTTCTCACTCGTTAGGCTCTTTACTAGACGCACTCATATGTCTTATCCCGAAGGAGGGGAAAGGCCAACATTATTGCAAAAACTATAGACTTACCTCCCTTGTTAACCTATGATACAAAACTGTCTCCAAAGCTTTATCTTCTAGACTAGAACCCTTCCTTCCTGATTTATTAGAAAAGTAATAACTAGGCTTAGTCAAAAGACAGGCTCATTTTGAATAATACTCACTTGTTCTTTAATATCATTTCTCAATCTGCACACATGTATGAGCCTTTAGTGGCCATTGCTTTAGATGCTGTATGAACTGAGCTTTTTATTTTAATAATCTTACTTGGTTTGATTTTAGTCCTAAAATTACTACTTTAATTTCTCTCGTATATGCATCTCCCCAAGCTATCATCTGTGTAAACGGGTTGACTTCCTCATATTTCCCTTTAGGCAGAGGAGTTCAAAAAGCTTGTCCCCTATCTCTTTTTTTTCATTTGGCCTTGGAACCATTAATTTCTATACTCAGGCAAAACACAAATTCACATGTTTTTAAGTATAAGGCTCAGCATGTTAAAGTAGAGGCGTATGCCGATGAAGTTTATTATCTCAAAACCTTTTTCTTTATTCCCCTTTTTCTCATCTGAAGTTACCTCATTTGCCTTAGGATCTGGCTATAAATTAAATCATGACAAATGTGAAATATTACCTTTAAATAAATTCAATTTTAAACTGGATTTTGCATCCTCTAATCTTAAATGGCAGCCTAAACAAATTAAATATATTGGCCTCCAATTCATGTAATCCCTTACTGCTTCGATCTCCACTATTATAGACAATTGCTTTTCAAATACCACTTCACTGACCAGTCAATGGCATCCCTTAAACCTATCTTGGTGGGGTAGGCTAGATACCATTAAAATGATTAAAATGATGGTGGGGTACCCATTATTCTGTATACTATTCCTAATATCCCTTTAAATATACTTCTTAAGTTGTCTGAAAAATTATATTCCATAATATCCTCTTTTCTTTGGAGTCCTCATGTGTCTTTACTTAAACGTAAACATCCCAAGATTTAAGGGGGAGTAAACTTCCATGATTTCTCCAAAAATCATAAAGCATTCTTACTAAAATAATCAGTGCATCGGATCATTCCTTCTGCAGCACATTCTCCTTTGTGGGTTTTTCTAGATGAGCATTCCTTTCACCTTTTTCATTCCACGAATACCTATTGTTCACATGCAAACCCCCAAAAATCTTGGCCCCAATTTAAAAAACACATGTAAATTACTAAACTTCCATAATTTCATATTTTCCTAAAGATTTACCACTTTTCCTGTTGCCATGATTTGGGCTAATCAGTTCATAAGTCTGAAAAATAGACGTATCTTTTGGGTTAATCAATTGTTTAATCAAGATTCACTTATCTCTTTCTCAAAATCTCAGATACTCTTCAGCCTTATATCCTCATTTCAAAACAAATTCTCACTTTTAAAAAGTATCAGCTTGAATATAAATTCACATTTGAATCCTCTTCTCCAATCAGTTCCACATCTCATAATCCTATTGCTAACTTGTTACACACTAACCCAAGGCCTCTAATATTTACTCACATTTGCAATGTTTCTCTATAGATAGATTCAAATCAGAGACTGAACTAGCATGGGAACAAAATCTTTCCATTAGTTTTTCAATTTCAACTTAGAAACATAGATTTAGCTCAAAATAAGAAAACCCTCTTGCACTGCAAACACAATACAATCGCTTTTCTGTTCATACAACGTTTCTTGTTCCCAATGTCTCTGCACAAAATTAATTCAGACATCCCTGACACTTGCTGGACCTGTGTAGCAGAACATGCTTACTTGAAACATTTACTTTTCACATGTGTTGTTGTTTCAATTTTTTGGGAGCAATTTTGGAATCAGATTAATCCCATGTTTTACTCCAACGTACCCTATTCTATTTCTAGTGTCTTCTTGGGACCTGCATCAGATGACTGGGAAAATGCTTCATTAAATGTGAAAGTATTGGATTTGTTATTAGCAGTTGCCTTCCAGGAGATAACACAAAACTGGAAAGAGTTGACTCACTTATCATATAAAGCTTGGTACGATGCACTTTGTTACAACCACCGATTGGCATAAAATCATTCTTTAATACTAATTTTAAAACAGAAAGAAATTACACCTTTTCTCGACAAATCTGCAAAATCATCATTTGCCCCTCCACCCAGTGCTCAAGAAGTTGTGAAAACCTCATTAAATTCATACTTCTGACATTGTTACTTAATAAGATGTATGTATTTTGCTCATTTTCCAATGTGTATAATCAGGATATAGTTTATATGAACCATATATGCACCCCTTCTTCTTTTTCCTCCTCCCCATTATTTGAGTGCATTCTGTTACTCTACATACTGTATATCAAGCATTTGTTGGTTGTATTTTATTTATCATAATAAAGTTACTCTTTAAAACATAAACACAATAAAGTGAAACATATCTGAAATGTCCCTTCCCTCACTAGAACAACCAGAACAAATGGTTAGAACAACCATAACCACTGATCCTTTTTAATGATGCACATCATCAGTCAAATGCGCAGACATTTCATATTTGACTGATAATGTGATCTACGTGGCAGATGCTCATATAATGACATAACCAATCATCCAATAATCACTTTGCCATTCTAAGGTGGAAATGTTCCTCCTAAAGTCAGTACTGAACTGGACTTATGAGGTAAGATCAATAACAAAGGCTGTAAGAAAACTGATGTATTTTTAAATAGTATATCAAGTGATGAAACAATTGGTCTCCAACAGGATTTTTGCTGTGTTTATATCGTCCTATGGGAACATTTTTGGGTAATCATTCTTCTGGAATGGGTATTGGTCTTTATTTACAATCCCTCTGTCCTTCCAAATTTTCCGCCTTTTTCATTTCTGATGTGCTAACTGGTTGAGTTCTCCCATGGTTATTCCTTGGTACCATTGTTCATTTAATACTTGTTTGTGTGCCTTTTCCAAGAAGAGCTATTCCCCCTTGGGATTTTCACCTGTGTTTGATGGTTTTATTATTATTCTCTCATCCTCTGTTATGTCTATATTTACCTGGCTTTCTGATTCTGTTAGCACTCTCCACATTAGGAGGTGTCCCTCTTCTTTTTAACATCTCTCGCTACCATATCATGAAAAACCTCCATTGTATCTAGCAGGGTATGCGGCATATGTCTGGATTTTGGGTTCCAGTCACTGTGGTTCTCTTCTTTTATGGTACCCATTGTCCTCAGAAATGTCTGTGGGTTTATCTCCTGTCCCTCTTCATTATTGACTTCTGATCCTCGTAATTTTATTAAATTGTCATTGCCACATATCTCTAGATTATCATCATTCATAGGTTTCAAAGTTTTTATTAGTTTGAGGTTGTCACTTCGAATCATTACTAGTCACATGGATTATCTGTACTAAAGGACAAGCCCAAAGATACTACATACCTTTCTGTTTCTGGCACCTCGTATTCAAGTATGTTAATCACTGTTACATGTTTTACTTCCTCTTGGCTTTTATTTTGTACCCTCTTGCTGTGTTGTCTCTTTTTTGTACCTCCTTTGCTTTTTTGGTGCCACCTTGTGACTGTTCTGTATTCTGGTCAGTTGGTTCTCAGTCTTGTTTTAGTAGGATTAATTTGTCTGAGTAAGCGACTCATTGGATTCCTTCCATTTCCATTTAGTTTTCAATGGTATTCAGTTCTACTTTTGAGCTCACTTCCGAGTTCACTTCCATTGTTTGTTCCGTATTGTCTTTTCTTTCCTGTGTGCCACACTGAAGTGTTTTACAAAGGTAAAATATGGGGCCCAATTCACAATGCCTAATTTGAGCCGCTGGTTACCTTCCTGTGTATCTAATTGCCAACACCGATACTTATGACAGTCTACCACATGGTGGCACTGTTTGCTTAGTTTGGAGATGAGCACAAAAACTGTTTTTATTAACCCCTTCGGTGCCCAGGACGTAATGGTTACGTCCTGAGGCACAGTGCTCGTGTGCCCAGGACGTAACCATTACGTCCTGTGCACAGAGCCAAGAGGGAGCACTAGCGCTCCCTCCATGGAATTCCCCCCACCCCCCACAGGGCAGGGATGGAAGGGGAAGACCTTCCCCTTCCACCCCGACCCTCCCACCCCACCGTGACGTCAGTGTGCAATTGCGCGCTGATTGTCATAGAGACCTCCGCCCGATCGGAAGAGAAATGCAAAGCATTCTCTTCCGATCACGTGGGTGAGGCCAGAGAGGCTTCAAAGGGAAGGGAAGGAATTTCCTTCCCTTTGAAGTCTCTCTCTGCGTTTCAAAAGCCAGATTGTAAAGCAATCCGGCTTTTGAAACGCCCACTAGACACCAGGGATTTATTTTTTAAATGAAACTGGCATGAGGGGAGTGACCCCTTGGGCAAGGGTCGCTCCCAGGGGGGCATTTTTTTTAAGGCCTTTTCTGCCCCCCCTCATGCAGATCGGCCTATTATTAGGCCGATCTGCCCCCAGGGGAGGCAGAAACCTCTAGGCACCAGGGATAATTGTTTTTTTTTGTTTTGTTTTTGTTTTGTTTTTGATTTTAGAGGTGGGGAGCGACCCCTTAGGCAAGGGTCGCTCCCATGGGGGGAAATTATATTTAGGACATTTCTGCCCCCCATGGAGGCAGATTGGCCTATTTTTATGAGGCCAATCTGCCCCCATGGGGGACAGAAACCACTAGACATCAGGGAGTTTTGTTTTTTTCGCGAATTTCACGCAAGGGGAGCGACCCCTTAGGCAAGGGTCATTCCCCTGGGGGGCAAATTTATTTTAGGCCATTTCTGCCCCCTTGGGAGGCAGATCAGCCTATTTTAATTAGGCCGATGGGGCAGAAACCACTAGGCACCGGGGATTTTTGTTGTTGTTGTTGTTTTACAGATGGGGAGCGACCCCTTAGGCAAGGGTCGCTCCCCTGGAGGGGCAAATTGTATGTAGGCCATTTCTGCCCGCTTTGGGATCTTTTTTTTTTGCTCCAATGTCACGCAGGGGGAGCGACCCCATAGGCAATGAGAGGAAAAAGTGTTTTTTTGGCCAAATTTTGAGGTTTGCAAAGGATTCTGGGTAACAGAACCTGGTCAGAGCCCCACAAGTCACCCCATCTTGGATTCCCCTACGTGTCTAGTTTTAAAAAATGTGCTGGTTTGCTAGGTTTCCCCAGGTGCCAGCTGAGCTAGAGGCCAAAATCCACAGGTAGGCACTGTTTTCTGTGAAAAAATGTGATGTGTCCACGTTGTGTTTTGGGCCATTTCCTTTTGTGGGCGCTAGGCCTACACACACAAGTGAGATACCATTTGTATCGGGAGACTTGGGGGAAGGCTGGGTGAAAGGAAATTTGTGGCTCCTCTCAGATTCCAGAACTTCCTGTCACTGAAATGAGAGGGAAAAGTATTTTTCTGATTACATTTTGAGGTTTGCAAAGGATTCTGGGTAACAGAACCTGGTCTGAGCCCCACAAGTTACCCCATCTTGGATTCCTCTATGTGTCTAGTTTTCAAAAATGCACTGGTTTGCTAGGTTTCCCCAGGTGCCGGCTGAGCTAGTGGCCAAAATCCACAGGTAGGCACTTTGTAAAAAATGTAAACACCAGGGCAGTGAGCGCTCTATTGGCGACTAGAATGCAAAAACCCAGTACTCTCAAAACAACGTAATTTATGCATTGTGCTGATATGTTGTTGTTTAACCTTTTGCATTGCAGAGTTTAATCCTGAAGACTTATTTTTAATGTGTTTACAAATACTGTTTATTTGCAATGTATTGCTGCAGGCTTTCAGAGTGTGTTAGGGTGTGGCCCCTTTCCAGGGCCTTCCAGAGACTTTCCCTGCAGCATGCCTGGGTGTGGTTGTGGGCTGGGCCAAGACTCTATAAAAGGGAGCCAGCCCAGCTCCAAGTGCTCACTATTCAGAGGTCCCGGTGCAGAGCAGCAGCTACTTCCTGAGGACATGTCCCAGTGGCCTATTTGATCTTCCAGGCCTCTGCCCTTCATTCTTCATTGGAGAGCCTTGTTCTGGGCGGTAAGGCGTTGGTTGGGCTGGCCTCCCGACGCCGTTATCGAGAACTTTCATATTCTTGGCCTAATTCTTTAATGATTAACAGATTACTTTGCACACTACCATTTCTTGTCATTTATATGGTGGCTTATGAATCCACAAGACGCGAGATTCGTTTCATGATGATTTAACTTTGTTATTCATTGCGCGCTACCATTTCTTGACATTTACATGGTGGCTTATGAATCGGCAAGACGCTCGATTCATTTCATGGTGCTTTAACCTTGTTGTTCATTGCGCGCTACCATTTCTTGACATTTACATGGTGGCTTAAGAATCGGCAAGACGTGCGATTTGTTTCATGGTGCTTTAACCTTGTTGTTCCTTGCGCGCTACCATTTCTTGACATTTACATGGTGACTTACAAATCGGCAAGACGCGCGATTCGTTTCATGATGATTTAACTTTGTTATTCATTGCAAGCTACCATTTCTTGACATTTACATGGTGGCTTAAGAATCGGCAAAAGACGCGCGATTCGTTTCATGGTGCTTTAATCTTGTTATTCATTGCGCGCTGTTATGTCTTGGCATTTCCTGAATCCATATTGTGTTATTCATGGTGCACAATCCTTTTATGGTGTTTACTATATAATTGAAAATCTGCAATGTGCGCAATTCGTGTTTAAACATTTCAAGAGAACACAGAAGGCCAGAGTTTCTAGATGCAATATTGCATGGTCCTAGTATGCATTCTCAAAAAAGGATTCATATCACTAGTTTAGAACTTATTCAGAATGTTTTTTCCTGATTCTCATGTAAAGGAAAGTACTTGAATTTGAAAGTTTCATTTAATCCATCTTGATTCCCTTACAGGTATCCGGCCATCTTGAAACTTAGTCATTTTAAGCCTAATTCTTAGGCTGTTCATGTTTTCAGAATGACTAGGCTTAGAGTCATAGTCTAGTATTGATTTCATGAGATGTAATTTTCGTATTGTGTGTTTTAACCTTTTTCTTACTACAGGTCTCCTTCCCAGCTGTTCCCTTCCTAATCCCCTCTTCCCCTCTTGAACTCTCTTAGTCTCTGTGATTTATCTGTCAGAGTCTTGGAGCTGTTCAGTGGTGGACGTGTTGGGAATGTGCGCAGACCCCGAGGATCTGGTGACTCTGACAAAAAAAAACTCTGTTTTCTGTGAAAAAATGTGATGTGTCCACGTTGTGTTTTGGGCCATTTCCTTTCGTGGGCGCTAGGCTTACACACACAAGTGAGGTACCATTTTTATCGGGAGACTTGGGGAAACGCTGGGTGGAAAGAAATTTGTGGCTCCTCTCAGGTTTTAGAACTTTCTGTCACCGAAATTAGAGGCAAAAGTGTTTTTTTGGTCAAAGTTTGAGGTTTGCAAAGGATTCTGGGTAACAGAACCTGGTCAGAGCCCCACAAGTGACACCATCTTGGATTCCCCTAGGTGTCTAGTTTTCAAAAATGTGCTGGTTTGCTAGGTTTCCCAAGGTGCCGGCTGAGCTAGAGGCCAAAATCCACAGGTAGGCACTTTGTAAAAAAACACCTCTGTTTTCTGTGAAATAATCTGATGTGTCCACGTGGTGTTTTGGGCCATTTCCTTTTGTGGGCGCTAGGCCTACCCACACAAGTGAGGTACCATTTTTATCGGGAGACTTGGGGGAACGCTGGGTGGAAGGAAATTCGTGGCTCCTCCCAGATTCCAGAACTTTCTGTCACCGAAATGAGAGGAAAAAGTGTTTTTTTGGTCAAATTTTGAGGTTTGCAAAGGATTCTGGGTAACAGAACCTGGTCAGATCCCCAAAGTCACCCCATCTTGGATTCCCCTAGGTGTCGAGTTTTCAAAAATGTGCTGGTTTGCCAGGTTTCCCAAGGTGCCGGCTGAGCTAGAGGCCAAAATCCACAGGTAGGCACTTTGTAAAAAACACCTCTGTTTTCTGTGACAAAATGTGATGTATCCACATTGTGTTTTGGGCCATTTCCTTTCGTGGGCGCTAGGCCTACCCACACAAGTGAGGTACCATTTTTATCGGGGGACTTGGAGGAACGCTGGGTGGAAGGAAATTTGTGGCTCCTCTCAGATTCCAGAACTTTCTGTCACCAAAATGAGAGGAAAATTGTTTTTTGGGTCGAATTTTGAGGTTTGCAAAGGATTCTGGGTAACAGAACCTGGTCAGATCCCCACAAGTCACCCCATCTTGGATTCCCATAGGTGTCTAGTTTTCAGAAATGTGCTGGTTTGCTAGGTTTCCCCAGGTGCCGACTGAGCTAGAGGCCAAAATCCACAGGTAGGCACTTTGCAAAAAACACCTCTGTTTTCTGTGAAAAAATGTGATGTGTGCACGTTTTGTTTTGAGCCATTTCCTTTTGTGGGCGCTAGGCCTTCCCACACAAGTGAGGTACCATTTTTATCAGGAGACTTGGGGGAACATAGAATAGCAAAACAAGTGTTATTGCCCCTTGTCTATCTCTACATTTTTCCCTCCAAATGTAAGGCAGTGTGTAAAAAAGACATCTATTTGAGAAATGCCCTGTAATTCACATGCTAGTATGGGCACCCCGGAATTCAGAGATGTGCAAATAACCACTGCTTCTCAATACCTTATCTTGTGGCAATTGTGGAAATACAAAGGTTTTCTTGATACCTATTTTTCACTTTTTATATTTCAGCAAATGAATTGCTGTATACCCGGTATAGAATAAAAACCCATTGCAAGGTGCAGCTCATTTATTGGCTCTGGGTACCTAGAGTTCTTGATGAACCTACAAGCCCTATAAATCCCCGCAACCAGAAGAGTCCAGCTGACGTAATTGTATATTGCTTTCAAAAATCTGCACCGCAGGAAAAAGTTCCAGAGTAAAAAGTGGAGAAAAATGGCTGTTTTTTTCACCTCAATTTCAATTTATTTTTATTTGAGCTGTTATTTTCTGTACGAAACACTTGTAGGATCTACACAAATGACCCCTTGCCGAATTCAGAATGTTGTCAACTTTTCAGAAATGTTTAGCTTTCTGGGATCCAGTATTGGTTTCTCACCCATTTTGGTCACTAACTGGAAGGAGGCTGAAAGCACAAAAAATAGTAAAAATGGGTCAGTAAAATGTCAAAATTGTATTGAAAAATTGGGTTTTCCAATTCAAGTCTGCCTGTTCCTGAAAGCTGGGAAGATGGTGATCTTGCCACCGCAAACCCTTTGTTGGTGCCATTTTCAGGGAAAAAAACCACGAGCTGCCTTCTGCAGCCCTTTTTCCCATTTTTAAAAAAAATAAAATTTTCACTGTATTTTGGCTAATTTCTTGGTCTCCTTCAGGGGAACCCACAAAGTCTGGGTACCTCTAGAATCCCTAGGATGTTGGGAAAAAAGAAGCAAATTTGGCATGGGTAGCTTATGTGAACAAAAAGTTATGAGGGCCTAAGCGCGAACTGCCCCAAATAGCCAAAAAAAGGCTCGACACAGGAGGGGGAAAAGGCCTGGCAGCGAAGGGGTTAATCCCATATGCATTTGAATTTACTAATAGCCTAATAGCAGTCACCCAAACCATTCGTACAGCCTTGTGGGGCTGAAATAGTCTGAATTCTCACTCTTTGAGGAGTATGATGATTAGTGGCT